>NC_021165.2:19726590-19764837 GCF_000331145.2 Cicer arietinum
GGATCTCAAATGTATTGGTAAGGATCTCTCCCCTGCCTATTTGTTTGGAGGGCTGACAGTTGCTTGTCTAGCTCAGCCCCTACCGAGCTTTCCGGTAGGCATCAGTAAATTATATTATTTTTAATTCCCACTTACTCATGTAAATGTCAAAACTTCTGCCCCCTAAAAATGCAATTCCAACTCGGCCAGAGAATCAAAGGGCAGATGGTATGTCTTTCTATCCATCCTGATTGTTGGATTTTAATTAAAATCCGACTTTATGCGAGCAAGGTTCAAAACAATATAATCCGTCCTTCTATCAATCGAGAAAAAACATAAATCCAAAAGATTTCTTAATTACTACTACATAAAACACTACATTACATAAAAAACCACATATGACTTTCCTAGAGAACTAGAGCTTTAAAAGCATTCTGTTATGCTAACTACATTAATTAATTTCGAAACAGAAATAAGTCGAAGGATAGGCCTTAACAAGTAGAAAGAAGATAAAGGAACTACTTTTTTTTTTCTAGAAAGAAGATAAAGGAACTAATTTGTATTACAATGAAGTACAACGACGACTTAAATCCATACAAATGTTAATGTCAGTCTGTGATATAGATGGAGTCAATTTAGAATATGAACAAATGCAATGTTATCTCTAGTTATCAAATCTTCCATATGTTTTTGTGGGCTTTCCAACTATGCATGCATTGGTTTGCATACTGCGGGCTAGCTCACTTAATCGAGATATGTATTTGTATAAATATAATAGATGTTTTTTTCTTTTTCGGATCTCAAATGTATTGATAAGGATATCTCCCCTGCCTATTTGTTTTGAGGGCTGACAGTTGCTTGTCTAGCTCAGCCCCTACCGAGCTTTCCGGTAGGCATCAATAAATTATATTATTTATAATTCCCACTTACTCATGTAAATGTCAAAACTTCTACCCCTAAAAATGCAATTCCAACTCGGCCAGAGAATCAAAGGGCAGATGGTATGTCTTTCTATCCATCCTGATTGTTGGATTTTAATTAAAATTCGACTTTATGCGAGCAAGGTTCAAAACAATATAATCCGTCCTTCTATCAATCGAGAAAAAACATAAATCCAAAAGATTTCTTAATTAATACTACATAAAACACTAAATTACATAAAAAACCACATATGACTTTCCTAGAGAACTAGAGCTTTAAAAGCATTATGTTATGCTAACTACATTAATTAATTTCGAAACAGAAATAAGTCGAAGGATAGGCCTTAACAAGTAGAAAGAAGATAAAGGAACTACTTTTTTTTTCTAGAAAGAAGATAAAGGAACTAATTTGTATTACAATGAAGTACAACGACGACTTAAATCCATACAAATGTTAATGTCAGTCTGTGATACAGATGGAGTCAATTTAAAATATGAACAAATGCAATGTTATCTCTAGTTATCAAATCTTCCATATGTTTTTGTGGGCTTTCCAACTATGCATGCATTGGTTTGCATATTGCAAGCCAATTGTTCAAGTTGATGACACGTCTTTGTATGAAAAATATAAAGTGACTTTTTTATTATCATTTGCCCAAGATGGAAACAACAACATATTTCTTATTGCTTTTGCCCTAATCGAGGGCCAAAAGTTGTTAACCTTGTTCCATGATCAAACAACCTATGAAAACATTTGTTTGAAACAATAATAGTAGGAAAAAGTTGTAAATAAAAAGAAAGTAATAGAAAAAAAGAAGACGAAGAAAAATGAGAGAACATGAGACCAGAGATGAGAAGATAACGGATTGAAAATCGTGTTTTCGCGCAGTGCTTATGTTAGAATATTAGAAAATATCTTATAATAAATATTATATTATATTAAAATATATTGAGTTATTTTCTATGATCAATTTATAATCATAGATATATCTTAGAATATATCTCATTATTATTATGATTTATTCCTGATTTATGATTGAATCTATATTTCTCTATAAATAGATATTATTATTAAGTCTTTTGTAATCAATTTAGCATAAAACTATTATAAATTATATCCTTGAATGATTTCACCTCTATTCCGTTGTCGATTTCCCAACAATTTGGGAATATAATTATAGCTTCTCTTTTCTAACTTGATTATTCCTTTTTCAACCCACAATCGTGACACGTTTCAACATCGGTTTCACTTGTTTTTGTTCAGCTCGCTACTACTATTGTCATAGCCACTGTTTTGCGGCAAATTTTCTGACAAACGACCACTTCATCAGCTTCGCCTCTTCCAAATCGACCCACACCTCAAAGCGCACCGCCGAAAACCACCACACGCGCCTCACCGTCCACCATCGTCAGATCTGCATAAAACTATTATCAATAATATTCAAACCCTTATTATTTTCTCTAAAATCCCACAATTTCAACAACTTATTTCATATTGACAAACATTCTCACAAATCGTGGGTATCCTCTCAGCCATTGTTCACAACTCATGACCATCAACATCCACTAAGGGAGAAATCTATTCCTCTGTATGTGGCCTATCACAACCATACAATTCTAATGTGAGGGCTTTTCCCTTCACTCTTACCTCTTATGTAGCGAATATTGTTTTATGTAAGAAACTCCAAAGGAAAAATAATGTGACGAGTTTAGAAAAAAAAACAATGTATTAGAAATATGAAAAACAATTAATGTATCTCCGTAGTGAAATGTGTATAAATATTAGGAAGAGAAAAATGTATTGGAATTCGATTAAAAAACAATGCATTGAAAATATAGAAAACAATTAATATATCTCCATAGCGAGATATGTTTATAAATATTGGGAGAAGAAACATATATTGAAACTTGACGAAAAAACATTACATTAAAAATGAATTTGGATCATCTCATTTTGTCCCCTCATGTTACGAGAGAGTTAGAGACACAAACAACACAAAAATCACTTCTATAAACCATACACACACACAAAATTGCTCATGTCTCTATCTTTCTCTCTCTCCTTCTCTCTTAATATGAGAGAGAAAATGAGATAATCCAATATCATTAACAATATATAAATCAATCAATGTACTCTATAGTGAGTTGTGAAAAAAATACATTGGAAAAACAAACATGTATTAGTCATTAATATGCATTTGAATTCAATAGGTCGCACACGATACAATGCACACAAGCACTTTTCAAAATCATTATTGTTATAACGCTAAATGAAATGTGGTATAGATTGTAGGAAACAATTGTATTTAATGGTTATTCATTTTCCCAAATTGTGTGCTTCCCCCTCCCCTCTTCACATTCTCATGTTTGAGTCATTAAATGTTGAATGTAGTACATGACTAAATTCATGTATTTGGATTAGCTGAATTTTGTATAATGTTGTTGCATTAAATCAAATAGACGTAACCAATGTTTTAAGGATTATATGGAAGAAAAAAAAACTTATTAGTACGTTAGATGAATTAGGGTTGGAGATAAGGGCAATATAATTTAATATGATTTGCAAATTATTATAAATAATAGAAGCAAAGCATACTATTGCATCAATTGACCAAATAAATTTTTTACTATATACAATGCGGTTGAGATCTTCACCGTTTTTCAAATGAAATATTGAATTATGTTTAATAAGAGATAGACACATGTGTTTAAGTGATTAATAAACTTTTATTAATTACGATTAAAATAATTTTTATATAGAGTTTATTTACCTTTCGATGGAATGAATTCTAGACTATTAGAAATTTTTCTTATGAAACTAAAGGATTAAAAAAAAGAAAGTTATAAAAGTTATTTTCACGGGCACATGGCAAAATATGAATTATGTAGGGGCAGATAAGTTAATTTCATAAGTTTACAAGGACTGTAGGAGTATTATAATTTGAACTTTCCGCTTTGGTCCAATCTCACTTCTGAGCAACGAGTTATGAGACTTACAAAAATTGAGCCTTCATTCGTGCACCATTACCATACCCTTTTCAGTTTTGAAAATCAAATTTTCGATTTCCGTCTTTGACGACAGCGCCATGACCACCCCACCCACCGAAACCCTAATCCCTAACACCGCCCATCAATGCCCCAAAGAAGAACAACCACCACCATCTCCACACGTCGCCGATCCTCACTCCTCTGAAACCCTCGAAAATCCCCAAATCCAGAACATTTCAAATCCCGATTCCAATAACCCTAATCAAACACAAGACATTCTCATGGAAGATCAAAACGCCGATCAACCGGAACCCGCTGCTCCCGCCACTGCTCGCCGTGCACCGAAGCGGAAAAAATTGGGGCCGAAACGAACTGCAGCTCAGAAGAGAAAGTTTTGCGAGAAATTTCAGGTTCTGATCGAAACCCTAAAACCCATTCCCTTCATACCTGCCAAAGCTCTCGACTTTGAGAGCCACCGGAGCCTTCTTCAGCGTTTGGGACTCTGGAATTTCGTTCACATTGAGTTCGATTCCGCCATTCGCACCGATCTACTCGCTCAGCTATTTGCTAGTTATTCCCCTTCTGCACGGTGCAGTTACGTTAATGATGTTAAGATCATGGTGAATCGTGCTGAACTTGGTCGCTCTCTCATGCTTCCGAAGAAGAATTCTGCTGCTGCTGTCCCTACGGTTGCTGTTGACGAAGTTGATGCGGAGGATATTGCTTTTGTCAATGAATTGGTTTCGAATTGGATGCTTTTGTATGATGATGACACATTCATCATGTCGAAGGATGTTATGCAGCAGTTTAATTTGATCAAGGAGGGAAATTTCGAGAAGGTTGATTGGGCGGGGATGATATGGAGCATGTTGGAGAAGGAATTAAAGGCCTCACAGCTGGTGGACTGTTACTATGCCTCACATTTGCAACATTTGATCAAGTCGCAGCACAAGGAGCTTCTGGGCGACACACAGGTCGAGGAGGTGGAGGGTGAAGGAGAAGAGGGTGGGGTGAAGGATGAGGAGGAAGAGGGCGAGGTGAAGGACGAGGAGGAAGAGGAGGAGGGGGTTGTGGCGGGGGATGAGGTGGATGGGAGTGGTGATTTGAGAATGGGTGAGGTTGAAGAGAGTCGGGTTCATGAGTTGGAGGAACGCAATATTGAATTGAGTTTGGGGCAAGATAATGTCGAGTCTTTGTCGGTGGAAAAGGAGCAGGTTGTAGGTGAACAAATGATGGATTTTGAGCAGTCTAAGGAAGAAGAACAAGGGATGTGGCTTTTGGATCATAAGAGCTGTGTGGGGGAGCCTTCTTTGAGGCCGTGTCATAATAGCGACATGAAGTGTATGGACTATGGCCAAGTGAAGGAGGATGAGGGAGAAGAAGATGAGCAGGAACAAGAGGAACAAGAGGAAGAAGAGGAGGATGAAGATGCTGAAGAAGATGAGCATGAGGGTGGGTTCCATTTGTCACCCAAGTTTCCTTTGGAGGGAATGCCTTCTGGGAATGGGAGTCCAATTCAGGCAATGGAAACAGTGCAGATGCCTTTTACATCTGGGATTGATCTTCATGATAACTCAGTAGGAGATTTCCTCTCTGGGAGGGATGACCCTCAGATGATATCCGGCTCTTCACTTTTTGGCAATGGTCACAAGAGAGACATTGATCACGATAATCATAACCCCCATCATACACTAAATGGCAGTAACAAGCGGCTGAGAAGTGATAGCCCATGGAATTCTAAGCCTGTTGACTTTGAAGTTTGCATGGAACAGATGGAACATTGGATGGAGAAAGCTAGGATTATGTATGCATCGAAAGATCAGGCTGTTGAAGAATCTTCAATGAATCAACAACTTTTGCTTAATGAGCTACAGAGGCGGGATAATGCGATTGAACATTTGCATAAAGCAAAGATGGAAGAGACTCAGAAAAGACAGATGGAGGTATATCGGCTTGAGAAGGAACTTTATATGATGCAAAGCCTTGTGGAAGGCTATCGAAAAGCCTTAAAAGAAACACAAAAGGCTTTTGCTGAATATAGAGCACGCTGTCCGCAAGCTGATGAGCCACTTTACAAGGATGTTCCTGGGTCTGGCGGCCTTGTTTTGAGTGTGATGGAACTGGAAAAGGAACGCCTGAAGAAGGAAGAAGAGGAAAGGATAAAGTTGAGAGATTTTGTTAGAGATTTTGAAAGGAACTGTAAAGATATTGAAGAAGAGTGGATGGGACAGATGGGTATTCTGAAAGAACATCTAAGTAGAGTTGAATCCCTGGGTAACAAGTTGCAGGCTGTTGATGACAAAGTAAAACATTTGAAGGAAGTGAATGCAAAATGCAAGATTTCTGATCCTCTTGATTGCGCTCCAGTAAGTGAAGCAGAAGCTGCTTAGTAAGGTTTAGCTTTTTTCATTAGCTTGGGATTAAAATCAGTCCATACTATGTTCAAGGCCCCAGTTTATTTGTGTTATAATGTACAGAGCTCTATTTAGAACTGAGACCTTCAAGTAAGGTAACTCTGCTTAGTATTGTGTGAGATCAAGTTCACAATTTTAGGTTATTGACTTTTCTTGTTTTGCATCTCTATGCCCTTCTTATTTATCCTTAAGATCCAATCTAAATTCTGTTGTTTGACGTAGAAAAAGTTGGTCCTAGTTCTACTTTGTATGTGACTTTTTCTTGATCAAGTGATATTTTATCAGAAGAATGTAATGAGATAGAAAAACTGACTAGGAAAATCCATTTGCGATCTTTAGCATGATTGGTTAATGTTACAGTAGTTGATTTAAATTGGTATTTGTCAGTTTTATATGATGGTTGTTACTTGTTACTGTAATCCTATATAGCGACATCTTAACAATGCTATGTTGCTTTATTGTCTTAGCCTTGTGCACAGCTACTGTTCAGATAACTAGAAAAGTTTCAGGCTGCATGCTGGATTGCTGGTTTCCATACTTCTTTGGTGACACTTTAGTTTCTATTAAGTGATCATTATTGTTTGAAGTAAACATTAGCGTGATTTATATGTTAAAAAATGTTAGTTCTTGTTTGATTTCTACCTTTTATGATTACAGAGAATCCGTTGATTTTAATCAAAATGTTAGTTCAGCGTGATTTTAACCTTTTATGGTCACAGATAATCCGTTGAAGTTAGTTTTGGTTGTTTCTTAGAAAACTCTGTTTGTCTAGGCTATTGACCTTTCTAATAAACTGTTGACCTTTCTATAATCTGTTGCTAACTAAAGAAATATCTAATCTGTTGCCACAGGCCTTTTGGAAAATTCAGGTGTTAACTTCAATATCCATTAGACAAGGAATACTTTGGCATTCCTATTTCCTTAAGTTCCAAGTGTAAACTTTTTTATCTTTAATTTAGTGATATCATATAATGCGTAGTTAGTGCTGCTATTGCTCTGCTGCAGCTGGCTCCTGCTGTGGGAACCGTGGAACATTTTTGCATTGTTTTTGTTGCTGCCACTTCAATGAAATAGGGAAATAGTGAAATAGGGACTAAAAGTTTTTAGTTGTTTGACAATCTTTTTGGGTTATTTTGTTATTTCATCCCTTTCTTTTTCATCAGGGAAACCTTTATTTAGGTTTTTAAATATTGTTTAAACCCCTTTGTTTTTCATCACTGCCAAGCTCGGGCACACTCACTTTCCTCTTCTGCATATACTTTGTACTGTTGATTTTTTTGGTTATCTTCTAAGCCTTTTTCAGTTGTCCCAATTCCCAAAAGTCTTTCAAGTAGAAGAAAGATATGTGCCTTCCTCTATTTCTGTTTGGTTCTTCATTCTTCTTGTGTTTTCTTTTAAAACTATAGCAGTCCTACTCCTTGTTTTGTTCTACTTACCAACTCCTCTGTTTTGTCTGCATTCTGTTGTGATTGTTTTACCCTTCATGTTTTCTGCAGCCGAGGCATCATCCACTCTGTGTTAAGATTATTTATTCCTTGACTTATGTTGTTTTTAGCTTGTGTATTTAGCTGTTCATAAAAGAAAAGCTCGTATCTTTAAAAGTATGATTTCGTATTATTTGTTTTGAATAACTTTTTTTAAATGTTTGTATGTAGGAATGGTTTATATTATTTGACTTATATTACGGTTTTCAGTATATGGGCCACAATGCTTCCAGCTGTAATGGTTTTGGTGTTGGCCTCACCGTATTTAAATTGATAACTTAGTAATGGCGATTGGTGTATATCATCCACATCGTATTCTGTTTTACTACTGGGAAGAGATAACCCGGTTAGACCTTGGTTAAGAGGTAAGGCCGGAAGGGTCATTTGGGTCCTGGGTATTTGTTAGTGTATACATTGCTACTTAGCAATGTTGTGAATCGTGGTTCATGGAAAATAACATTTGTTCAAATTCCGCTATGCAACAGTGCTATAGCGCTACCATAACTGCTTTTTGACAACATTTTGTACTAAATAGTGTATTGCGGAATAATAGCGTTTTGTTCAAATTCCTCTACACTATAGCGATATAGTGCCGCTATAGCAGCTATTTCATAATACTGGTACTTAGATGTCTGTATTTTCTTTGATGCATGTAAAAATCTTTTGCATGAGTTTCGCTGCTCACATACAAGTAAAAATCTTGTGATGAGAATAAAATACCGCAGCAAAATTGTTTTGCGGCAAGAATTTTACAAGTTGTTTATCAAATAAGCATATTGTTGATATACATTATCCATATTATTACTTGTATGTATTCTGGAGTCAAGGTTTGTAAAGAGCATGTATGGTGCACGAACAAAACTTCAGTCAATTAAATTAGAAAGAGATAAAAAAAAACTGAAAAGTTCATAGTTTTACTAGTGTCAAGTTTCAAACCAAATTGTTCTTGATTTTACCTAGCTCTTGCCTGGTTTGTGGTTATGTTATAGTCCTGTGAGTGCGTGCAAGAATAGAAACGTCTTGTGTATTTATGGACATATATTGCTGTCTAGATGAATCTGGCTTCTTCAGTACAGCTTGTAAGTATTTATGTTCCACGAAACTTACTGCTGCTCTCACTAACAGCTTGATGTTGAAGTTTGTGATGAGAATAAACTGGCAAAGATGCTTTCTATTATATTTTAACTAGTTAGATATCAGCAAGAGGCTGGTAGATAATCACTATCATTATCTTGTACTTTTTAATTAAAATTCTGAAATCGGAGGGGATGTTAAATGCAACTAGAGTTTTGACAGTATTTGATTATACTAATTGTAAAATATATAGTTAGACAAACGGGGATATGTGTAAAAGCATTAGGCACTCTAGCATATATCATTCTTCCCTCTTGTCAGTTGTCAGTGTATTGCAGCAAATTCAATACAGTATGAGGTCACATCTTTGTCTGAAACCATTCGACATCTTTTGTTATTTTTCCAGTGCAAACCTACCTAGCTCATCCTTTACTTAGCCTCCATATTAAATTTCATTTTGTTTTTTCATTTAATTTCTCTGTTTTTCACCAACCTGATTTTTTGTGACAATGGATAACATTATTTACTAATTTGCTTCCTATTTGATTTACTTATCAAACAACAAGGCAAAAACTTTATTTTCACTTCAAGAGGTTCAAAACAAAAACAAATTTGTTCCGTCTATTGTATGTCATCCCAGTCTGTCCTATTTACTCATCATGAATATTTTTAACTTTATGAGTGGAATGAGATAGAATAGAATGAATTAAGGCAAAAAGATGTTGAATTTTTTTAGCATAACATTACTCAGGGATTGGGGGTTTGTGAGTAAAATTGACCACTCAGCCTTTGTGTGCTGCATTTAAACTGCAAACAATGATACATCTTCTTCTCACATGCATAGGGACCATTTTTTTTAGAATTATGACACCACTGATTCACGGGCAAATTATCAACCTACAACTACTTTCACTGTCCCATTCTATTTGGTTGCCTCTATTTGCTTCATAGAAGATCATTTTTCAAGTTGCCTATGAAGATGTGAAAAATGATTGTTCAACTCCCAAGATATTTCTTACATAGGGAGGAATAAAAGGATGTATGTGAGGAAAAAGTTGAACTTGTTTAATTTAATTTAAGCTTATTTTTTTTAAATGGAGGTGTGGTTTATTGGTAAGAAAATAGTCTATTGCCATAAATATTGGAACATATAGATATAGTGCAAGGAGATGGAGATTCAGTATGCCTAAGTAATATCTGAATTGATATATGATTCAGTATGCCTAAGTTACTGGAGAATTAATGCTTTTCATAAATTGTTTTCTTGTCCCTACAAATTAATTTTTTGGATCCACCACTATAAATTCATAGGAAAACATGATCAATCTATAACACAAAATGTGCAACATTGAACACTTTCACCATATACAAGGAGAACTGATTAAAATATTTACACTTTGTTTTTTTTCTTCTTCTTTCCAGGAAATCAGCAATAATACAATAAAGTACAACAAAACCCAGAGGAGGGAAGACTTGAGTGACATACACCTTCCTTCCTTTCAACTCACTGGTCATTGTTTTCCAAGTAAAATTGAAAAACACCACAAAAAAATTGAAAAGAATAAAAAACAACAAACAATAACAAAAAAAGAAAAAGAAAAAGAAAAAGAAAAAGAAAAAGAAATGAAAGAATCTCCAACATCACATTACATAATAATTCATATTTATATATCTTCCACTCCCATCTAGTTAAAGCAGTAGACAGCAACACCACCACAAGTTCTGTTTGTTTCTTTGAATGGTGCTGCACATGTGTTTCCCTGAATTCCAATCATGCAACTTTGAGTGGTCCCCTTGTAATAAAGTGAAACACATCACGTGACTCCCTCAGTTTGATAGCAAAAGCTTTCCACTTTTAATATTCATCAATTGGCTAATAAAATTTAATTTCTTACCATCTCACTATGCCATACCATTCATTACATTACAACTTCTTTTTCCCTTTTTTCTTTCTTCAATAGAATAAAAAAGAATCAAAGAACAATTAAGATCATAATTCATGTATCTTGCTTGTGGGAGGGTTAAATTCAAACATTGATAAGATGTTCTTTTTCAATGTGAGTATCATTATCACATCGTGGTTTTGGTGATGGTGACCCTGTAGCATTATTTTCCATCTTCTTGATGTTTTGTTGGTGATACACTTGCCTTAGCCTCTCTATCTCCCTTTTCAATGCCTCTTGATGAGCTGCAATATTAATGCATATATTATTTTCAAGCACTAGTTATCTTAATTAATACTGCTTTAAAATGAAATATAATTAAGTATCTCATCTTTTTTATTATGTTTGATTTGAGAGTAATAACTATATAGCTGCAGACAGAGCACATGATGGTTTCAGACAGAGATTTTAATATGTGAATATGCAAACACTTTTACTAAAATTAATATCAATCTGTCCTCTATCTAATAATTGGCCTGTTTTATTTCAATTTCAACTCTTCTAAACTGTGCCGTACGATGCAAAGTTGCACGATTAAAAAGCTAATAACGGTACATTTCCGTTGGTATATATCCTTTTACTAGTACTTTTTATTAATTAATTAAGAATTCTCCTCTGATTCAGAAATAATACTTAAACAATTTGGAGGAGTTGCAATTGTAAGCTTAGTGTGGTACAATTCAAAAGTATATATATATGATATAAACTAATTTGTACTTTCTTTCTATAATTCTATTCTATCTATATGTAATTTAACTTTCTATCTTTCATGTTAAATATCTAATATCTTGTGTATTATTCTCTTACAAAAACTTATAATACAAAATATCAGGAAAATTAAGGTGAAATGAGAATAGTATAGTGTAGCATATATATATATATATATACCATCTTTGAAGATTTTGTCTTGGGCGAGGGCAGCGATTCTTTGCTTGAGAGCACTGTTATCAACATTTAGAAGCAACCTCTGATGATCCAAAAATGCAACCCTTGGAGATAGTACAGAAACTTCTGCCTTCATGATATTGATGAACATGTACAATAGTTAGTTAAAAACTTAAAATAAACAAATAATCATATCATTAAGTGATTAGTACACATCAATAGTACAGTATAAAATTAAGTTAGCATAATGTTTATGAATATTTAAGTCACCTGTAATGAAGTAACACTTCGCTCTAGCTCTGATATGTATTGCAGCTTCCTAACTCTTGATCTTTGAGCCGATTGTCTATTTGCCAATATTCTAATCATCATACGCAAACACATTAATTACAATCATATCAAACTTGAAAGAGAACAAAAATACATTAATCTTATATAATCACCATCACTCATGTTTCAATTGCTGTAATTTCATTCTGATTAATCATAAACTAGAAACTAATACCAGAAAAATAAATGAAATTTTTTCTGATGTATATATATTATATATATATATATATATATGAAGAACATTTTCTCCTTATAGAACAATATATAAACACTAAATGATCTCATTCACTCAATAATAATACTAGAAAATTAGCCATGAAATACACATTTAATTATACATGTGTGTGACTGTGACTGTGAGTGTGTTGTGTGATGATTAATGAACACATTATAGATTTGGTTTTAGAAATGTGACATGAATTTTTGAGTACCTTTTGACCCTTTTGGGGTCAGTAATTTTCTGACTTGAACTTGTATTTGAATTATTATTATTATTGTCATCATCATTGACAACTTGAGCAATTTCCTGTTTGCATTCACTAATTTCATCCTCATCTGATTCATGCTTCAATTCTAGATGTTGCTGCTTTTCATCCACCTCTTTCTCATCATTGATGCTGTTATTATCAGAAGGAGTTGAAGGGTTAGAATTAGAACACAATGTGGCTGCTGCTACAGGTGGTTGTGACATCATAGGATTCTCCGAAACATCGTCATTAAACATCGACATCAATTGTTCATCATCAAACCTTTCAAACTCACTGCGGCGACAATGCTCCATCATTGACGCCTCTACAAACGTCACTGAGTCGCTCGCCGACCGCCTGTGGGCCCCTCTTCTCGCCGACGAGAAGTCGAGAAATTCGTCCACCCATGAAGGGTTTTGGTGTGCTGAATTAACATTTGGTGACATGGTTTTAAGGGTAGGCATTTTTTGGTGTGAAGAAAATTCTGGCCAAGTTTGTGTCATGTTTGGAATTGGAATCTTGGGTGGCAATTGTGCCATTTCAAGATGAATATATAGAAGAAAAGATAATTAGAGATTATAAAGTCTATAACCAAACACAAACTAGGTATCTATAATGGAATTGCCTCAACAAAAACAATATTGTGTTACATTATATATAAATGCATATATGCAATGTGTGCATACATGTTATGTAATGTGTGATGAGTCATGAGTCATGAGTCATGAGTAGGAGAAGAAATGAATTAATTTGTCAAGTAGACAAACCAATTATGAAGATGTAACACAAGGTTTTTATAAATACATGTAAGGAGGGAGAGAGAAGAAGAAATAAGGCACAAGAAGAAGATAATATAATCATAAACTTTTTTATTTTCTTTTTATGTATGGTTTTTTATTAATTATAAGAAGATATGAATAATAATGTATGTTGAGTTTAGGGGGGTTTAAAATCCCAATAATAAATGTGTGGGGGGTATGTGCATCTAAATCTATGTGTGTGTTTGCAGTAGGGTCACATGGAGAAAGGAATTGGACAGCTATGAACAGCTGGCTTGGAAGAAGAGGATAGGAGAAAATGTTTTGTTTTGGGTCTCCTCAACTCAACGGTATTACTGCAAAGTCGCCAATGCTTTTTTATTTTATTTTTTATTTCTTATTAATTAATTATAATTTCAATAACTAGTGGGAATTAATCAGCCACCACGTGCCCTTGTGACCTTCTTTTTAGTAAGATGATTTTGGGTTTGCCATGCCCTTGTAATAATAACTTACTCTTGGTATAATTGCTGATGATTCTACCATTCATCTTTTCGAAAAGGGTTCAAGGTAAGCTTTTCACGTTAATTTTTATATACATTAGTGTAGTAGTTTTACGTTGAAAACCAATTACAAATAATTCTATTATATGCATGATTTATAAGTTCAAAAATTTAATAATTAATAATTTAACGGTTATAATTGTTTAACGGTGTAAATATTTGTATTTGTCAATGTATGTTAATTAAATTTTAATTTATTTAATATAGAATGTTAATCCAATTTGTATTGTTATCTTTTTAAAAAAATAATGTTACTGCAAACTGATAATAACTAGCACAAATTAATCTACTTTAGTAGGTTGATTCATGAGGTCTATCATTAGACCATGACTATATTAATTAGTGCCCTCATAAATTAGGTTTATCTTGTACTACTATAAGATATAATCTCATTGGGTAAGATTACATGGTTGAAATTTACCAACACACTAGTTAATTTTAAAGATGGTCATGTCACTCATTAAGTACTTCAAGTCAAACTTAAATGTAGAGTTTTTATGTTATGAACCACCAGAAAAAAAAAATTATAAGTAGTATCAATCAATTTTTACAGGTCATTATAAATCTTACACCTTGGTAAATGTTACACCAAGATTAATATGTCCTTTCTTAAGATATTTGGGTTTTAGTTTATGCTTTAGTTTTCATTTACTATGGTTCTTTTATGTTTTTTCCCCGACATTTGATAGAGTTATTAGCAAAAAAGTCTATATAATTGGTAAAACGTTAGTACGAGGACTTTATTTATTACCATGTTTCAAATTAATTTGTGAATATATTAAAGTTTCTACGGTAATTTGGAATATTGATTATATGTATTAGCTTTTTTTATTAGAAAAAGATTAATAATTCTTTGATGCCTTGCAAAATTAAATACCTATACACTCTATAATTATTGTTATAGAAATATCAGATGTATATCATTAGATTAAGAGAGTAATCGACAATCAATTCTATCATAAAGTCAATTGTTGAAAATTCAGTTTGACAACATTAGCATAGAAAATTCAATTTGACAACATTAGCATTTTTTTTTAAACCATATTCAACCATAAAAATTGATTATGTGAATTAACTAATTAAATTGTTACCTCGCCATTTTCACTTGCAATAATTAGACATATTGAAAGTTATGAAAGTAAAAAAAAAGTATATAGTCAACTAACTAATATGGTACATGATAATTTGATAAGTGGTATATACTTCAATCAGTTAATCATTTAATTAATTGAAAATTCATCATTTGATTGATGCGTATAAAAAAACATGTGATCAGAGAGTCTTTAAATGAAATTCAATAAAACGAGAAATTAGTCTCTTCATTTATGTGTGGATATAAGATAATAATAATAATAATATTTTGAAACTGATCATAACTAACCAGTTTATATATTTTTGAAGTGGAAAATAATAGGGACTAATGAAGTTAAAGATGAAAACAAAATTAGGTAGTACTCATAATTGATTTGAATGAATGGCTTCGACGATCTAATAACTTTGTTAAAGAATTAATGTCTCTATGAGTATTTGAGGTATGACAACCCCACTTGAGGAGTGTTCCCCAAAAAAAAAATCCCACTTGAAGATGTTGGTGATTGGTGAAATCATATGGCTTCTGAATCATCTTTATTATGTGAGAGAGAAGAACAAAATTGCATGTGCTAAGATTTTTTGACAGTGGTAATGCATGGGGTGCGATTGGTTTCACCATTAATATGCATTTAAATTTTGATTGTGACTATTGTTAATAAAATAAAAAGAAAGTATAGGTACAGTAATTAAGACAAGGTAACTAAAAATTGAATGAAATAGTGGAAATTTGGGACACATGAGCTGTGAAAGAAAGGCAATATATGCGCCCATGTGAATTGTTTGCACGCACTATGCTACCTTTCTTTGCTTTGTCCACAAATCATTCTCACATGTAGGGTTATATAATAATAAAGTATTTCTAACATGTACTATACTACAATATATCAATATAATTTAATTTAATTAAATTTTAGATTAAATATATTAATTTTTTTTACTATTATACTTCGTTATGGAAGAAAAATAGTGTTAATTAAGAAATTCAAAATTATTTCTTTTTTTAAAAAACAAATATACAATTTTTAAGATAAATTTTTATTATTAAATGTGACATAAGTAAAATATTAACATATGCCATAATAATATGCCTCTCTTTGTGGATGTGCTTCCAGGCACCTTCTTCCATGATCTTATCTTAAGTGGAAGTCTTGTAGTTTTTAATTGAGAAAATAGTTTGACAAAGCTTTAAATCATATGATTAGGGAGATGCAGGGAATATATATATAAACTCTGCCTCCTTCTAAAACAAGGAAGTGCCTGCCAATAAAGCATATTCGTGGATCCACTTAATTATATTTTTTACAATTGTGATTATTTAGACATGTTGGGCCACGAGGGAAGCTATCACATGAACATGTGCACAATATTGCACTTGCAGAAGATCTAATTTTCTAAAATATAAGAATATATGACTTTTTTATGAAAAAAGAATTTTGAATGAGTTGTGTTATAGGGTTCAAAGTTTATACAGCGATCAACAACAACAACAAAAAGAAGTGTTTAGAGCGTTAAATGTTATACTTACGCATATTATTTTATTAACGATGTTATTAGATGAACTCACATATTTGTAAAATATAATTAATTTCTTATCAAATGAATTAATTTTTATTGATAAAACCAAATGATTTGATCATTAACTATATAAAAAACAATATTCAATCCTAGAAACGAAGGTTGTAGTGAACTATTTTCATAGATTGTTTAGTGTAGTTTAGTGCTTAAAAGTCACACAAAATTTTAATGAAAATCGACGATACTTTTCGAAATAGTCATTTTAGTCTTTATGATTAAGACAATGACTCAATTGTAGTCAATTCGATAAAAATAAGAAAAAAAATAAACGGGTCCATTAAAACTCAACCCCTCAAATAGACATCAATTAGATTATCATCTCAGTAAAAACGAAGAGACCTGTTAACTTATACTTTCAATAAGTGACATCAATCATCGTTTTCAAATGATTCTTAATGAGTGTTATTGATATGTGATAATTTGTTAAATAAAAAAAAAACATATGAAGTACATAAGTACTATCTCAACTGAAAAATGCTGATATTGTTATATTAGACGTTTTATCCCGAGTTCGAACTCGAGACCTCACATTTGTGTGAATTAATTATGATGTAATTTATTATCTCTTCTAAAATAAAAATAAAAAATACACTTACTTGTATCTTACCTAAAAAAAATCTAATATTATTTATTTAAAGTAAGACTTTTTATTCTGACTTTTTTTATATCTAAAAACAAAATGATAGATACTACAAAAATTTCGTACACATAATTATAAGATTTCATAACATAATATTTAACCTAATAATTTCGACATTTATAAAGTAAATTAAAAGTAACTTTTTGTTCTAGTCACACATAATAATACTTTAAAAGAACATCAAAATACATATTCCATATATATGACACTATGTTTATTTCTATTTTTTATTTACATTTTATCTTCAATAATTTACCTAGTTCCTCCACTTCAAAAATACACCACCAAATGACCCAAATTTTTAATCTGTAGCATCTATGTGTAAGATGGATTTTGTCTTCTCCGACCTCCTCTTTATACCGCAAATAATACTAACGTAATTGCGAAAAAGGCTCAATTGATAATTAAGATTGATACCACTAATATCCGTATGAAAAGGGCTTGAAGTTCAATTCTTATAGTCCTTTTAATATTATACCACTAATTAAAACCCCAAATTTAGGCAAAGTCAAATTTATATATCTTTGAAGAACATTTAACACGCTCTTGTTAATTTCAACAACAAAAAAACACGGTTATTGTTTAACATGGTATTCCCTTTATGAATTTGGTGAAATCTTTTAATTTTACGCTCTGTATCAACCACCAAGCAGTAAACAAGAAAAACCTTGTATTATTAATTTATTACTTAATTATTTATATTTTATGTTATTTTAATGTTTTATTACTCTGATCTTTTTTTAACTTAATTCAATATTTTTTAATTATAAAAATTATCAAATCAAATTAATAAAAATTATAATGATCGAAAACAATACAATTTAAAATCACTAAAATAAAGAAAAATTATGCAAACTCTCAACATCCACATTAATTACGTAGAACGATCAAAATATCTACAAATGTGACAAAATTAAAATATTTAGAATACTTTTGCCTCAAAAGTTGTAATGTTAACGATATTAAAGTCATTAATTGAATTTATATTATGTCAAAGTTGAACTTTTAATATGAACTAAATGAACATCGCAACAAAATGAAAAATAAAAACATCACACTAGATGATAAACAAAAAGACTCTTGTACTCGTCTTTAAGTCTTAGTTCAACTGTCAAATGTCAATATTGTTAGGTTAGACGTTTTGTTCTGAATTCGAATCTAAAACCTCGCAATTATATAAGTTAATTATGATAAAATTTATCATCTTTTCTAAGATAAAAAATAAAAAATAAATTGCACTCAAATGAAAAGATCACAAACAAAACCAAAGAAAAATGTTACCAACACTATCTAACAAAAACAAATTAGATTAAGTTTACAAACTCACACGAAAATATAATTAGTTTGAGTGGCAAGAGATTCTCACATTTAAACAAGTAGACATAAATTCTGAAAAAAATTATGTTGAAAGTAGAGAGCTCATTTTATGCGAACAACATACAGATTAATAGTTATTGAATGACAATTAATCCTTCATACCTATAATAACATGTTAGAAAAAAATATACACTACTATGTGAAATAACATTCCTTTAAATCAAATATAACTTACTCTTTAAAGTAAAATATTAATTATCATATGATAATAATTAAATGGTCTGATCAATATTTATACAATTATACTGAACACCTATTTGTAGGCCAAATAAATTCAAACACTCCATTATGAGTTATTATAAGTTGATATAAGATAATTTAATGTATAACAAAATATTTAATTAACAAATGACAATAAATATTTTGTCGTGTAAATAAAACTCAATTGATAGTTGCAAATGCATCAATATACGGATTATAATTTCAAATTCAAAATTTTTCACTTTTTTATATTTAATGTGCGTGAATTTAGTCATTAAAATTATTTGACAAAAAATCATATATATTAAAACCCTGATTACAAACTTAAACTCTCAGTTAATATATTTTTTAACTGACAATACATAATTAAATTATATAAAAATGTGAGGACTTAAAGAGATAATCAGTTGCTAAAATGATCACATTTCACAGGAAACACTAATTAAGTGGAATAGCTAGGTTGACATGAGAGGAATCCTAACTACTTCAAAACAGAGGAATCGTAACTAATCTATAAGGAAAAATCCCGAATATTTGTTGTCTTTTTCCTTCATCAATAATTCAAATATCATCACAAGTTAGCTGTCTAACTTGCTTGTCCCCCATTATTCGTTAATCACTTAACTGGATAAATAAATAAAATACTTATTTATTTATATTTTTTTGTGTAACTTACTAACTTAGCTTTTAAAGAATCGATTTTAGAATCCATAATGCTATCAATTTAAGGTAAAGTATAATAAAACCGAAGAAAAAAAACTGTTATTATAATATGTCGCTTTCAACTTTAGGTTAACTCCCTAGTGATAAACAAATTCCAACCTTTTATTCTTATTATCAAATCTAAACCATTGATTTTTTTTTTTTTAAATATTATGGATCTTTTAAAATTCCAACCTTATTTTTTTATTTAACAAACTCAAAACGAATTTAATAGTTTTTAAAATAATTTTGTACTAATGGTTCAGTGTTAATAAGGAGTGACTGTTAGAAATCTGTTGATCGTTAATAAGTTTGAAGATTAATTAGGACATAAATAAAGTTGTAGCTCCTATTTAGAAAAGTATAGAATTCAATATGGTTTTTTGTACCTTTCCCTTAATTTGATTTCTAATACAGGCTAAGGATTCCTTGTTTTCTTTTTAACCTTTGTTTGATACATTCGGTGATTCAACAAATTTGATTTCTAAAAATTAGACTCCTCGCTAATTGGAATTATTTACATATTGATGACAAATTATCATACCAACATTTATATGTCAAATATTAATTGTTTGAACTGTAAGACCTTAAGCAATAAAGGACCAATACGTAACACTATTATAAGGTCACGCATAGAAAATGAAGTGTGAAATAAAACCCTTGTTTTGTGTTCTTAAAACCTGCAAGCACGAAAAACATGGAGAGAATAAGATATTTGTGTATTTGAAACACCTCCAAACACAACTGTACATGTATTGCAATGCGTAAAGAAAATAACATGACACAATGTTTGTTTATGTGATGATAAATAAGAATGCATGTTCCCATTCTCATTTGCATTGACAACTAGCTATAATGACAACAACTACAATATTAACCACCACTATCTTCAGTCTTCTCATGGTGTTTAATACATGTATAACTGCAAGCGAATGTCCTCCAACTCACAAACATAAATCATCTGACATAGAAGTATTAAGGAAGAGGTTTCAAGGTTGGCTTAAACGACACGGTCGAAAATACAAAGATAATGAAGAATGGGAAGTCCGTTTTGGCGTTTACCAAGCAAATGTTGAGTACATAAAGTGCATAAACTTACAAAAAAACTCCTACAATCTCACAGACAATAAATTTGCAGATCTTACAAATGAAGAGTTTAGAAGTACTTATATGGGCTTAAGTACTAGGTTGCATTCACATACAGGGTTCAGGTATGATGAACATGGGGATATTCCAGACAGCAAGGATTGGAGGAAGGAGGGAGCAGTCACTGAAGTTAAGGATCAAGGCCAATGTGGTAATGTTTTCTTGTTAAGTATCAAATTATTTATTTCAGTTTCACCAGATTTTGCATTTCATGCTATGTAACTAAACATTTTTTTAAAATAAGAGCATATTTGAATTGACTAATTTAAGACTGTTTGAGAGAGTTTATAGAAACAACTTATGACATGTCCATCAATTATTTTTAGTTTATTTTTGTAAACTTTCTAAGATAGCTTATAAAAACAACTTATAACTTACATGAAAACAATTTTATTTTATCTTTTGTTATAGAAATAGTTTATACATAAACACTTCAACGTTTATGTTATAAGCGCTTAATTAAGTTATCCAAACATGGCTTAAATTCTCTTTTAGAACTTCAAGATATCCACCGCCTTGATCACATTGATTTTGGAGCTTGATCAAGTAATTGAATTCCTTGAAAAGAGCAAAGCAAATCAAAGAGACATGGCTTAAGGAACATTCTTTCTTAACTTTTAACTTTGGTATTGTAAGAAACATTGATGTTTTAATTTAAGGATCATTCTTTGAAGATGGTCTCGATTTGTCTGTTGAGACATGTTTTAACTACTATGAAGTTATGTCTTTATGTATGCAGGAAGTTGTTGGGCATTTTCTGCAGTTGCAGCTGTAGAAGGCATCCACAAAATAAAAACAGGGGAGTTGGTGTCTCTGTCTGAACAAGAACTGGTAGATTGTGATGTTAAAAATGGTAACCAAGGCTGCGAAGGTGGTTTAATGGAAACAGCATTTACATTCATCGTAAAAAATGGTGGACTAACCACTGAGAAAGAGTATCCTTATGAAGGTGTAGATGGTACCTGTAACAAGGAAAAAGCTGCACATCATGCTGTGAGTATAAGCGGATATGAAGAAGTGCCTGCTGAAAACGAGGCTAAGCTTAAAGCTGCAGCTTCTCATCAACCTGTCTCTGTTGCAATTGATGCAGGAGGTTATTCGTTTCAGCTTTATTCGGAAGGTGTTTTCTCTGGCATTTGTGGAAAGCAACTCAATCATGCTGTGACTGTGGTTGGGTATGGAGAAGTAAATAGTGACAAGTACTGGATTGTGAAGAATTCATGGGGTACTGAGTGGGGCGAATCTGGCTATATGAAGATTAAGCGTGATACATTCGATAAAGATGGCTTGTGTGGCATTGCCAAGCTAGCTAGCTACCCTGTGGCGTAGTTTAGCTGAATAACCTGCAATCATTGAATATCACCTCAACAAATTTACTTATACTTCAAAGTTAGACTATAAAAGGGAAACATTTAGTTAATGTCATAATGATTTATCAGAAAGAAAGAAAGAAAGAAAAAGTCCATCATGCAGAAAATCACGATGAACTCATTCCAGCTGCTTCCATTAGAAGTAAAAGACAAGAGTGGTGCTCTTTGTAAATTATGATATAACTCTAATGATAGGGGAGATAAAAAAGGTTGAGTAATTTGATTCTATATGACAAACTAGCTTTCTTAGAAGTAATAAGTAGTAGTAAAACCAAAGCAATGACTGATTTGGCTTCAATGTCGCAATTTTTTTTCTTCTTTCATTTGCTTATTAATTTGATGTTTCAAACCAACTTTAATTGATTTTTCAAATAGAGCAAGATTTGAAAGAAAAAAAAAAGGTAGACTGCTAACATAACATAATCTAAATTTCTGTACTATTGTTGCAATTTGGTGCACTCGCCAAACAATCAACAGACAACAACCATTCAGCCACACATCGTAACCTTCAAAAATTCAAATCCAACATGGTAAAACTATCTTCAGGAAATGAATAATGCCAAGCTTTCCATATTTCCCTTTCTGACCATAGTTCTGCCAATAATTTAACTTGTCCTGGACTCAACCCAGATTTCACCATTTGCTTCATAAAGTTCATTGCCTCAAAATGTACTTCTGAATTACCTATAAAACAATGCTGTAACTCTCTAAATCAGTAACATATCCTGCTCTACCCACGCCCTTCAGGTGTTTGAGTGCATCCACCAGCTGATCAAACGGTACATAGATGATAGTAGGAAAATTACAAGTCCAACAGTCAAGATATCTGATTTTTGCATCTCAAGCAAAATATTAGATATAGAATTAGACAAGTGTTAATGCTACAACCAAACATATTAGAGAAGTATGTAGGTTTGGCAGTCGAGCATGACCAGAACGTAGAGTCCATTGGCAGATAACAAGAGCAAGAGAGAGGGTATGAAAGCTTTGGAAGATTTAAAAAATAATGTAGGAACTAGGAATAGGCTCGACGGTGCCTACAGTGAGGTATGAGAGGAATTAAAGATTGCAGCATTTCACCAATAATTTGCACTCTGGGTTGGGTAGGATGACAAGGGGTAAAATAAGGATTCAATATTTTGCCGCACTGCAAAGAAATGACAAAGTTGGGAATTTTCTCATGGTTCATTATTTTTGCTTTAGCTCTAACACTGCCTGCCCAAGGTTTTGTAATGATGACAATGGGCAACTGAAGGACAATGGTTCAAAAAAGGGTGGAAATGAGAAAGAAAATATATAGTTCATTGTTGATCCAATCACCATTATTGATAATTTTATATAGTTCTGGAGTATCTTGTACCGTAAAAAACATGAAACCTGCAGAGGTTTGTCAAAAAGATACTTAAATTGATCAATATAGGCAAACGAATAGAAGAATACATCATACACAAATGCAGACAACAACAAAAGAAGTGCATAATAGTGGTCAAGCATTGATAAAGTATCAATGTTTTCTCCAACATATTGTACAAAATGGCACCCTTACATGCAGGAAAATGCAAACAACACAACTACACAAGGACCTACCAACTATATAGCACCAATGGTTAACAATTATGAAGCACTGACACAAACGCAAGCATTGGAAACGACAAAAGGTATCATGAAAGTTTAAGAAATAAGAGAACATTGGGTAAAAAGAAATAAAAACCAATAGCAATAGCAACCACTAATAGGTACCATGGTCGAAGGGAATCGTGATATAACACAAAATGGTGATTTCAATTGGATGACAAAAGTGTTTTATTCTCTCTTTTTACGAACTTGCTCTCTTTCCATTTTTGCTTAAAAATCTGTGGAAAGTTCCTATAACAGATGAAACAACATCTGACATTACCAATTCATAATCAATAAGTACTAAAAAAAGGAGAATGAAGAATATATTTAAAATATTACCACAGTTCCATATCATGTAAACACCATGGTCTCTTTCAATTCAGCGGGAACGCCTCCTCCTATATCTGGTGTGGCAACGAAAACTCCAGAGGAAAACCAGAAAAATAACTACAACCACTTGTAGAATAATTGCCAACTTCAAACCTAAACCAACAACTTCCGATTTATATTTACCCAAAATTTTAAACACATGAAAAAGTTGATTATTGAATAAAAACTAGTAAGTTACCATTAAGGTTGTGAACTGATTCCTCTGACTTCACTCCATTTTTTGTTTCTTTTTCAGAAAAAACACCCAGATCACTTACTTTTGAATTATACTCTTTCCATTTTTTCTTAAAAATCTGTGGAAAGTTCCTATAACAGATGAAACAACATCTGACATTACCAATTCATAATCAATAAGTACTAAAAAAAGGAGAATGAAGAATATATTTAAAATATTACCACAGTTCCATATCATGTAAACACCATGGTCTCTTTCAATTCAGCGGGAACGCCTCCTCCTATATCTGGTGTGGCAACGAAAACTCCAGAGGAAAACCAGAAAAATAACTACAACCACTTGTAGAATAATTGCCAACTTCAAACCTAAACCAACAACTTCCGATTTATATTTACCCAAAATTTTAAACACATGAAAAAGTTGATTATTGAATAAAAACTAGTAAGTTACCATTAAGGTTGTGAACTGATTCCTCTGACTTCACTCCATTTTTTGTTTCTTTTTCAGAAAAAACACCCAGATCACTTACTTTTGAATTATAATTGCCATACATGTTCTCTGCATTCCCACCCATGACACATGTGTTGGGACACTGAATGGTTCCATCATATTCATCACTCCCATCACAACAATCTGCAGCAATATTGAATGAAAATTGTAACTTAAAGTTGAAAGCAGAAGAAAAAGCCTAAATACCTAGTTTCACCAGAGAAGTAAATTTCATCGCCAATTCACTTTATGTGAAATGTTAAACAAGATTAGTCACGACTTACTATTATTAGACAATTCATATTTACAAGCTAATTAATCTGATAAATAATGAGTTTAAATTGGGTAAAGACCAGTAAGAAAAAGCGAACCAAAATTTGATACATTTATCACTACACAGACTACTTTGTTCCATTTCCAAGTGATAAATATGGAGATTAACGTGTTATTTGATCTTCATCCAGACAATTTCAAAGGGAACCACAGACAATCCATGGTTTTCAAATAAATGAATGCCTCAAGAGAATAAAATGCCAATGAAAGACCAGAACAGTAAACTAGGAGAAAATGTTTACCACAATAACAATCATTAACATGAGAAGAAACTATAAACTGTGGCTTGCTTCCTAGGTTTCTGCAATAAAACTTCCCTGCGGGATAAGCTTTAGTTCCTATACATTAATGAACAACAAACAACCTCCTAACAAGTTATTATAAAAATCCACCTCATGATTTTGACACAAAGATGCATCTGCATGTATATCTCTGTGTATGCTGAACAAGCTGAAGTTCCTGCACATAAATGAACAACAAACAACCTCCTAACAAGTTATTATAAAAATCCACCTCATGATTTTGACACAAAGATGCATCTGCATGTATATCTCTGTGTAAGTATGTATGTTTACATAGATTGAAAAATAAAGAAACACTAGTGTTCATGGAATTAAAAATAGAAAATATTAGTGGTAATTTTAACCACTACTAGGCATACATACATACATACATACATACCAGGTTCATCAGTGCCATCAGAGCAATCACAGAAGTTGTCGTTGAGACGGTCACTGGAGAAGGATTTTGATCCATCCTTACATTGGATGAGATGAGAGGTATAATATTTCTCATCTGAACCACAAAAACACAATTCATCAGAAATAATCAAAATCACAAAAAAAAAAAACCAAAAAAGCAGTTGAAAGGGGATACCTACCTAGAGGGTGAACGCCGAGGAGAGAAGGGTGTGAAAAGCAACATACGGCAGAAGCGAGAAGAAGAAAAGATGCCGAGTGGAAGCTATACGACTCCATTTCGATCTTACCTTACCAACACACAGTCAAACCTCTAATTAACTTATTTATTTCACTTGTCTAAATAAATTTTATTTTAATACTAATAATAAACCATTTTTGGACTTACAACTCATTTACAAATAGAATGCACTTCTCTCACTGTCAAAATTCCAAACTAATAAATTCAATTATATAGATTTTTCACCACCCTAAAAATCATTTTTGCAACTATAAATATCATAAAAACAATTCTTCAATCTTCTAATACTTTAAAAATAATTTATAAGCAAGTTAAAACTTCTTACTATTTATTTTTTCAAAACTAAATTATTGAAAAGTCGATCGATCTCAAGACCGCTAAATGGGAGAAGAGATGCATGGATTCTGTTTTATTTTAACGGTGTAAGTATGAATCCTTAGTTTAAAGTACAAATTTCCTAAAGTATATTATTACTATCGTAAATACATTAAGTTTTTGGCTATGATGTCATTGATGATTATGAAGACGGAGGCATATACCATAACTCCATAAATATGTCAATTGTTTGGGAGAGATACGTTCACTCGAGATACTTTAATTTCTAAATTCTAGATTGTGCATATCTGAAGGACATATACAAGCATTGAATGATTTATAGATTTATAATTTGTTAAATGGATTTGTTAAATATTTTTTTTTGCTTGGAATTGAATATATGACTAACTTATCATTACATTATATTTGGTATATAATGATTTTTAAACTCTCTTTCTTGGTTAATTGTCTATTTACGGTTATGTTATTTATTTGTTTTACTTTGTGATTGCATGTTCGTTAATTTGTTGTGTGCATCATATTGTTTATTAGTAAAACCATGTGATTTTAAATGTTGAGAACTCCACAAAGTGATATTATTATCATATCAATGTTCTGGCAGCTCCTATTTCCTTGACGCACGATTAGAATTAAATTTTTTGGTTTGGAAGCTTATAGTTTTGAAAAAAGAAATTGAAAAAAAAATATGAAAGGGAAAATTCGGTTGATAAATCAGAATCTCCTATACTCATAAACAGAAATATAAAATTTCAATAACAAACAAAAGTAAATAATATTTTAACTGAAGAATGAACATCTTTTATAACGACTTTTACGCAGAGTCTAAAATATCTATATTTATAGTTAGAATTGTTACGAAAATTTCTTCAGAGCTACCTTCCTACAGTTACTTTCTTTTAGTATATTTTTAAAATTTAATTATGTGTTTAATTTTAATCATTGATTAATTGAAATTGGAAAATTATATTTTGTTAAATTTAAATTTAAACAATAATTTGAATATGGTATGATGTTGAAAAAATATCATGCATAATCAATTTATTGTGATATTTAGTATTTGAAATATGTATGATAGGTAGTGTTTGATAAAATGAACATAATTTTTGAATTTTTATAATCTTGAAAATGACTTTAACAATATATATACAATAATAAAAGAGGAAATTATTCGTTAACTTCTACATGAATATAAATATTATATGCTCTCTTCCAAATACATGTATTAACCAAATCAATTATAAAAAAAATTCATAAATTCAAAAGAATCCAAAAACTTTATTTTCAACAAATTTCTCAAATTTACTTTAATACTTATTATTGTTTTACATCTCCACAATTTCATTGTGTTTTATTATTATTGTACATCTCCACAATTTCATTTTTTTAACATCCTTACTTATTATTATTTTTCATCTCCGCATCAATATTTTTGTGTGTGTTTGTATAATTAATTTATCTATTTTTTAGTTTTTGTTTCAAATGTGATTGTAATTTGATGGAGCAATATCAATATATATTAATATTAAGGACGACGGTGAATTAAATTATGTTGATCAGATGGATGATATTAATATTTAGGATTTTTGAAGAAAAATTAGGCATAATTATTTTATAGTTTGGGTGAGGTTGTGGTTTGAGAGC
This sequence comes from Cicer arietinum, assembly GCF_000331145.2. NCBI lineage: Eukaryota > Viridiplantae > Streptophyta > Magnoliopsida > Fabales > Fabaceae > Cicer > Cicer arietinum. The sequence goes on from NC_021165.2 coordinate 19,754,419, forward strand.
GGATGATCTCAAATAAAAAGGTCTTCAATTTATAAAGTTAAATTAAAAAGAAATGTATTGCAGACCTAAAATAATAATGACAGTTATTTATAATTTATAAGACATTTCACATATTTACTGCACGATTTATCGGCCTATCTATTCTAATATTCCCTTCTATCAACAATAACACAACTCAAAAAGTAATATGTACATTTAGACCCGCAAAATAGTGGTGATGGGACATGAGCATGAATATAACGATGATAATCATATATATTCTATGATGATATAATATTAGTATTTTATTTATTTTTAAATGTGGTCCTTTTAATATTCCATATATATTTTAAAAAATAATAAACTTATATTAATTTATTTTTTTATCTTTTATTATAAGTAAAAATAAAATTTATTTAATTCATATTTTATAATTATATAAAAAAATCATTAATTATATTTTGATTTTTTAAAAATAAATATTATATCAAAGATAAAAAGGGACTGAAGGAGTAATATTTTAATTATTTAAATTAATTAATTACGAACGTGTTTATTCGAGGTCCTTTTCGTAATTTAAAATTCTATGCAATTTAAACTTCAAATTTTGTTTGGGTGAATCTCACCCGCTCTCTATCCATGAGTCTATAACCAACTTAACTATTAATCAAACTTACTTCTACTAGGAGTATTCAATTTCTGAATTTTGATTCTTTTACATATACACGTATTAAACAATTTTTTATCTGTTATTCATTAAATAAAGATAAAATTTATTTAATTTATGTTTTTTAGTTTTTTAGTTTTCAAAAGTAAAAAAAAAACATCATCATATTAATTTAAAAAAAAAAATCAAAATTTTGAAACAAAAATATAATATTAAATCAAAGACCAAAGACCGAGGGAGCATTAAGATAAAAAAATGCTATTAATATTAAAATTTCATTGATTAAATTGTAAAATTAATAAAATTGATAGTGTTTTGGTCTGTAGATAGTAGAGGTAATTCATTTTATTTTAAAAGAATAAATTTTGATGTTTACTAAAGAGAGTGGTAATATAGGCACATTTTCTCCCTTTTATTTTGTTTTTAGACTTCACTTATTAAACTGTGTTAAAAAATGAATTATTGAAATTATTTAAATGAGGAATTATCATCGAATTAAAACAAAACCAATAATCATCTAAAAAATTATATACTAGTATTACTTTTGAGAAATGGTGGGAGTTACGATGTGTGGAGTTTAAAAACAAATCCTATAATATTTTATATAAAGAAATAAAAACAAAAACTTATAATACACAGACTACTCATCAATGTTAATTTTCAATTAAGAACCAGTAACACACTATTTAATACATATTTTTTAATACATTAGTTTTTGATAATGTTATTTTTTGTCGATTAAAATTTATATATGTTTCATCAAATTATGTTGATCTCGTATAAATTTGATAAGATCTATGTGAATTTTAATCACTTAAAAAAAATATATTGAAAAAGTGTCTAACTAACATTATTCTTCATAAATTTCCTTTTTTGTGTGTTATTTTATTGTGATATATAGTACTACATCTTTTTCTAATTATAAACACTCTAGAAAAAAATCGTCTTTAAATATAAACATTCATTTATTATTTTTTTCTTATACATACTCCTTATTAATACTACTAATATTTTTGAAATATAAAAAGTAAAATTTAATACATTCAAATAGAAGAGTTATTTTATGAAAAATAACAAATAAAACAAATATATTAACTACATTATCAACTTTTCTTAATAAGAGTAAAAAAATAAAAAATAAAAATAAACGACTGCTCGTATAAAGGACGAAAGTAATATTATTATTTTTTCAATGATTTGAAAAATATCAAATAAAAACTCAACTACTCTATCTATTTTATAATAAGTGTCACTTTAGTAAAAATAATTTATTTCAAAATAAATGTCATTTATAATTTTTTATGTATTCAAAAATAGATGACGGTAAAGTTCTTGAGTAGGGATGTCAACTAGGCAAACATGGGTACTAGTCTGTTGTTGTAAGACCCTGAATTTTGTAAACTATAATTTATGCAATTTTAGTGTAATTTGTGTTGAATTGCTTAGACATTTAGCCCAATTTTTTATTTTGTGAATTAAGTACCAAAAATACATTTTGTTAGAGTTAATAATATATATATATATATATATATATATATATATATATGAATCTAAGAAAAAAGCAAACTCACTTCTATTCAAGAAGTGTTAGGAAGAAAAGTTGCTCATTTCTACAAGGTAATGCTTGTGAGCTAATTTATTTGATGTGAGACACTTACTTCTAAAGTAAAAATATCAATTATAAAGAAGAAGGGTTTGAATTATAATTGCCTCTTTTTAAAATTCCTGTTTAAAAATTGAAAGTTTAACTCAAGATTGATCTTGGTTATAAACGAAGATTGATCTTGGTTAGTGTAAAACAACAATATCAATTTTATCAATATAAAAATTGATTGTAAAGCGTATAATAAATAGAGATAGAGATAGAGATAGAGATATCACACAAGCATATATCCTGGTTCACCCAAACACGGGTTACGTCCAGTCCTCACAAATGTGAAATTTTACACTAAGTGTTCAGACAAAGGTCGTTCTTGGTTTTCACGGATCAATCTTGATCTTTACACAATTTCTACCTTTCTACTTAGAAAGGATTTTTCACATGTTTACCTTACACTATTTCAGAAAGGATTTTGCAAGCTATCTTTTAGAGCCTAAAAGGATTTTTACACACCTATCAAGCTATGTTATCAAAATAGCCTTGAGTTACAAATTAATGATTTTAAGAGTATTAAAATCTAAGTATTGCTCAACTTTTGTTTGAGAAATAGATTCTGTATTTAGAACTCAGTTATTACTGATTCTAACACAACACAAAGAAATGAACTGCAAGCTTGAGAACGATTTTGACAAGCTTGAGTATGATTGAAATGATTGGCGTTTTGCTTGGCACTTTGAGTTGTGTCTTGTTCTTTATCTTCAAGCTATATTTATAATCTTTAATTGAGCTTTAGGACAACTCATATGTCCGTTGAAATAGGGCCAACTGTCATTAAGGAGTGGTTGGAAAAAGCCAGTCATAAAGCAAGAGTGATTATGCTAAATCCAGGAACGTTCTTGACATCCAAAATCGTTCTTCGAATTTGTTGGTGATGAGCTAACTTGTACTTGTGATTGTGTCAGTTGTTTGAGATGATTGCTTGTTTTTCAGTCATGTGTGCAGGTCTAGATTGAAAGTACAATCAACAATGTACTTTACAACTTGCAACTTTGTACTTGCAATTGCCTCACTTGAAGAATGGTCTTGTTTTAAGCTTTTTATGAAGCATATATTTGATCCTTCGAATTCTGAAATGATTATGACTTAGATTGATCCTTGCTTATTCTTTGATGGAGATATGAGATGAATAAAGCTTCCAAGATCCAATCTCTAACAAAGAAACTGATTATTCTTGTTTCTGCCAAAAACGAAGATCGTTCTTCGATTTCCATAACTACTTCAAGATCAATCTTCGTTTTCCATAACTACTTCAAGATCAATCTTCGTTTTACTGCTTTTGCTTTCTTTGATTTTAATGAAATCTGTTTTGTAATGTTTGATACCTATCTTATTTTAACACACTCAAATGCACATGTTAAATACCAAAACATTTAGAATCATAATTAGAATTATTAATTAACTTTTTATTTGTTTTCATCAAAATATTAAATTGAAATTTTGTCTCAACAACTTCCTCCTTCTTTTTTTCCTAAATTCGTAAACTTTATACGGTGAGGGATGAGTGAAATTTTTGAGTTCTTAACAAATCATTGGTTGTTGTGTTGTTGTTGTTGTTGATGATGATGATAATTTTGTTAGTAATGGTTAAAAAAAATTAATTTTTGATGTGTTTGAGTTACGTAATGAGTTATTTGCAAATAAATGAGTTTGAACTAAAGTCGAAATTTTACAAAAAAAAATTAGAGTTGTTAAAGTTGTGAAAAAATTCAAAATTTAACTAAGTTAAAGAGTTTAAGCAAAAAATTATATTGAAATTAAAATGTTTAGAGTTTAAAATGTTACTTTTTTAATTACTCTTGGACTGAGTTTGAAAAGAAAAACTTTATAGTTCTTTATTAACTCAAAAATTTTGGTGCTTTAATAGTCGAGTGTGTGTATGTTTGATTTGGAAAATATTTATTTTATTTTGTTTTAACAAAATAATATAGATCATTGAATTTTAAAAGTTTGGTGTGCGAAAAATATATAATTTTGTAATTTTATTGTGGTTTGATAAATTTTAGTTATGAATAAATTGTTATAAATATTTATGTTTATGTAGTTAGCTCATTGAGTCTCAATAAGGAATTGAGACCGATGGCACCGAGTTAGCGGTTGAGAGAACTCTAAAATATTAATGTTGTTGTGGTAAATACAGAAAAATAATTTTCTTAGTTTATGTCTTTCCAAGAATAGTTATTATGATTGATGAGCAAGAATGAATACATGTTATCAAATCTTTGAACTTGTATTTTAAGGAAAAATTAGTGAATTGTGGTTTCAAACTTGTATATGTATACTTTCATTTTTTAGACAAATTTGCATGATTTTAATAAAAGTTTCAAGTTTATTAAGTAAAGGTTAAAGTCTTGAGTTAGAAATTCTTTTTCTTAAAGATTCCATGTTTCATGAATTAAAATACAAACTCTATTGAAAAATATATATATATTTTGAAAAGGATTAAAATATTTCAAAGAATTAGAACTTTGAAATTAGAAAAAATATTCATTGATATTTGTTTTATGTGATTATGTTGTTATGAGGTAAATGCTTTGGTTGAACTTTTAGACTTTAAAAAAATATAGTTGATCAAACTTGTAATTATTTGAGAAAAAAAAATGAGTTATGGCAAATTTGAGAAAACTTGTAGTTGTGTGAAATTTTTTGAGAAGAATAATTTAAAATGTTTCAAAAAATTGTTAGTGAATTCACCGAAAAGTTAAAGAATGTTAATTTCTAAAAATATATTTTATATGTTGAAAGTGTGTTATAGTTAATAATACTATTAGTCATTACTCATTGTAAACTTTTTTAGTAAAATATACTATAAGAGGGTTATGAGTAAGAAATGATTTGTAAGGTAGTTAAAGCTTTGAGGATTAATTTGACTAAGTCAAACACTAATTGATTGAAGGTATCGACACAAATGATATTTTTCGTTGTGTTTGATTGTGGTAGTGATAACTGTTGAAAAAACTATAACTAAGGTAAAGGCTCATTCTAAATTTTTAGTTTGCATATTGGGACCTTATATGTGTGATTGATGTGTGAATATGTGATGATTAATATTGATGTGATGATGGATTTTTGAGTGATAATACATATTGCTACATGTTATTAATTTTATTGAGGATAATATGTCTTGAGTATGCTATGTGAAAAGTATGAAAAATTGCTAGTGTGTAATAAGTATTAATACGAGAGTCTTTTAATAGCTACATTTACATAATGATGTTGTGAAAAAGTCAGAATATGTTCATGCATTTCATAATTAGTGATGACCGTGATGGACCACAATGTTAGTGATGACCGTGATGGGCCACGATGTTAGTTGTGATCGTGATGGGTCATAGGATGGCTCCATTCGTTGATTGGTTCTTCTTATTCTTACGATAATTTATTTGTCGTGTAAGTTTGTGATAGACTACACTCTAGTAAATCGTGTTGATATGTGATAGATGACTCCTCGGTAATTAGTATTGGTCTGTGAGATGAGATACATTTATGATTTAAGTCCCTCGATGAGGGTTTGGAAATTCCAAAATCATGTGCACTGGCATATAAACATTGCAATAAGGTGTTTGACACGCGAGTCATGTTTGTTATAATATGATATATGTATATACATGTTATGTTATTGTTGTTATCATGTCGAAATTGCTAAGTGGTTATTGCTTGTTTTTATGACATAACTTTTAAATGTTAATTGTTAATTTTTGTTGGTGACCCTTTATACTATTGTGGAAATTGGGTTTTGCCCTTAGATGATACCCGAGTTCGTTCCACCGACTGTTACCTTGATGAAGAAAATATCATTAGACTTCTCTGACCGACATTCGCCGACTGCTTTGGTATATGACCCTCATCTCAAGCAGGACTACTTATACGAGGAGGGTAGTGAGGACAAGTAGGAGAGCCTAGGAAATATATCTTGTGGGGTGGATGTGACTTCTGAGTAGATTAATCCTTCTATGGATGATGAGGAGGAGAAAATTACTTTGAGGTGAGATATTGCGTCAGAAGGAACTTGCAGAGTGTGTGGATGTCACCCTTGTTATTGTAGTTGCTAGTGAATGATCATATTAGTTTTTGTTGTATAGAGACTTAGTGTCTTTCTTTTGATGGTTGTACTTATTTTGTTTTGGGATAACTGTATCTATAATATATATTGACAGTTGAATTTTGTTTGGTGGATCCATGTTCTATTTTTTTTACGTGATCATGGAAGAGATAACATTCTTGAAGCAATACTTTTGCGCAAGTGTTTGCCGAGAATACCCCAGGGGTATGAGCAATGTCTGATAGGTCTCATAGCTCCGGTGTATTTTCTATTTGTATATTGTAGACTATTGGTCCAAAAACTATTTTAGCTTGTTTGTATATATGATGTAATTATTTATTACTCTTGTCGTTTGTTTTACAATATAATATTTTATTAATTTTTTTTAAATAAATAAAAATGCACCCACGCTGTTAAAAAAGCAGGGTGATACAGTTGCTACCCTCCATGTTGGATAAAAATGGTACCAATATTCGCATTGTACCTACACATGTACCTGCTAGACATATTTTTTGTGGATATCGTCTTCTCACATATATCCATGGATACCAACAAATATTTAGTAAATTAATAAAATATTTTTCTCTAAAATTAAAATTAAAATTTTACATAAAATTAACTTTTTGATCACTGATTTTATTCATATAAGAAATATATGCATTTTGTTATGAATTTATCTTATCATTTATTTGTTAGCTTATGAAAGTAAATGTGAGAGAGACAACTTATGTTGTAAATGTTAGAGCTAGCCTTAAAAACCAATAATTTTTTTTGTTATTATTTGTATAATGACACTTACTATTATATGAATGTATTTGATCACCTTTTTCATAAAGATGCTATCTTGGAGATGTAATAATCATTCTCTTGAATGATTGATACATGATATATTCTTTTCGAGATTATTTCATTATTAAGTGGATAATTATGCACTTTGATGAAGTGAACGACTTCTTGTTTGATCACTTATGCAATTCATGTTTCTTAAATAAAACTCAAGTGCAATCATTAGTAGACCACCGTTCATAAAACTTAATCATGTATTTCATAAGGTTTGTTGTCATTAAAACATACATCAAAAAGATTTTTACCTCAATATCTTTCTCAAATGGCAAGGGCATAAGCATTGGAAGACCATTTAAAAGAAAAGATGCAATTGACCAGCAAAATGAGCTTGAGGGGTATTTTTCTAGTAAGTGTGTTGAAATAAGTGATAAATTTGACATCCTAGATTGGTGAAACATAAATCAGCTCAGTACCCAGTTTAATCCTTAATAGCTAAACACATTATAGCCATACTAGTGTTTACAACTGCGTTTGAAAGTGCTTTCCGCGCTAGGGGTAGAGCAATAGAAGCCATTAAGAGCTCTCTAAAGCTAGAAAAGACAAAAGATATTAATTTGCCCTCAAAATTTGTTGAAACTTTCACTCACGTATTTCAAAGACTTGAATCTCATGGAAGAGGTCAAACTTTATGAAGAAATTATAGTAGGTAAAATTAATCATGCATGTTTAATTAGCTTCAATTCATAAAAATGTTGATGTAGCTAAATATCACTAGAAGGGGGGTTGAATAGGGATTTTGCTGTTTAAAAATAGTTTTCAAGTGTTTTAAAATCTATCCTCTTGCTGAGGATGGCAAGCCCGAGGATGGGTTTTCAAAACTTTCAAATTCAAAACGAGTTAAAGAGTTAAGAAGCAATATAAGATTGACACACACTGTTTTTATACTGGTTCACCCAAAGATGGCTACTTCCAGTCCTCACACCCTTGTGAGATTTCACTATTCTTCAAACAGATCAACCTCTGACCGAGGATGATTACAACTTGTGTATTCTCAAGCTTCACCAAGCTTACAATCAGATTTCAACTATTTTCCAGTGAACCTCACTTGGAAATTACAGTGTGATAAGAGAGTGATTGATTCTAAATACTTTCTCAAAAGATAAACAAAGATCTAATGTAGGATTTGTAGAAAGTATGAAGATATAATGTGTTGCTTCTTGAAAGCTTTAAGATCTATGATCTTTTTTAATGCAATGTGTTGTATTTTTCTGAAGATCAGCTTGCTGCAATTTATAGAGTTCTTGTGATGTTCATTTCATGAGCCAAGCCTATTTTGACCGTTGGAAAATTCATTTGTGAAATACCAAGGCTTTTCTTCATATTTACGAAAATGCCATTCAGCTCATTTGAAAATATGCATTCCTTGTTCAAGTACGAGGTACTATTTTCTTGGCACTTGGGGACATGTGTTGTCCTTTTCTATTTCCTTTCTTTAATGTTTGAATATTGTGTGGAGTCCTTTTCATTCTCTTTCTTCAATGGCTTCATAAAGCTTCACAAAGCTTCACATGTGAGCTTTTTCTCTTTCCTCCATTTAATTCCTTGTAAGAACATGTGATGTCCTTTTTATTCCTTTCTTTAAGGCTTTGTGAAGGCTTCACGTGATGCCTTCTTTCTTCTTTCCTTGCTTTACGACATGTGATCAAGTTTTATAAGGCTTGTTTGTTGTTGCCTTTTTGAAGATTGACTTTATAATCTTATTTAATCACATAATGGTACATATAGCCTTTTTGCCTATCATGATAAGTTGCTTTCATAATGTCTTGGAAAGCTTTTCAAGATATTGACTATAGGCACATGCTAGTATCATCATTCCTCGTACCTTTCTCTTGCATTCTTGCAACTTTTCTTCAAAGGCCTTTCTTTAAACATTTTTTAATAGTATTTTGCCTTTATTGAATGAATCAAACAATTCATTCTTTAATACTATTCTGCCCTTGTTGAATGAATTCAAATAACTCATTCTTTAATACTTTTATGCCTTTGATTAATAAATTCAAAACAGCGAGGATGCTGAACTGCAGTTTCTTCCAGCTCGTGAGGCCATCCTCGGCACTTTCATACTTAGCATTTAACTCAGAATTTTTCTTCTTTTTCCTTAATGAATGATAACCTGTTTACTTATATAAATACACTCAAAAGCACAGATTAGTCATTAAACTCAATCATAATCTTTTAATTAATTTTGTTATCATTAAAACCAATTGAGAGAGATTTTGTCTCAACAATCTCCCCCTTTTTGATGATGACAAAATTCTTTAGATTATGATTTTTGTTTTATGTAAGAATGAAATAATTAAACTCCCCCTCAATCATACAAGTGATAATTTTGAAAAATTTCCCTTTTAACATTCAAGTAAAAGCAAATTTTTGAAATTATGCAATATTGAGGTAAATAGATCATTCATAAACACCTAAAAAAAATTCCAGCAACTTAAGCACAATACCATAGGTTCATGAATTCAGCCATAACATCCAACAAACATAATTTGAGTTTAAACATCCATAACAACAGTCAGCAAAACATAATATGAGTTTAAACATAAGACAAAATATAATTCATAATCTGACTCCCCCTGAATTAAGTCAACATCAAAAAGTATAAACTAAGTAAACTAAGTAAAAACAGAGTCAATCAGCGGAAGATGAATCTTCAGATGATGAAGATGTAGAATCAGGGGCAAAAGAGAACTGGGCCGGTAGCACAGGAGGCTGATCACGGGCAGCAGCTGATGAACCCAAGTGTTTGGTAACCCATTCCAGAACGAGTCCAAACTGAGTGATAGTGTTTTGAAAGTGAGAAAAAGTAACCATCAACTTCTTTTGGTCTTTCCTAATGGTCTTTAGAAGCTTTAAAAACCGTTTGTTCTTAGTTTCTGCCGATTTCATGCTGGTGGTTGAATCCTTACGAGCTCTTTTGGATTTTGAACTTTTAGCCTTATCCTTGGAAAAATTTTCAAAAGGTGGAGCCAAAGGAGATTTGGATTTTTCTTGTAAATCCGGATCAGAATTAGATTGAGCAACATTTGGAGAGATAGGAGAAGAGTTCAGGCTTACCTGAGATGGTATGTTCTTATGAGGACTTTTTGAAGAGTGGTGATCATATGATACGTTCAGATCAAAGACTAAGTCTTCACCGTCCTTAACTGAAGGGGCAGCATTATGCGTAGATGGCTCCTTACTGACTTTTGGAGAATGAGGAAGTGTTGAGCTAGCGGAGTTGAATGA
>NC_021165.2:19764857-19767378 GCF_000331145.2 Cicer arietinum
GGTTTGTTCAGGCAGATCAATGCGCATTTGTTTGATATTTTTCATAGAGAAAAAATTGTTGCACTGAATACTTTCTTCATCATCAAGGGGTACTTTAAAGTATTTAAAGATTTTGGTCAAGATCATCCCATAGGGAGCTGATCGACCCACAATTGCAGCATTCAACATGTAGCTGAAAATAATGTTTCCCAAATGAAGGGGTGTTCCGGTCAACAGATGATGAATGATCAAAATGTCTAGTTCGGTTACCTTTTCATAACTCCCAGCTCGAGGCACAATCGAGTGAACACAGATGTTGTGATATATTCGGCACATAGGAGGAAGGTTTGATGCAACTAGAGGCTTCCGAGGATCTATTAGGATATCTTAAAGAACTGAGGTTCGAGTGACCATATACTGAATGTACCAAGTTTCAGCAAAACAGTGGGCTCCAGCATCTTGTATATCAAGAATTTTGCACAGTGAAGTGGGGTTTACATCCAAGTGTACACCCTTAAGTACAAAACTGAACCCAGGGCTGCCTTTACAGCCATTGCATGCAGCATAAAATGCCTTTACCAGTCTTGGGTATTGCGGTTCATTCACTCTAAAAAAGGAAGTCCATCCTAATTTGTCAAAAACTTCTACAACATTAAAACCACCATTTTTCAGATTGATTAAATCAATATGTTTGCCATGAACTACAGATTTGTTAAACCATTTTGAGGTGTAATTCAACTCCGATTCTGTGGAGTTAAAGAGAGGGACAGGAATCGGTTTGGATGAATGAGACTTCTTTGGAGTCGGTTTACTTGGTTCAGATGATTTGGTTTTCTGCCGTTTTGGAGTGGACGGTTTGGAGGAAGATTTAGGAACCGGTTTGGCAGAGGCAGAGGGTTTGGGCGATGAAGGTTTTTTGGCCTTTTGAGCGGACGGTTTTGGAGGTGCCCTAGGAGGAGATACTGACTTTTGTTTTAAACCTTGTCGTGGGGATTCAGGACTTGAGTAGTTGTCTGAGTCAGTTTCTGGATTAAAAGGAGACATTTTTCGCTCTGCCGTAGTTTTAATCCGAGCCATTGTTGATGGGAGGAAGAAAACGGACAAGGACGATGAAGGGAAAGAAAAACGAAAAACTGATGACCTTGGGAGAGTGAAACGGATGGAAGAGAGAGAAAAAAGAAATTGATTACGGAGAGAGAAAGAGTTAAAAACGTAGAGGGCATTGAAGTGGAGAGAGAAAATTAATTTGAAATAAAAGAGGAAATGCATTAAAACGGAGAGAGAAAAGTGTGTGTGTGGGAAGTTGAAACCGTGAGAGAGGAGAGAAGGATGAAAAACGTGATTGATTGATTGATTGAAGGAGAGAGAAAAATCAGAAACGTGTGTGAGAGAGAGAAAGGGAAAACGTGAGCCGTCTGATTAGGCATGATGAAAATTTGTCATGATGAACTGCATTTAATGCAGTCTGCACAAGGAAGAATGGGAAGTATCCACCAAGTGCCATCATATTGACCAAAGAATAAAAGGCAAACGCATGTCCTTGACTGATTTGTCCAGGGAAGTTTCACCTAAAAGAACTTAAGTCTACCTATCTAAAATATTGACTTTATTTTTAGGGATCAGATTTGTCATATATTTGCCACACAACAATAAAAGCCAAAAATAACATTAAAATAACATTAAAAATAACAAAAATAAAAATTAAATAAAATAAAAAATAGCAGAATTTATTTAATCAACTTTGGGAAAATTTATGATGGAGAGTTCTTCTAAGATGAATTTAAACCGATCCTCTTGGAGAGGTTTGGTAAAAATATCAGCTAATTGATTTTCAGTGTCAATGAAAATTAATTCAATATCACCCTTTTGAACATGATCTCTTATAAAATGATGTTTAATTTCAATATGCTTGGATCTTGAATGTTGAATGGGATTTTTAGAAAGATTAATGGCACTTGTATTATCACAGAGGATGGGAATTTTTGTGTACCTTAAAGAGTAATCTTCTAGTTGATTCTTTATCCATAGAAGTTGTGAGCAACATTGAGCAGCTGATACATATTCAGCCTCTGTAGTTGAAAGAGCAATAGTACTTTGTTTTTTGCATGACCAACTTATTAGAGATTTACCCAGAAGTTGGCAAGCTCCGCTTGTGCTCTTCCTTTCAATTTTGTCTCCAGCATAATCGGCATCACAATAAGCAGTGAGATCAAGATTTGAACATTTTTTGTACCAAATTCCCAGATTAATAGTGCCCACAAGATATCTAAAAATTCTTTTTACTGCAGTAAGATGAGATTCTTTAGGAGAAGATTGAAATCTTGCACAAAGACCGACAACAAAGACTATGTCCGGTCTACTTGCAGTTAAATATAGCAAGGATCCAATCATCCCTCTATACTTTTTTTTCAGATATTGGAGTTCATTCATCATCTTTGTGGAGTATGGAGGATGGATGCATAGGAGTTCCCATACTTTTGGCTGAACTCATTTTGTATTTGTTGAGTAGATCCTTGGTGTATTTTTCTTGAGATATGAAGAT
>NC_021165.2:19768682-19787161 GCF_000331145.2 Cicer arietinum
TCGGAAGATATAATCTCATAAGTATTAATCATATAATTAATATTATATGTATAATAAATTGTTCTTCAAGTCTATTTTTGTGTATGAACATATACTACAAGATGTTTATTATCAATTCTAATATATGTATGTACAATACATATCAAATGAGGAATATGAGATATTAGTCAAGTTAGTTAAACAAATAATCTCACACGCTTCTCGTTGTGAGTTGCTAGCAAACATATATGTGTTCATCTAGTTGATGTATCAAATTAAGTTATAAAATATCTAAATAGTTCACATGATCATGATGGTGTATTGATTCACAAATATCACCTCATATATATATTTTAAAATTGTGAGAGATTCATTTTCTCAAATTATCAATTTCTTTAAGTAACTAGTAATGCAAAGTTATTGAATTGAAAATTCTATTGGTTCTTCAATACATGTTCACATAATTTTTCAACTATTTTTGTATTATAATAGATTCAGAATGTCTCAACTGATCTTGCCTATGAAAAATATAGGTTGTAAACTTCGAGTTTACTTGGAAAGTTTTGATTTATAATAATGTACATTACAATTCTAATTCTTTGAATTAATAATAAATATATATAATTTTTAAATTTATTTTATACAAATAAAACTATATAATAATTATTTTAAAGACATATTACTATGCACATATAAAATATTACATTTTATATATATAAAATTTGAAAACATACTTTAAAAAAAAATTATAAACCATACATATTTATTTAAATATCTATAAAATAAATTAAAATATGATAAAATATTTATTTCCTCATCTGATATTGCTTAAAATAAGATACACATGAAATAAATTGTGAGAGTTTTAAGAAAATAATTTAATAATTCAAATTATCAATAAAATATATCTTCAATTAAATAGATGTCAACAATTAATGCATATATTAGATCTTAAAAAACTTTTAAAATGAAAATTTGAACATTAAATTATATCCAACAAAACAAAATGATAGTTTAAAATAATTAAATTAAGAATACCAAAAAAAATTAATAGTACTATTACTCATATAGTTCACATGTAAAATTTAAGAGATATATTTATACTTATCTTGATTTAGTCTCGCATGTAATCTTTTAGTTTTTTTTCTTCATATAACATATACAATCATTGTTATTTTATACAACTAAAATATTGAGATAACATAAAAAGAGAAATTTGAACATAAATATGATTTTTTTTTTATCATACCACCAATTTTTGATATTTTTTCTTCTCGTAAAATAACATCGTTATATATAATTACAAGTATATAAAAATTGCACATCTCTTTAATGTATATTACTTGCGAAATTATTATTAAGATATAAAATATCATACCACAGATCATACTAATTGAAGTTTTAATTCTTGCACTAATAATTAATTAATACCATACCATTTTTTTTTTTACAAAACCATACCAAGTATTATTAGCATAACATTGGTTATACGATCTATCCCGCTACCTTTCATATTTTTATTCATCAATTCTTCTTTTGTTCAATCATAATTGTGACTATTTTTTTAAAATATTATTGAAAGTATTTTCTCAATTTTACTACTTCAGGAACATATTTAAGTGACATAAAAATATATGTATTTTTTCTTATTTTAAATCTTATAGACTTCAATTATGGTCTAAATGTGTAGTTCTTCTGAAACTCAATCACAAATCTTTATAAATGATGATTAAAGAAAATCACACCTTTAATTTACAATCCTACAAAGATGTTTGATATTAAATCATTAGTTCTTCAAGAACTATACCTCAAATCTAAATGACTCGAATGTTACGTCGAACAATCCTACAAGAATGATTGAATATTTTTTAGTTCTTCAAGAACTATATCACATATCTTCATAAACAATTATTAAGAAAAATTAATTGTTTGAACAATCTTTCAATAATATTTTAATATTAAATTTTAATTTTTCAGAAACTATATCACAAATGATATTTGTAAACAATAGTTAAGAAAAATTAATTATTTAAAAATAGATCACGATATTGTAAATGTAGAAGAATAAAGCTGAAGGAGAGAAATAGGAAAGATAAAAGAATAAGAGTATTGTGACACCAAATCTACACCAATAACATTGATCATAAAACGGTGGAAGAATGAAAAACAAATATCCAATCACAAGTCACATATTTACTTTGAATATATGCTTTCTTAGATAGATACATACTCCTATATAAGAGAGAGGAGGGATAATAGGGTTGTAGAGGAAAAAGAAGGAAGTAGAGAGATCGGAAGGGGAGAGAAGTTTGTGACAATGTGACAATATTTTTATTTGTGGGACTTTACTTGGTGGGCCCATAAGCAAGCAGATGGACTTTATCACAAAATTTCATATTTGCCTCATAAAAAAAATGTTTTCTTGGTAATATGGTTAAAAATATGAAGTAATTTTTTATTTGACCATATGTTTTTTTTTGTTACTAATATGGTTAAAAATTTGAAGTAATATTTGATGTAGCTAAATATCACTAGAAGGGGGGTTGAATAGGGATTTTGCTGTTTAAAAATGGTTTTCAAGTGTTTTAAAAACTATCCTCTTGCTGAGGATGGAAAGCCCGAGGATGGGTTTTGAAAACTTTCAAATTCGAAACGAGTTAAAGAGTTAAGAAGCAATATAAGATTGACACACACTGTTTTTATACTGGTTCACCCAAAGATGGCTACTTCCAGTCCTCACACCCTTGTGAGATTTCACTATTCTTCAAACAGATCAACCTCTGACCGAGGATGATTACAACTTGTGTATTCTCAAGCTTCACCAAGCTTACAATCAGATTTCAAATATTTTCCAGTGTACCTCACTTGGAAATTACAGTGTGATAAGAGAGTGATTGATTCTAAATACTTTCTCAAAAGATAAACAAAGATCTAATGTAGGATTTGTAGAAAGTATGAAGATATAATGTGTTGCTTCTTGAAAGCTTTAAGATCTATGATCTTTTTTAATGCAATGTGTTGTGTTGTTGATGAAGATCAACTTGCTGCCATTTATAGAGTTCTTTTGATGTTCATTTCATAAGCCAAGCCTTTGTGACCGTTGGAAAATTCATTTGTGAAATGCCAAGGCTTTTCTTCATATTTACGAAAATGCCATTCAGCACATTTGAAAATATGCATTCCTTGTTCAAGTACGAGGTACTGTTTTCTTGGCTTTTGAGAACATGTGTTGTCCTTTTCTTTTTCCTTTCTTTAATGTTTGACTATGATGTGGAGTCCTTTTCATTCTCTTTCTTCAATGGCTTCATAAAGCTTCACAAAGTTCACATGTGACCTTTTTTCTCTTTCCTCCATTTAATTCCTTGTAAGAGCATGTGATGTCCTTTTTATTCCTTTCTTTAAGGCTTTGTGAAGGCTTCACGTGATGCCTTCTTTCTTCTTTCCTTGCTTTACGACATGTGATCAAGTTTTATAAGGCTTGTTTGTTGTTGCCTTTTTGAAGATTGACTTTATAATCTTATTTAATCACATAATAGTACATATAGCCTTTTTGCCTATCATGATAAGTTGCTTTCATAATGTCTTGGAAAGCTTTTCAAGATATTGACTATAGGCACATGCTAGAATCATCATTCCTCGTACCTTTCTCTTGCATTCTTGCAACTTTTCTTCAAAGGCCTTTCTTTAATCATTTTTTAATAGTATTTTGCCTTTATTGAATGAATCAAACAATTCATTCTTTAATACTATTCTGCCCTTGTTGAATGAATTCAAATAATTCATTCTTTAATACTTTTATGCCTTTGTTTAATAAATTCAAAACAGCGAGGATGCAGAACTGCAGTTTTCTCCAGCTCGTGAGGCCATCCTCGGCACTTTCATACTTAGCATTTAACTCAGAATTTTTCTTCTTTTTCCTTAATGAATGATAACCTGTTTACTTATATAAATACACTCAAAAGCACAAATTAGTCATTAAGCATAATCATAATCTTTAATTAATTTTGTTATCATTAAAATCAATTGAGAGAGTTTTTGTCTCAACAAATGTATATTTCTAATAAACTATGATCCCTTTATTTTATAGAGTTTCAAAGAATGTCATTAGGAAATGCAACTGCATATGGCTCATCATCATAGTCACTGGCAGACTGACACAACCATATAATTG
The DNA here is from genome assembly GCF_000331145.2 of Cicer arietinum. Classification (NCBI taxonomy): domain Eukaryota; kingdom Viridiplantae; phylum Streptophyta; class Magnoliopsida; order Fabales; family Fabaceae; genus Cicer; species Cicer arietinum. The sequence goes on from NC_021165.2 coordinate 19,772,833, forward strand.
TGCTTGATTAAAATTGATGTATGTCATTCTGATTTCTTTACTTCTTACTAATTTGTGGTTTTTTGAATGATGACTCGATTTTTGTATTTGTATTAATTAACTAGTTTCAACTGTGTTAGATGTGGCTTTTATGGATTTTTTGGAACCACAGTTTTGACTTACTACTTTTGACTCTATGACATATTTGACAATATCGACGCCATATTTTGCGAAGTGTATGGAATTTTACTTCTAGTTTATTATCTATTTACTATGTATTTTTTATGTTTTATTTTAGATTCACACAATGCCTTTGTTTTCCTTCAGTTTATTAATGATGTTTTAGCCTTTATTAATAACGTTGTTGTTTTAGTTTGATAATGCTAACTTTGTTTATGCTTATAAATTCAAATATATTTTAATTTTATTTCAATTTAGTGTAAAATTATAATGCAGGTGTTGTCTTGGTGTTTTTGTTAAATGTTTGAGTTATTTTATTAATTATTTTGTTGGCATGTAGAGAGCTAGAGACATACATACTATGCATTCAAATTTTAGACTCATTATTGTGAGCAAAAGAAGAAAACCTTGTTGCCTTTATCCAATATGTTACATGTACGCACGCAAAACATCCATATCTTCCCGACACTATGAATGTCCTTCATTTTCCACTCCCAGAAGATCAATCTCCAACTAATTTTGGTCATAACAAAATGAAACACCGTGAGAGAAAAAACCTTTTTGAACCCTAATACTCAAAATTTTGGTATGAACATTCCTCAAGAACGTTATTCTGTCCCGGACAACATTCTTCGTTCCACTTATAATCAATCTGAATCCACTCTGATTGATCATGCATATGCTTTTGGTATCTCAACTACACACTATTTGCAGACACATATCTTTTAAAGTAATTCATCCACTCTAATCCATTTTGAAAATGCCTCTCAAATGTCTCTCCTCAAAATATTGTGCCATCTCTTTTTGATATCAACATGTACCTTGCATCTCATGCTTTCAACTTCTATGGCCCAACTATTCCTCAACAACATACTCATTCTGGCAATCTTCTTACTGTTGGCTCTGCCTTTGCCACTATTGCCTCCTTTTGCACCACTTTTGTTCCATCTACAAGTCAACCAACTCCAACCTTTCATAATGTTCATATAGATATTTGACCACCAAATGTGCACCAAGATTGAGAGAGATACATCAAAGACAAGGAAGGATATCCAAAAGATACTTCTTGCTCTTCAAACTATCATTGATAGACAAATTCATCAAGATATGGAGAATGTTATTATGAGTGATTGAATGATTACCCAAGCTGCTCCAAAACTAGGTTTTGATCCACCTCTTTCAAATCCTCATTTGTCATTTCTTGATCTATCAAAACCCCCAATCTCCTCATCCCCTGACGGTTCTTCTCCATATTTGTCATTCTGATAAGTCTTATTTGGTTTCCTCACACCTTTTTTTGTTGTTACAAAGGGTGAGAAGAAATTAGATTTAAGTCTTAAGTATTTTTGAAATAACTCCTCATATGTATGTATTCTTTTGATATTTGATTAATGAAGAAAAATTATTTTGGTTCAACAATACTTGTTAGTAGATGCACAAACTGATGGGGAGCTTTTTAACAAACTTATGTTGTATTATATCAAAATCAAAATAAAAATCTAATTAGCATGTTTGTCATGATAAAAAATGGAGATATTGTTTAGAAAAAATATAAAATCTAGTATTTTGAGGATAAACAAACAATTAACTAATCACTAATTATGATTATATTACTATTTAACTTGTCTTTTTGAGTGATATATTCAAAATAGGTGATAAAATATAGTCATGCAAAAATTGCATCTCTCTATATAAAAGAAATCAAGAGCATCATGCCTTACATATTACTTAAAACTGTTCTTGAAAGATTCCTCAAACTCAATATCAAAATGAACTAGAGATCAATCAGAAGTAACAATATGAATATTCTCTATTAAAGAAAAAGTCAAGACAAATCATTTTCTACAGTATAAACCACATGTTAAAGAGTATCAAAACTACTCAAATCAGTGGTTAAGCCCACAACTCGAGTTGAAGGCCCAAAAGAGGAAAATAACCTCCAAATTGATGTCCAGATTGATCTCTTGATTAATGAGTTGTGAGCAAAGACAACAAGGTTGCAAGTACACTGTTGTTGCATCTTTATGCGGAAACAAACTCGGAAACAAGAACGTTGTGGGTTTATCAAAGAACAATCTGAACAAAATAAAAGATGTGCTTAGTAGATTTTAATCAAAACTAACAGCCGACTAAGGTTCTCTTAAGACTATATTCAAATTGATACAAGTCTTTCGAGCTTGTCTTCTTCTATAAAAGGAACGTCACACAGAAGACAAAAGCAAAATTTTTAAAGACAATCAATCTACACTTAATCATTCATACTCAAGTAAAAAACACTTTTCTCTCAAGCAAAACTCCAACTCTCTCATTATATTCAAGGATCATTTTACTGAGTTGTTGTTGAAAATCAATCTCAAACAAGTGTTGAGATGTTTTTAGATTCTAAACACTTTTATCATACACATAATTTGTAACTCAAGTCTATCTCTTAAGTTAGTTTTAGTAGGTTCGAAAAAAAAATTAGTTATTGAATGGTACTTGTAAAATTCTTTATAGACTGAAAAATGACTGTAAAATTCCTTTCAAGGTTGAAAGAAATAATTGATCAAGGGTGACCAAAAAATATAGTGCTAAGAGAACATTCTGGTGCTAAGCAACTTAGTAGAAAATATCTCATAATTAGTGGAAAATGTCACAAATTGTGAGGATTTGACGTAGTTCACCTTAGGTGAACATCTCTGTGTGATATTCTTGTCGATATATTTATTTATTTTTAACTAATTGATCACATATCCTCTATAACTATTTTGTTTTATTTACTTATAATCACATATCATCTATAACTAATTTGTTTTATTTACTTCTAATGTATCCAAAATATTCTATTTCAACCAAAATTGTTCTTGAGTTAATTTAAATTAAGTACAAAAATTAATATTTTTTAAAACGATCACAATTCAAACTCTCTTCTTTGTGATTGATATTGCTACTTCAATAATATTTGATGTTTTTAAGCCATTGATCAATTGTGTATGTTTAATTTGATATTATAATGTAACATATGAAAATTTAAGTTTGTTGCTACAATTGGCCCATATATAATGACCAATATATAATGATCAACAACAAATTCAAAGTTTATAAAATAGGTCTAATAACTACCTCCAAAATAGGTATAAAAAAACTAGGCCAATAATTAGTCAAACAAAGAAGAAAAAAAAAACAGTTGGACGAAGAATTTGTGATCTAATAATTGGTCAAAACTGAACCAACCCAATTGTTTTATTCGATAAGCCACGAACCTGCAACCCGTTATAATAGGTGGACTATATTAGACATGTATCCCTCACCTGCAATTTAGACCGAGTGATGTTTTTGGGTTTGAATCTACACGAACCGACCCAATATCTATCCCTACTCTCCTCAATGAAAAATATAAACTTCTGTATAATAAAAAGTAGAAAGTAGAAAACATAAAACCAGAAGAAAAAAAATGTCACTTACTGTAGGTAGATAGCTCCTATACAAATTGAATCATATTCTTTTGGAAAATAGAATCTTTAACTAAAAAAAACAACATATTCTAGAAGAAGAAAAGCATCTTTTATAATAAAATAAATACTGGAAAATTTTAAAAACGCTATCCACATTCTCTTTCTACCATTAAGGATGATAATCAATCTTTCACTTTATTGTTTAAAATCGATATCTCAAAAACAAGAACTCCATATATCAGTTTTGAAATTCCAAATCCAAATATGATCCTTGGCTCTCAAGATTGTCAATCCATGTACCTTCTTCCATGCTCCCATTTTCACTGATTGAATCCATCACCTATTTAAAACATGAAAATGATACATAGTTAGATTTGTTTAATTTAAATCTATATCGTAATTTTAAATATGATGTGAATATATAGAAGAGATCAAAGACTACTGCAAATATTTTGACATATTTGCTAAATTTAAGGTAGTTTCACCCCAAAAAAAAAGTGAATTTCATTGGTTGTTTCTTAATAGAACATGCGTGAATTTTAATTACCTTAAATTTTAGCTAATAATATTGAAATTTGTATTTTTTTTCTTCCCAAGAGATGAATTTAGAAGGTAAAGTGTGAAATTTTTTACATTCGTTTTTGTTTTTGTTAAACATTGTTGAAATTGTGATGCAATGTACAAATTTGTCTTGGTAGTGTTAGAAGATAGAAGCAAGATATTTATAAAGTAGCATAGCAAAATTATTATAGTGGCCCATAAATGGAATTTAAATGGTAATGATCTAAGAAGTTATATGAACATTTTATATTTTAGAGTGAGTTTAAATATGTACTATTATTCTTCTCAACACTTAGTATGTGTGCATTTTTAACCACTAAACTCTTTACAATAATTTTTTTTACCGGTCTCATATGTATGTACACAGTTGCAAATGGATCATCTCATTTGATATTAGAGAATAGTAACATATGAGATAACCATATTTGATGAGTAAAAAAAACAAACAAATCATATATGACTATGTCTCTACATTTTGGAATGGTGATACCATATACCTAGTAAAATAATTGTAAATACGCACTCATCGTGTGATGTGACTTTGATTACCATATTTAAAGTTTATTATCAAATAATATTAAAGTTTAATTGAAACTATTTTAATTATATTTCTTTTACACTTTTAAGTAAAACATTCAAACATGTTTACTTTAAATTATACGTAAAATATTATTTATAAATATATGAGGGAGATATTAGTATTTAAAAAAAAATTATTTAGGATAAAACATTATCTAAATTTTGTTTAACACATATAGTACAACTATATCATTTATATTTCGGAGACAAACATTTATACCATACCATGTATAAGCTGTGATTTATACTATTATTAAATAATAATTTTCTCACCCTTTTATTTTATTTTTAATACCATCAAAGATACTTTTTGTTTTGAATGTGACCAATAATCATTCAAAAATTTATTTTTCATATTATTGTACATTTGATTATTCACAAATAGAATCATTTACTTATTTTTAGTAGTTAAAAAAAAAAGTAGAATAGATTTGAAAGAATTGTGAAATGGCATAAAAAACATTGATTTTGCTATCTTATTGTTTTTTGCAACAAGGGTAATAAAAAAAAATCATGTGGTTTTCATTCTTAGATTTATAATAGATTATACTAGTAAAAGTAGATTAAGTCATCATTAATAAACAAGAAAAAAAATTAATAGATGCATAATGAATTAGATTGGTACCTGTAATATAATATGCTTGTGGTTGTGAGTGTTGATGCTGAAATGGGATAACAACTTCGGTCCTCACATTCTCAATATTTTGTAAATAATTTGCACGGTATGCATTGTAAATGGTAGAAGCATTCATGTTATGATCAGAATGAAGATAATTAATTGCATTATGAGCAGCTGATTTGCTTTGAGTTCCGTTACATGCAATCAAATCTTGTACCGATCTTAATCCTTGAGGTGGCATTTGCAATAATTGATTTTGATGTTCTCTTAATATATTAAGTTCATCATAAACTTTTCTATACTCATTGTAAACTTTTGTATACTCACCATAAGGACCATGTATTGGATCTCTTTGTCTACATGATGCTTCCCATATCAATGAATCAACCACTCTTCTTCTATCTGATTCTTGAACATTCTTTACCAATTTCGTTATGTTGCTAACACCGAAAACCTTGTGCACCGCTTTGAAGTCACAATTTCTGTTCGATGGAAAATAAGGTGCCAATATACAATTTTCACTGCATTTTTTTCTTTGATGCTTGCATGCTGCACACGCTTGATGCATTCCATTATTATTGTTACTTGTTTGCATCCTATAAAGAGGTTTCAAGTCAAATTCATATTAGATAGATAACACATATATAATAGAAGAAAAATACCATATAATACAGGAAGATTTTAAGTGCAAACATCATAGAGTTTTGGTTGAAAAATATTGATTTATCATAATAATAATAACAACAATAATATAATAAACGGAAGTTAACTTTTTTATATAAATTAATATAAACAACTTAACATCAATTTTTCTCTCTAAGTCTTTCCAATTCCATTTCCCCAATTCATTTCATTACAAAAAAGTATTTTAATTTGAAGTTAAGTAGTGATGATTTTTTGTATATATTAATTTTAGTTAATGAATCTTCCAATATTGAAAATGTATTAATGAAAGTTTTTGATTAAATAATTAAATTACTCATTTTTTGATAACTATTGTAAAATATCTTGACTCTCCTCCTTGTAAATAAAAAAAAGGAGAACTTTAAATTAGATTATCAAATTTAATACACAAAATTTTAATCCAAAGCATCTAAATATGAATCAATAAAAATCATATTAATTTAACATAAAATTATGGATTATTAACTCACGTTGAATCAAAATTAATTTATTGAATAGTGATAAATATACGGTGTGTACTGTTTTTATGCATTAAATACTTTATTGATGTGTCAATTGGTGTACACAAAAAATTATTGTAATTTATTAGAAAAGTATATAGTAAATGCATTCCCTACCATCTCCAGGAGTCTTACGACAGCTACAGTTAAATATGTATATGTTCATATATGATTATTAAAAGAATGAAGAATAAGAATTTTGAAAGTAATTGAAGAATACTAATACGTACTACTTAACTGCATTATAGGCAGCACATGTGAGAGACCGCTATATTAATAATGAAAGAGAATCTAAACTTGTTAATACTCTTATAATACATCTCCAACAAAATAAAAAACAATAAGAATTCAAGATACAAACCTTGGAAAAATGTTATTGTCTTTGAAGCAATGAAGAACGAATAAGTATAAATAACATAGAAAAAGCAATATTGTTTTGTGTAGGAGAAGCATGAAAAGAGGGCTAAGATACGCGTCTCTTGGAGTGATAATTATTTAAATAGCAATGGGAAGAATAAGAATTCTAAAAAAACGCTCTTAGCTGAAGTTTTTTTCGGATAGTAGTTTTTTTCGTATAGTATCCACGTAATAGCTTTAACGGTTATTATTATTATTATTATTATTAAATTAACAAATACATTAATAAATTCATATATAGAGAGTAAAATTTCATATTAAAATTTGAATCACTACCAAAAAGGTATATATATATATATATATATATATATATATATATATATATATATATATATATCGAAGAAAACACCAACTACACGTCAAAAAAGAAAAAGACACCAACTAAATCGTAACAAAACCTTTGAAACATGAAACCCTATTCTCGAGGCTGTTCTGCTTCTTCCGCTGTCTCTCTCGCTGCTATTGGGATATTATTATTATATATATTTTTTTCAATTGTTGTTTTTGTTTATTTATCTTCACGCTACATAAACAAAAACAATTAATTCTGTAAAAATAAAAAATTAATAATATGGGTAAAAGAAAAAAAATCAATTGGTAATAAAGTAGTTAATCTATTTTTTGTTGACGAAGCATACTAAACTAAAAATTAAAGAGTAATCTTTTTAAATATATAAACCTATTTAAATAATTCACCTCTCTTAACATGCTATCTTTTATACACATCAACAAAAAATTGAATCAATTAACTAATTAATAATTTATTTCAAATGCTTGATTTAAAAAAATAAATATAATTTTGTCATTTTTTCATGGAACAAAAAATTCTCATATGAAAATACAAGTAAACATATATTTTAACTCTTTTAAAAAAATAGGTTTGGTCTATCAATTAATAAATATATTTTGAAAGTTAAATAATATATTATATATATAATCAAATTAAATGTTTCTAAAGAGAGACAACAATTATATTGAAAAGACATTCCCTCGAAAAAAATCTAAATGGTAAATTGTAAACTAAATTAAAAAACCTAAATGATTTAAAGTATGAATATTTTTGTTTGGTGAGGCCCAAAATTTAGAAGCAGAGGTTCTTTTATTAGACAATTATTGTGATACATCTAATACATAATTATTTACACTTGAAATTAACATATAAGCGCCTGTAGCTCAGTGGATAGAGCGTCTGTTTCCTAAGCAGAAAGTCGTAGGTTCGACCCCTACCTGGCGCGTTGTTATTTTTATTTCTCGCGTCCTATGATATTTTTTGTTAGTACTTTAGTTGTCTGGGCAAAACCACTAAAACCCTTACATCCCAAGTTGAAGGCTAAAGTCACGGTGCATCGTAACCGAGACTGTGGCTGATGATGGCGGGTCCTCTTCTTCTTCGTTCTCTCTGGTCCTCAACCAGAAAATCATTTACCTCCACTTCTTCACGTTTCTCTCCATCTCCCTCTCGTTTCTTCTCCCGCTCCTTCTCCGCTGCTCCCGCCGCTGCTTCTTCTTCTGATCCCGCCGGATCTCTCGACCCCGCCCGCCTCCGCAACGTCGCGGTTATTGCTCATGTCGACCACGGCAAGACGACTCTCATGGACCGCCTGCTCCGTCAGTGCGGCGCCGATATCCCACACGAGCGCGCCATGGATTCTAATTCCCTCGAACGCGAACGCGGTATCACCATCGCTTCCAAGGTTCGTTTCTCTTCTTAAATCCGAATCTTTTGTGAGATTTTCTATCACTTGAATTCAATGCTTGATTTTTCAGGTTACCTCTATTGCGTGGAAAGAAAATGAGCTGAACATGGTGGATACCCCTGGACATGCTGATTTTGGCGGTGAGGTAAATTTATTTAGGGTTTAAAACTTTAGCTTTTTTTTGTTTCCTTAAGCTAATAAGCTGTATCTTGGATTGTAATTCTAATTGCATAGCTAACTAACATGATTCCTTACTAAAAAATGATTTTGTTTTTGTTTCCAATATCAATTAATTACTACCAGTGAATATTGCATAATGATTGTGGTGTGCTTCTGAGCTTATTATTTTTTGTGTTTGGTTTATTCCCAGGTTGAACGTGTAGTTGGTATGGTTGAAGGAGCAGTTTTGGTTGTTGATGCAGGGGAAGGTCCACTTGCCCAAACTAAGTTTGTTCTTGCAAAAGCCTTGAAGTATGGGTTGCGACCTATTCTTCTTTTAAACAAAGTAGACCGACCTGCAGGTTAGTTCCTTACTTTTCTGCTGCAATAGTTTAATACCATTTTACGTAGAAGAGAATTTATGTTGATTACATGGTTTATGATGGTATGTATAAATGCAGAAAAATTAAAAACAAAGATCAAGAACCTTGTTTGTGCTGTACTTGGGACAAAAAGCTGCTCCATAATTTGTTGAAATTCTAAAGTCTTAGTTTTGAGAGAAAAGATATTGATTATCTCATCTGTATTGGTAGAAAAATGAATTGAGTTGGTTACAAGTGGTTATCAGCTTGTGTATATACTATAGCTGATCTTATCCTGCACTGACTCTGTGATACAGTTGTCACTAACTGTGACTCTAACTAAACTGAGACTGACTGAAATATCTTACTGTTCTCTCTCATATAAAGTTTTAGAGTTCTGTCTTGTACCTGATTTCTAGCTTTGTACTGTCAATACAATTTTAAAAATTAAACATGGAATGAGTTTTTTATCCTCTTCAATCCCTCATTCTAAGCAAATCATACAGAACCTAAACCTTGTCATTTTTATTTCATGTAGTTACTGAGGAGATATGCGATGAAGTTGAGAGTCTGGTGTTTGATCTATTTGCAAACCTGGGTGCTACAGGTACACAAATGAAAACATATGAGGATTATACTTTATTGTTTTGTAATTCAAACTCCTTTTCACGAAATTTTATGTTTTATTTGTATGTCTAGAGGAGCAACTTGATTTCCCAGTTCTTTATGCTTCTGCTAAAGAAGGATGGGCATCCAGCACCTTTACCAAGGATCCTCCTGCTGAGGCAAAAAATATGTCACAATTACTTGATGCCATTGTATCACATGTCCCTTCGCCAAATGCAAACATTGATGCACCTTTCCAAATGCTGGTTGGTATTTAAAATACTGCTGATTTTATTATCATGTCTCTCTTATCTGATAAGCTTTCTTTTGGTGAAGTTGTCTTTTTGATGCAGTGTTTCTTTTCCTTTGTTGCCAATGCACTTTTCTTTTTCATCAAGCGCAGTTTATAATTTATATAGAGGATTCAGATGGCATTATCCTATTTATTATTAAATTTTTAACACGTAATAAATGCTTACTGTTCATTTCTTCGAAATCTGCTTCACAAGTGCAGCTAATAAGGGATCCCTAAAGCACCATATATTTTGGAAAGCCTGGTTTCATTTTCTCTTAATTCTTCTTTATGATTGTTTCCCTGTACTATTCTAGGATTTATACATCGGATCAGTGAAAAAGAATGCTTAACAGTGCTTTTCAGGTTTCAATGATGGAACGAGACTTTTATCTTGGGCGGATCTTGACTGGACGTGTGTATTCTGGCGTTGTTCGTGTTGGTGACAGGGTTCACGGACTACGTAACAAAGATTCTGGTGCTGAAAAGATTGAAGAGGGAAAGGTTTGTAGATCTATGGGCTTTCAGTTACATTTGTAGTTGAATAGGCTAGTAGTTTGGTCTGATACTATAGTGGTAAAAGTTAAGAGCTCAATAGTTTTCAATATTATTCAGTTAACCTGTAATTAATTAAATTATCATCTACACATTCTTGCTTTTCATTGCATATACAACACTTAAAAATATACCTATATCATTCATTAAAAATCATTTAAAAATGTAATGGAAACAGTACATCGTTCCTCAAATACTATTTTATTTTGTAATAGCTAAAACTGAAATGTTTAAGTCCTTACTCTTTAGTGTTGTCGCTTATTACTTAGCAATATCATTTATGAGATAAAGATATCTTGAACTTCTACTGGCACCTCTAATCTCACGAGTTTTCATTTAAAAGGTGGTGAAACTGATGAAAAAGAAGGGTACAGCCATGGTTCTAATTGATAGTGCTGGAGCTGGCGATATAATTTCAATTGCTGGTTTGGCAAGTCCATCGATAGGCCATACAGTTACAACTGTGGAGGTATTTAAAAGATTCTATATTCATGCCTCCTTTGTTATAGCTTAATGAAGAAGGCAATGTGTCATTTGATTTGTCCTTCATGATTCCTTTTTTATTTTTATTTTTTATTTTTTAAAAAAGCTTTAAAACCAACACACACATGCTTAATAGTTAATATGCAGTTACTTCAAACAGTAGCAACACACATGCGTGTCTGTGTGCTCTATATGTTGTTTAAAATTCAATTTCTCTACCTTTAACACTTGATGAAGGAGGAATGATGAAATGTGGTTGATATTTAGACATGAAAATCATTAGCCTTTAGCAGACAAAGTCTGTTGAAGTATATGGCAGTGGTGGCTTTACTGTTGATAGCCTTGCTAGTCTATTTCAATTCAATGTACTAATGTTTTGATGGAAATATTAGACTTATATCAAGTAGAGGGCAGAGGATCTTGCTTAATATGCAGTTTACTTTAGATAGTAACAATTAACTAATTATGATAATGCCCTGCGAAGTATAAATAAGGCTGTTCTTCACTAACATCTAAATGTTGTTGCTAGTCATGAAAGCATGATATCAAATTTTCTAAAATGGCATACTTATTTTAATCTTTTAAAATTTATCTCAATATCACATTTGAGGGAAATATACACCGATGGAATGCATTTGATATTTTGATATAAATTGACAAGTTTGATTATAAAATTTATTCATACTTTATTTTATGAAAACTGCTCCTAGATACTGTAGTTATACATCTTTGGAATTTTAATTATAAATTTAATATGATATGTTACTTGGCAGTTCTTGGATGTTGAAGTTCCTCTCCTTTTATCTTTGAATAATATTTTAAATCAGAGTACTTGTTAGGACTTGGGACAATTCAAGAGTAGTCCTCTTGGCAGGACACTGATAAACCCAAAATACTTCTCTACGGTGCAATGCCTTTCTAACCCAAATATTAGATACCCTCTAAATGAAGGAAGTTCAATGGTGAAATAATAATGTGTGCACTGTACAATGAAGGTCTATTTATAGACCCAACAAAGCTTAACATAAAATCCAAAAGAAAAATAAAATCCCAAATAACATATATCAATAATCCAAAATCTCAATTCCCGTTGCAGAATTTAAAATCCTAAACGACATAAATAAGCCAAATCTCAAATGATGCGCACTGGCCAAATGATTCCTGACAACTGTGAAAAGGACTTCCAAGCCCAAAGTTTATGTTGTGACCGAGTCATGAACTTCATAATTCTGATGATCAGGAGACGAACGGCATACAACGGTGATGAAGTACCTTGAGAAGGCACTTGTGTAAACTTGGACAGAGAGTGTTGGGGATGCATCTGGGGTTTTCTTTTTGTTCTTCTCAAGTTTAGCTTGTCTTAGAAGCACTGCTTCAATTTCAGTAGCAAGTAGGAATATTCTGAACCATAGTAATAGAGCATCAAATTCCTCTGGAAGGTCATCAAGAGTCTTTTCATTATGATCTTGATATAAAACTAGATTATCGATCGATAGAAGCAGATTCACTATGGCTTTGATGTTCCGAAGCTTTTTTGATTGACCATGGAAGAAATTATGATGTGATTCCCAAACCTGCTAGGAAAGAATGCTTGGGTTGACTCCAGGAAGGATCAATTTAGAGAGAGGAGAGAGAAGCTGTGTGAACAATAACAATTTCTTTTGCTCCCATTCAGAATATGCCTTATTGCATCTCCAAGGTTCTGAACCTGGTAAGAGAGAAAACAAGGTGATATTGATGGATTTACTAGAGTTTTGAAGCTTATAGCCATTGTGAGTGACACCGTTGATTTGTTTCTTTGAAAGAATTTTTTTTTCTCATCAAGCAAGCTTATTGGTATTTTATGGAGCAGACGGCAGTGGGCAATTTCCATGAGCAGAAACAGATTTCTGCAACAAAGTCACTGACATCAGATAAAAAAAACTCGTGATAGTATGATATCGTTTTCATGCATCATATTCTTAATGTAGGACAATCCAAGAGTAGTCCTCTTGGCTTGGTATTCTGGGTAAACCTAGAGTACTTCCCTAAGGTGTATTGCTCATCTGATTATCAGATTTCTCTGATTGATGGATAATTATAATAGTCAGTGTTTCAAATGGTTGCTTTACTAACAAAGCTGAACACCATAATTATCTATTCCTATTCTAAGTTAGAAAAAGATGAACAGTAATCTCTTGTTTATTTTATTTATGTTTAATAATCAACTTTTATGTAAACTGACATCTTGTATTTTGAGACTTTACTATCATGGAATTGGCAACAGGAGTAACTTTGTGTTTTTATGTCCTAGATTATGTCTGCATTACCGACAGTAGTATTGGATCCCCCAACAATTTCTATGACCTTTGGTGTAAACGACTCCCCGTTAGCTGGCCGTGATGGTACTCATGTAAGTTGTGTTCGTGTTACTTTTACCGTCTTTGTTGCCTTCAGTTCCTTGCGAAAAAGTTTTGTGGGAGACTTCTCAAATCTAATCTCAGACCTGACTCTTTTGTCATCATTGCAGCTGCATTATAGTTTTTCCATAAATAGTTATTTGATGTAATTATGTTTGTAGTTATTGTTCCTATCAAGTAAATAGGCTAATGCTGGAATTTTTGTAGTTGACTGGGGGAAAAATTGGCGATCGACTGATGGCTGAAGCTGAAACCAACCTTGCCATAAATGTCCTGCCAGGCTTGTCAGAAACATATGAAGTTCAGGGAAGAGGAGAGCTACAGCTGGGTCTGTTCTTGTTTCTTTAAATTGCATACACGTTAAAATTATATGATTCATTTTGTGATTAGGCAGCTGCTCAAAGCATTTGTGTTAACAGGTATTTTAATTGAGAATATGAGGCGCGAGGGATTTGAGCTATCTGTCTCTCCACCTAAAGTCATGTGAGTTTCTGAGGACTGAACCACTGAAATTTTAGTTTGATTAACAGTTTTGACTCAATGTGGTTTTGCTTGCTTAGCGCTACATTTGAGTTTGTCATGCTATTTAGTACTGAGTAAATGCTGTAAGTTTCCCGTGTATTATTGCTTATGCTTTGACACTATTGAATTTTCAAAGACCAGCTCTCCTAGAAAGCTGAAGCTATATAGGGGAGGATTGGTAATGCTTGTATCCATTTACCATATACTAAGATTAATTTATGAAAAGGATTGCAAGAATTGATCTCCTACACACTTGGTCATGGCAATTCAATACCATGTCAGGGACCTAAAATCTTTTAAG
>NC_021165.2:19787306-19803104 GCF_000331145.2 Cicer arietinum
GGGGGGGGGCTCTAAGGACTGGTTTGATTTCCACAACAGAAATTATTGGAAAAAGATAGAAATGGATGAGAAAAATAGGAGTAATTTGATACAGAATATCAACCTTGTGCTCCTTTTCTAAGTCCAGTACAAGTCCAGCAAATAGCACTAATAACATAATAAGATTCGTTTGTGAACTAAACAAAACCAATAAGCACAAAACTGGGCTTTTTTATTTTATTTTTGCATTTTTTGTATTTATACTTCTTAACTTCACGTCAAATATTCTTGAAAGGTCCAAAATGTTTGATCTGGCCAAATATCCTAGATTGATGGTTCAGTAGTGATTTTGGTCAAATCATGTGATATACATTCTTTCAGCACACATTTTTTACCTTTTTTATTCTTCATATATTCTGTTTTGATATCCTTTTGCTATGGATTGTTTAGGTATAAAACAGAAAATAGTCAGAAACTTGAGCCAATAGAAGAAGTTACAATTGAGGTAATAATTCAATTTGGTGTGTATAGTATGCTTGTACAAGAGTTCGGACTTTTAATATTATAATGGATCTATCGCAGGTAAATGATGAGCACGTTGGCTTTGTAATGGAGGCCTTGTCTCACAGACGAGCTGAAGTTACTGACATGGGTCCTGTTGCGGGAACTGTTGGTCGAACTAGATTGTCTTTGACTTGTCCATCAAGGTTGGCTTTGTTGTCTTTTTATCCATCTTGAATTATCTCTTTGATTTGTTTACCCCAAGCACATATCATAGGCCAAAAATATAGATCCATATCGAAACACTATATATGTACATCTCTTTGTTCCTTTCGTGGAAGTGATGATAACCTTTTGCCAACCTTGTGACTTTCTTATATAATCTTGCTGAGATGATTAAAAAAGGAAAGCAGGAGAATGAAAATCTAAGTGTCTGATAGTCACCCATTAGTTAAAAGAGTGAATGTTAGACAAAATAAAAGGAAATAGGGGGAATTAATAATTCTAACAGCTGTTAGTAATACAGCAACAGGAGTTAGTTATAGAAGAGAGGAAATTAGTTATGGAGGGAAAGGATAATGAGTAGTCAGTTAGTAGTGAGAAAACAATTTTTTTGTAAGTCAATGGTGTTGGAGAGAAAAAACTGCTCGAATGCCTTTGAGAGTTTTATACTCATTTTGTACTCTTGTTTAGTTCTTGCTTCATTTACCGGAGCTCAACCATTTCTTTTTATTAATAATCGTTTTCAGTGAAAATAGGTAGAGAACGGAATTTAGACCATATTGTGGTTGTGACAAAACTTGGGGCAACATTACAAAAATGAAAAAAATAAAATGGTGGCAAACCTCTTACAACTGTGACAAAACCATTGCAAAACTGCAAGTGGTGTAAAGGTGCAACTGAGAGATAAAATCAGAGCAAACTGCAACCATGACAAACCGAATTCCAAACCACAGTTGAGACAAAACCAGTGGCAAACCGTAATTTAGCCAAAACCAGTGGCAAACCATAATTTAGGCCAAACCAGTGGCAAACCATAATTTAGGCAAAACCAGTGGCAAACCGTAATTTAGGCAAAACCAGTGCTTTCAGAGAAACACACTCAATCTAGGTTAGATTCAGGGAGATCACATGGAGGTTCTACATGAGCAGCCAACGGTAGTGAATGAAACTCAAATGAGAGACTCACATGCTAAAAGTGTTCTAAACAGGTAGGGTTGGCAAACAAAACTAGACCATAGCGAAAAGACGGCAGAGGGCATGTGGATCTCACATGCTGACAAGAACAGTTATTGTAGTAGACTCCCAAGCATTAGAGAATATGACAGCAAAATACATCATGGAGAAAATACAATTCTAAATCGTGGTGAGGGTACTAGATGTTGGACCCATATGATGCCCGTGAAAATTATATTTTATGAATAATATTTTCTATCTTCGAACAAAAATTATTCATAATTTGATAAAGTTACATTATATTAGATTCGCAATCACATTTGTAAATTTATAAATTGCATTACATTAAACTAACCAATCAAATTTGAACAAACACACACATGAAGTAAAAAAGTTTGTTATGATGGTATTTTAACAATTTTACATAAATGAAGTAAAAAAGTTTGAACAATATCATAAGAAACTTATACAAGAACAATTTTTTTTTGTTGACAAACCACATAAGTACATAGCAATACAACATCATGTCTATTTAGTCTCATTTTGCCACATTTTTATAAATCCGGTTTCTCCAAACAAATGGTATAGAGTTTTAGATAGAGAGAAGAGCAAGAGCAAGAGCAAGATTAAAGAATTTGAATTATGAATACGACTTGATATGTTTGAATTTGGATAAAAAGGCTGAACACTAGGCTTTTGTTTATAATAATACATGACTCCAAAATCCGAATCCTTATTGAATAGAGGTTCAAATTATAATGATAATAAAGAATTTTGAAAACTAATTTTCAGAGATAGTCTAAGATAAGAAACAAATCCTATCAAGATACTATAACAGTGTAATATTTTCTAACAGGCATTACAGTTATAGTAAAATCAGATGTGCGACAAATCTAGTAACTTCTTTATTACTGTTTGTTCAGGGGCCTGGTTGGTTACAGGAGTGTGTTCAGCAGTGAGACACGTGGAACTGGGTTTATGCACCGTGCTTTCCTCAGTATGCATCTTCTGCCAAAAAAAATCTCTTTTTATATGTTTTCCAAATCATGTTGTTTAGCTTCCCCCATGATTTAGGCTTTGCTTATTTATGTTTGTGGATCTTGATTCTTGCATATTGTAATAATGCCTCACTATTTTTTAGCACTTCCATTTTTGCAATTAATCTATTAAAGTTGATTTTTCACATACATCCTCCATCCATACATATATTTTATGATGTGTTATTGTAACCTTGCAGCATATGAAAAATTTCGAGGCCCTCTTGGCAATGTGAGGAAAGGAGTACTGGTATGTTTCTCTGCTGCTTTCCCTGCTTCAACAAATACACCGAGTCACTACTCGCATAATATACTTGTTTTAAATCATAAAGCCTTTTCAGCGTGATTTTGGTCAACTTTTGAACTTGTGCCTACTGAATGTTGTTCCCTTAATTGAACAGGTGTCAGTGGGTTATGGTCCAATCACTTCTCATGCATTGATGAGCTTAGAAGCTCGTGGGACTCTTTTTGTAACTCCTGGAATGGAGGTAGGAGCCAATCCCTTCTCCTGCTATTTCATGTATTATATCTTCCATCTGAACCATTTTTTCAAAAAATTGTTCTGATCTAAGCATTTATTATTTGCTACTAATTTTTCCATCTCAGTTTTCATGTTTTAAACCCCTCCCCAAAGAAAATAGCTGTGACCTCTTCTCTTACTGTTTTGTCCACTATGGATTGACAATGTGTTCATTTAATGTGCTTATTCAAGATGAGTTTCTGATAGGAAACACTGTGTCCCTCTGGGCTTACATATCTTTAAAATAAGGAACATATTCTAAACAAAAATATAAATTATATATCCTAATGATATCTTATTCCAAGTCTTAAATATATTTAAATATAAATCTAAATAAAATCTTCTAAAGATATTTAGTCTTATTATTCTCAACATGTACCTTTAAATTTTTTTTCTTGCTAGACCATCCTTCTATTAAACAGGAAGATATGTACTGCTTAAGAAGTTAAATGTAAGGTGTGTTTGGTTAGAAGGGATGAGAGGGGGAGGGATTGTGTAAAATTTGAGTTGTGTGGTACAACTATTTGGAGGGGAGCAAAATCCCTCCTAAGGCAATTTTAGCTCCCCTCCAAAAGTGGGGGATTTGAAGGGGAGAGAAGATTTACTTCATATTTAGAATGTAATCTTATTAAATATTACAAGGATGAAAAATGTAATTTTACACTTTTCCTCCTTTAAAATACCTCCGCCGTTGAACCCAAACACAAGATTTTAAAATTCCTGCCCTCCCCTTTCCTCCCTTCTATTAAAACTCCTATCCCCAGTGGATGGGAGGGGAGAGAAGGGGAATAAAGATATGTTTGGTTCAAAAGAGGGGAGGAGAGAAATTTTAATTGGATTTATGTTTATTTCAAGGGGAGGGGAGGAATTTTAAATGGTTTATAAATTATTTTGATTCACTCCCCTCCAAAAATGTTGGGGGAGCAAAAAGAGGTCTAGAAAAGACTTTGCTCCCTTTCCTTTCCCTTCCTCTCGCCACGATTTTTTTTCCGGAATACAAGTGGGGCGTTTGTTCAAATTATGCTCAAATACTTTGACCTTGGAGTGATAATGATACATGAGAAAGTGTGCTTAATTTAAATTACTTTATACTGTTTCAGCTTTCATCTAGCTTTTGCTTGTATTGCACATATAAGTTTCTCGTACATAATGCCTATAATTATTGTTCTTTGGTTTACAGACTTATGATGGAATGATTGTTGGAGAACATTCACGGGATACAGATCTTGATGTAAGAATTCTTAGCCTAACGGCCAGTGTTACATCAAAGCTGGTGACTCACTGACAAAGCCTGATATATATTGCAGGTCAATCCAGTGAGGGCTAAAGCACTTACAAATATACGATCTGCTTCCAAGGATGAGAATGTGAAGCTGACTCCTCCTCGCCTTGTATGTATTTATGTGCCAAAATTATGCCTTTAAATCTTGCATATTATAGAAAATGGAGAATTTTGATGCCTACATAATTCATGGTTAATGTGCATTCAAACACATGGATGTCCAGCAATGAGTTGCAGGTTCATCACTTGAAGAGACATAGTTAGGAGTTCACATGTCCTGATATTTTTAAATATCAGTTTTTTTATTGAAATAAAAATAGGGTGATGTGGTGAAATGAAATCTCAGTTTACTGCAAGGAAAACTTGCAGGCTCACTGATAGCTGTATGTATAGTATTTACAATCTTGCATCTACCTGTATGACATAGATGCTTTGGAAATCTCTGACCAAATAGTTAAAGTTTTTGAAGTTTCTGTTCGATTATTTTAAATAATGATTTATTGAATAAAAAATATTTTCTAATATTTTTGATCCCACGGTTTTCAAATAGGAAAACTTATGAAGCATGGATGAATTTCATTGATATCAAATGGTGAAATAAAAAATTATCAACATTTTCAATATGCTTTTTGAGTCCTTTGCATTTCTTGGATTCTACTATATGCTGTAATTGCCAAAATCTTTCAAGGACCCTAGGAAGTGTTATGTACTCGAGCTTGCATCATTTTGCGGCTGTTTGAAATATTTTGTATGTGATCCGGAAGTAATTAGCAGAAAAACCTCAATATGAAGACGGTTCTTGAGCTTAATATGTTTACTTATATCTGATGATTCTTTGGTTGCAGATGACACTTGAAGAAGCTATAGGGTATGTAGCTTCAGATGAGCTTATTGAGGTACGTTCCAATCTAGTATTTATTAATGGTTAGTTTTACTTGATTTTTGTGATGAAAATGTATAAGGGTGCCCTCCACTCCATGACCAGTACCAAATAAAATTTTATGTAAATCCTTGAATTGGTTCATCAAATATCATGTCGTCATATATATCCTCTAAATATTTGTCACCAAATTACTCCTTCAATGATTACAGAGTAGCCATATTAGTCCTCTAACGATTTTTTTTGTCAAATTAATTCCTCAAAAGTTTCAAAAACTGTCACCAGATTTGTTCTTTTTGGCCATCATTTTAGTTATTTACTTAGTTGTATGGATGAATTTAGTGACAGTTGTGTATCTTTTATTCGAGAACTAATTTTGTGGAAAAATTCTTGGAGGGAATATTATGACGACAATTTGGTTTAGGAAGGAATGATTTTCTGATAAAATGTTTAGAAAGGCTATAATTCAATTAGAAAGGCTTAATGTGACCAAAAGATATTACTATTTGATTGTTTTTGTTGGTTGTGACATTTCTTTTTGGCATGAAGGTTACACCAAAGACTATCAGGTTACGGAAGAAATACCTTGATGCTAACAAGCGTAAAACCATGAGTAGAAAGCCAAAGGAATGAGGAGGGCAATAAGCCAAAGGAACGAGGAGTTTTCCTCGATTAAATTTTGTAACATTAATTTATTCAACATATAGTATAGTTGTTACGAGCAGAAGTTTTCAACATCAGGTTCTTACTTAAATTCAAGTATTGTATTACAGGCACCACAACGAAATATTCTTTTTTTTTGGCAAAAAAAAGCAATATTCATTGATAGTGTGATAAAGCAACTCAATTTTGCATTCTAAGAAATGATTATAATTGCCTATTGGCTAGGAAATAAGCTATTCATTGTTATGTAATACATCAAACATTTTTGTTTTAGAAGATTAAGCTTTATTTATGAACTGATCAGAATGCTAATTTTATTTGCTTACCATTTATTAATTTACATTTATCATGGTCTTTCTCGTTTGAGGATATAATAATTTTGTTAACAGAAGCTAGTTAATACTGGAACAGATTAGATGTAATAGTGTTTGTTGGACATTGTAAAGTACGTAACAGTTGTATTATTCTAGTAAATGTCTGTTCATATTTGATGTCATGCAAAAGGCTTGAGCCTCCATTTGGTCTAAAAAAGAGGATATATTGTTCTTAATATTGATATTTGATGTATGGATCTACTTGAGCCTCCAAGCAGATTGGCTGTTCTTACTACCAGTTGAACATATAAGTAGACACTTTATTTTCCTGCTGCACTGTTAGTTGGAAGGAATGTCTGAGTTAAGAATGAATCTGAAGTCTTTTAAACATAAATTCAAAGTAATATTTCACTGATTTTAATTATCATTATTAGGCCAAACAACTATCATATTAGACTATTAATTAGAGATTGTTAAAATAGTCTAAGATGTGTTTCTAGTCTAATTGCATTAAAATGAGTATCAAACATTAAATAAAAAACGTACAATGATACACATCAATGCTGATTTTATCCCATGAGGATACTAATAATGATCTTATTTTTAGAAAGCTTCAACACATTTTTCATTATTAATATATCTTTAAAATTTTCACATATACTTCTAAAATACTAATTGAGATACGGATCAAGTATGTCAAACTTCAAAAGGTCTAAATCAACAGAAGATAATATTCCTCTTGTCGTATGTTGAGCATCTGGTTGTAGAAATGTCAAGTCAATTATGTGAATTGCGAAATAAATCCAGTTTCCTCGACATAACTTCAGCAATGTAACGGTTAACTCAATAAATGTACTTTTTTCTATGACTGAAACAGCGCAGCAAGAAAAGTAAGATACTATTTATAAAACAGGTACGGTTGTGTTCCATTAGCACGAAATGCTTGTTTATTCTGGCCTGTTATAATGATACTTGTTGCACCAAACTTAAATGATACACCAATACTGGTGCTAATAATCTTTTTACACATGTACTACCTAGTTATGATCCACCAATATTGTTATGTTAATTTTTATTTGGTATTTAAAATTTATAATATTTCGTTGGTAAGGTATACTTGCATGCTTCTTGGTGTAGAATAAGCAACTTAAAATATTAATAAACAACATTAAAGAATAAAAATGTTTTTAAATAGAAAAAAATGATTTTATTTTAAAATTATGATCAATCAAGTGAATAATAAGTAGTTAAGGTAAAAGTCAAATATTATTAAAGACTTGATGGTTGTAATTAATTGACGGTGTATAAATTATTTACACTAGTAATTTATATAAATTAAATTAAAAATTTATTTTTGTTCTTAGAAAATTTAAGAGAAAAATAAAATACTAACATAAAATAATGGAAAAGAGTATGTATGCATTATGATTACCACACTCAAATGAATCATGCAAAATACTTAGTTTAGTAGTTAAATTCACACACTTTAAATATAAAAAAGAAGGGAAAAAATTTAAATTCAACATTCTTAAAGAGACCTTTACATAAATTCAACATATCAACATTTTTAAAGAGACTTTTATATAAATTCTAATATAGATACTACCTCTATATTTTAACCAAAAGTAAAAGGAGAGGGAAATAAAAGAAAGAGGTGATCAATTTCAACTTTGCTTTTGTGTTTTCTAAACTAATTAATAATATTTTAATTTATGGAGGGAGGAAAAAGTAAAATTAAGCCAACCCAACCAACAACCCATGCAGTGTCTTTTTATAATGATAATAATAATATTTTTAATTCCATTTAATTCCAGCTTTGAATGCTTCTCCTCCTCCCTCCTCTCTTTCTTTTTCTTTCTGTAATCATAAACAACAATTAAACCAATGCATCTCTCTCTCTCTCTCTCTCCAATGCTGAAATTTGAAATAATTCCCTTTCCTTAAATTTCTAAACCCCTTCCATACTTCAAATCCACCGCCATATAAGAGACACAAAAATGGGTGCGTACAGGGCCGACGACGACTACGACTACCTATTTAAGGTGGTTCTGATCGGAGACTCCGGCGTCGGTAAATCCAACCTCTTGTCACGATTCACCAAAAATGAATTCAGTTTGGAATCTAAATCCACCATTGGTGTTGAATTCGCAACACGCAGCATACACGTCGATGATAAGATTATAAAGGCACAAATTTGGGATACCGCAGGACAAGAAAGGTTCCTTCTGATCTCATTTCTCATTTTTTTTAATTTTCAAATTTAGTGGGGTTTGGTTATATTTTAATGGGCCATGGTTTTATGTTTTTTAATATTTCAAAATAAGATTTGATTTGGCAATGATGCAGGATTCATGAATTTGAATTTTTATTTTCTGTTACGGGGTTCTGGCTTTTGATCTGGGTGATTAGGACACAGGAAAATTAAGCATTGTGTGGTTAAAAATGCAAACTTAGGATTATGCTGCAGACTGGAGAATACGGTTTACATTTTCTGGGACAATTTTCTATGTTGTAGTACTATTTATTAATGGCATGTTTGATGCATGTATTAAGAAAGTTGCAAAATTGATGATTTCTTCTGTAAATGGTGAATGGGTTGAAGGCTTCTTAGGGATCGAGATTATTTGCAGTCAGGGAACCCTACATTATTTACACAATCAACAATTAGTGGCCGTTTGATTAAAAGATTGGATGGGTTCAAGTTTAAGTTCTGTAGAATTTTTGTTTTTGACTCCGAATGTAGGAGTTATTTGACAGCAGCAAATCTTGAAACAGAGGTTGGAATAGTAAATATAGTTATAAACACCATTTAATTGTCCAATAATGATGTAAGTGATATCACTTTTGTACTCAGAAAATTGACACCAATTTGATTCCTCAGTCATAAAAGTGACTTTGGTCCTCCAAAAAGTTGAAACTAGTTAGTACCTCAATCAAATCTGCTCCTTCATTCATGCAAAGTTGACATCAATTTAATCCATCAATCAGCACAAAGGACACTGTTGATGATACTTTCAATGGTTGAGAGACGAACTTGGTCTCAATTCTTTGAAGGACTGAGTTTTCTGTTTTGTATTTTGGAAGTCTAAAATAGGAGTTTCTTTTTACTGTTGTATTTTACATTCCATTGTGCTTATATATATATCCATCTCATCCTTGTTAATTTCTATTTCCACAGATATCGAGCGATCACAAGTGCATATTATCGAGGCGCTGTCGGTGCATTGCTTGTGTATGATGTTACAAGGCATGTAACTTTCGAAAACATGGAGAGATGGTTAAAGGAACTTCGGGATCACACAGATGCCAACATTGTAATTATGCTTGTGGGGAACAAGGCTGATCTTCGTCACCTGCGTGCCGTGTCCACTGACGATGCTAAGGCATTTGCTGAAAGAGAAAATACGTTTTTTATGGAAACGTCTGCGCTCGAGTCTTTAAATGTCGACAATTCTTTCACAGAAGTGCTCACTCAAATATATCGAGTTGTTAGTAGGAAGACTCTCGAGATTGGAGATGACCCTGCTGCCTTGCCCAAAGGACAGACAATCAATGTTGGCAGTAGAGATGATGTTTCAGCTGTTAAAAAGGTTGGATGCTGTTCGGCGTAGTTTGAGTGATAATAGAAACGAAATGAAAGTCTTCACAACAAACAGTATATCTATCTGTGAATGAGTCAACCATTCCTCAGTATTTAGGATCCATGTGAAATGTTTTAATACCTAAGCTTTCTTTTTTGTATTTTTTCCCACATGTTTTGTCGAGTTATTATTTTGCCACTTTTTTTACTAAGTGTTGTTTGGTCATAGGGATTATATCATTTTACCCTTAGATGTAAGAAAGTACACTGTATTAAATGAAAGGGATATCCTGTCACTAGGTTGTTCAGAAGTTACAATACTTGTTACTCTTCCTCTAATTTTCTTTACCACTGGAAAAAGAAAAGTTCTTTTGATAGAGACGAGTATTGTTCAATCCTGAATTTGTAATGTGCATATACTGCTTAATGCTGTTCTGATGTAAAACTATCAACTTAATCTTTATAACGTTTTTGTTATTGGCATAGAAGCTCCTTCGCAAGTTAAAAAACTCATCTAGACGCATGTTTAAATAATATAGTGCTCAGCTTAGAAGAAGAGAATTGTTTGTCAAAAATAAAAAAGAGGATTGCATGCTTTAAGCACCAATACTTCTTTATTGAAGGCATGTCATAATGCCTAACACTATCGTGTTGATTACAATAAATTAATTCTTTTTTTATTTTAAATATTACAACGTGTGAGTGTCAATGTCTTGTCCCTATTTCGTAAATTGCAAACAACTGCACTACACTTGAAGCACTCCACTCCTTTTTTCAGTTATAATATAATACTTGTTCTACAATTTATTAATTTATAAATATCTTGACAAACATTTTTCTTCCAAAGAAGCAAGCAGAACTAGTGACTCTGGAGAGTTGTCTAGAAACACACAGCCCAAAGAATTGGAATGACCAAGAATAGATAAGCAACATGATCAACAATATATTCACTACCACTACATAAATGTACCTCCACAAAAGCTCAATCACTCTGTAAAAGATGCTGAATATCCCAAACCAAAAATGAGCACAAATGGGAAGGCTCGCCATCAAATTGAATATGAAGTCTCTATGCATATGTTTGGATGGCCTGTGAATTTGGCAAGAGCACATGGCTCCGTGATTTTTTAGAAGCTACAAAATGCAACTTTTGCAAAAATCATATAGACTCGCCGTGATTTTGTCAATTTCACCACCATCCAAAAATGCACAGAATCCATTTCATCGTAACTAATCCTCCATACAAGAACAGAAATGCCAATATTACAATAAAAACCATTCATAGGAACACTCCAATCATCACAATTTTAAAGTTGAAACCTCTCATGGAAAATTTACAATAGCAGACCATCTGTCAAGTGGGGGATCCCATCATTAAAATCCATTTGTTTTGCTTGAACATGAGCTGTCAATATATATGAAATCAAAAACATATACCAAAAAATTAAAGCAGAGTAAATAAACAAAGACAAATGATTAATTTATCAAGCAGGCAGTAGTAATTCATTGTAAAACAATCTAACATCAATAGTGTACATAACAATTATGCTGCTACTGCTAATACTACATTTATTTATGAGTTTGGTCAAATGCAATTGTTCCCTGTAAAATTATACTATTATTATTAAAAAACAAACAAGCTAAGCTAAGTTAAAGCTAAGCTACAAATTAAACAATTAGATATACAAGGAACACATAAATGTCAGAATTAATCAACACCACAAAAAACTAAATGCATCTAAGATTACAAATGAACATGAAACTAGTGTCAGAATTCAAGCTTCTTACATAACCCTAATTTGACGATCCTTTGTTGACCCAAGCGTTTGACTTTACGAGGTGCACCGGGAGTAATATCACTAATTCCATTGAAACAAATCCGTGAAGGAGGCGATTTACATTCATCATCAGAATCTTTTGAGATTGAAGGAAGAAACTCTTCAATTTGCTTTGAAAGAATGAACTGCAAAAGGTTTTCATGTAAAGATTCGATGATTTCTTGATCAGAAATAGATTCGTAGGGGTGAACGGAGGAACGGAAATGAAGTTGACGGGAAACGGTGTTTCTGATTTCACAGAGGTACTTGGTAGATTGAGATGCACGCGCCGCCATTTCTTCAGTAGTGAAAGCAAATGAGTCGACGAGGATAGCGTTAGGTGTTGGAGGGGTAGAATTGTCAAGTTGGGAATGAATGTGGGCCCGGTTAAGTTGTTTCCTAACAACCGTCAATGTTAGAGGTGACTGAAATTCCGAATCTGAAGTTTCTTTGACAGTGTTGGGAGTTACAGGAACTATACAATTACAATCTGTTGCATCGTCTTTTTGGTTGGTTTTAGAACAAGAAACGTTCATTTTCGTCGCAACACTTTTTTCGTCGCTGAGATCCATGTGAAGTGAGTTGAATGAAACGATTATGGAGGAAGTGGAAGTTAGGTATAGCTTTACAGCCGATGCCGATGCCGCCGCCGCAGCAAACAAGCGCGAGCAAAATAAAGATATAGATAGATCCGCTAAAAACCCTTTCTCGCACGTGTCTCACTTTTTTTTCCCCTTATTTTCCACAACTTTCCTCCAACTAAATATGTGAAACATTTATCATGGCTACTTTAGAGTACTTTTATAAATGGTCGATGGTAAAATGTGTTTTTTTTATATATATATCAATATATATATTCTTTTTAAAATTAATCAAAATGTCCATTTAAAAAATATATATTAAGTTGTCCTACATTTATTGGAGAAGGTATTGTTGTCGGGTATGCGACCATCTACTTGAAGATACAATCAGAGTTGAATTGTGTTAATTAAAGTTGACAACTTTTTGATAATTTATAAATAAATAAATAAATTAGTTTGATTTTTGTGACTTACTTAGAGTAGAAGCAATCAAATTCATAGGCATCTAACAATTATACAAACGATTTCCTTCTATTTTTTCTTTTGAGTCGGCTTATTCTATTTTTTATTTTATGTATAACTTCAAACTCAACATTATACAAACATGTGGTAATCGTTCTAATCTACATACAAATTATAATGGAGATAATGACAAAAATAATTTTTTTTATTATTATTTTTTATTTATTTGATTAGTAGAAAAAATTAGAGAAAATCGTTAACAAAATAGAATTAATTTGTTAATTGTATATACAAAGTAGGAGTGACACGTTATTTTTTTTTTTTATTATATTAATAATATTTTATTTTTATTATTATTATTTATACTTTTTTTGTTCATTAGATCAGATAAAAAATAGGAAGGAGTTGTTAAGAAAATAGAATTGTGTTATTTTTTATCTACAAAATATTAGGGACACTTTATTTGTTTTGGCACATGTACTAAGTATAATGTATTTTTTTTCTATTAAATATATTTTGTTTGATTTTATTATTATTATTTTATTATATTTACAATATATTATTTATATTTTTTTTATTAGATCGGAGTAAAATTGGGAAGGAATTGTTAACATGTATTTTTTTTTTCAATTTAATATATTTTATTTGATTTTATTTATATAATTTTTTTTAATATTTTAATTATTTTTTATTAATTAAATTAACAATTATTTAGATGTTAAAATGAAGAAGAAAAAAAATAACATCGTCGCATCCCTAGGATGCGGCCTCCTATTGGCCAAAAAAATTATTCGCATCTTGATGATGCGATCTCCTGAAGGTGAAAATAAAAAACAATTTAGTATATTTTTTAAAGTGAGACATTTTAATTAAATTTTTCAAAAATAAAAGGATATATTGAAGAAGAAAAAACCCTTAAAATGTAGGTTAAAAGTTTTTTGAAATTCAAAAGAATGATATATTATTTGAAATACTCCTTTTATACTTTAATTTGATCCATGTAAAAATAAATAAAAAATAATATGTTTTTCAAAATTAATTCGTTGAATCGATATCGATTAATCGTCGTCTTAAACATAAAAATAGTTTTGGAAGAACCGATAACTTATACTTCAAGTAACTTTTAAATATTAATTCACGAAGATCTAGTCCATTTAATATTTTGCCTTCTTGCTGATATTAAATGTGTACACATCTCTAAAAAATCAAAAAGTGGAGAAATAAACTAAAATACAAATTATTTGAACACACACCAAAAATATACATCTTTTAATTATTTAAAAAAAATACATATTATTTATTTATTTATTTATTCTTTTATTTGCTTGGAAGTGTACCTAAATGTTGTGACTAAGTTTTGTGTTCATACAAGACTTTCTTTTAAAATGTGATTTACTCTTTGTAAAAGTTTTGTTCCTTCAACTAGATCGACCTCGTCTGGTTTGTTAACCTTCAATTTACTTCATATTTTTTCGTATAAACCTTTAATTTTGTCTTTAAATTACTGCTCTCTTATTTGATCTTACTCTCTCTTTCTATAATTATAAATATTGTTTGAGAAAATGTATGTCCCTAAATATAAGTTTAGTTTCAAATAATTCAATATATATATAACTTTTTTTAGTTGAAAATAAGTTGAAGTTACTTCAATTCAACCCGACTCAATAAGAATTTGTTTAGTTAGAAACTCGACTAAAGATCAGTACAAACATTATTTTTAGTTTAAATTCTGATTCAATTTAAGTTTCCAGACATTTTATCTGGCTCATTATCTTAAAACATATAATTTAAAAATAAAAAATTAGATTATTAATATTTTAATATTATTTTTTAGCCAAAATAACTGTCAGATTGATAAATTAAGTCTATGAAAAAATTATTACTTTTCGGTAAAATTAATTGTCATGATACTTCAAATGAAAATAATTATTTGTCTGTTGTAAATATTTCTTAACAAAATATAATCGACATACAAAATTGAATAGATAGAACTAATGAGCAACAATCATGCTAATATTAGCCAACTATACTAATATTAGTAAACAAACCAATTTTATTTATATAATCGAGAAACTCATAAATCAAACGAGCTGAACTATATGTAGTTCAAGTTCAGTTCATTTAGACAACAAATCTAATTTTCAATTCAAATTCAACAAATTAACTGTCGAGTCTTGAATTATGTTTGAGTTGACTTGATTCATTGTTAACTCTAACTCTTCTTAATAATATTAATTTATCTTGATTAAAAAAAAACAATTGAATATGTTCTTATATAAAAAATATTTTAAGAATATTTAGGCATTGAAACATTAAATTCAATACTTATTTTTTGAATATATGTAAAACAAACAATAATTAAGTACTTATAATTAGAGATGTCAGTGAGTAAATCACATAATGTAATAAATAGCTTATAAAATGTCCTCAATATATTGATTAAGATTTTGGATTTAATTTTTTGAGTAAATATTTTTGATATTATCTGTCAATTACAATAATTAAATTTTTAAAAATATTTAATTTTTATCGTAATTACTTTTAAAAAATGTGTCTTTAAATGATTCTGATACGTCGATAATGTAAAAAAGTTACCCCGATGATGCTTAATAATTAAGCTCTAAGTTTTTTAACTATCACTCTTGCACATATTTTGAAAACAACTCACAATAATTTATGGATTATTTTTTTTATTTCTAAAGTTGAAGGATCAAATAGAAGAAAGTATAATGGAAAATTATGCTATATTTTCATTTATTTTTTTTCTCTTCAAGTCACCTGCACCTAGCTTTTTTATATCCACAAAATTTAGGCATATTATATGGCTGTCAGAAATATTCCAAATAGTTATATCTATTCCAAACTTGTGTTCGATATGGTTTGGTTGCCTTCATATAGTACTTTGGGACAAGGTAGTCATGATTCTTGAGTAACTTAAGAACTCAATCTTTTATTTACCAAATATTCTACATTAATTAATTGTAAATACAATTATATACACTCTTT
>NC_021165.2:19803177-19841498 GCF_000331145.2 Cicer arietinum
ACTCTTTCCACTTAATTAATTCTAGACTACGAAGTTAGTTATTTTAGTACTAAATTAAATTTATTCTTAACGATAACATTATATTTCAAAGGATAGTGACATAGAAAGAAGAGAAATTTCTCTTTTTCATTCACCAAAAGGAGATAGTTTAGAGTTTTTTTTTCTTCTCATAATCAATTTAATTAATTGTTTTTCTCTCATTTTATTTAAATAAATAGTTTTACATATATATAAATTTTCTTTCGCATTTTTTCTTAATTTTGTTGTTTGGTAGCAATATTGTTTTGTATAACGTCATGGTGCGACATAGTTTAGTTTTTTATTTTGCTGCAACGTTTGTTTGATTCAAATTGATAGATCAATTTCGATTCACTATAAATTTAGTCATTGACTTAGACGTTAACACTATAGATCCAAATACATAAATATTCTAAACACCTTTATTTTATCACATTTTTACATATTTTTATGTTATAAACTTGAATGTTGAAAGTTTATTCACAGTTCTATACTTTTATCAGTTTTAGCAAAGTTGAATTGTACGTATTCTACCAATTTAAATGAATAGTTCTATATATATATATATAGATAGATAAACATAAAAGGGAAAGTATTTTATGTGAACACGAGTTGGATTAAATCGGTATCGACAAAACATATTATAAAACCAATCAAAATATATTAGTTTTGGGTTGGATAAAAAAAATCCAGGAATATGTGGATTGGTTGAGATCAAATCATGGATCACAAGATAAAAAAAGTTCCAAAACAAAAAAGTAAAATTACAATTATATTATATTTTATAAAATTTCAACATTACACTAAATTTTATATAACTTAAAATTTTGTCAATAGAATAAAATTGAAACACTTAAAGATTTTTTTACTAATGAAACACTTATAGATTGAAAACATAAAAGTTATAACTTGTTGGAATATTTAGCATATGATCAATTGGATGAGTGTTTTGCATATTGGATTTTAGTAGTCTAAACTTGGAAGTTTAAGATAAAAAAAAAAAAAATTAAAACTATTGGCTGTGAAGAACAAATATGTAATGTTAGTGCAATATGATGAACGAATTTTAATATAATGTTTAAAATAAATTTTTTAAATTTTAATATAACATCACTAAATTAATATAATTGATGTCATGTAATATTTTTTATAATTAATTTAATATTATTGAGACAATATTAAACTTAGAAATTATTTTAATATTTTAATTTTAAAAATATTAAAATCTGATGCTTTTTTATTAAGTAATAAATTTTTGTGAAATTTTCAAAATTTAAAATACGATACATGTTATATATGTAAACAAAGATGTATAAATAAATTGTATATATAACGAATAATTTTAGAAGAAAAAAAAAACATAGATCATTATTCATTAACCATTATTATATTAATAATCACAAATATCATAATATATTTTAACCTTATGATAGGATATCAACAAATCATTCATTAAAAGAACTCCAAATAAGTCTTGGCTCTATGCAAAATCAAACAATTCAAAACAATTTTTCTATAAATTCCCGTGGCAGAGTCAAGAATTAATATTCATGAGAGTCATGATCAAAACTTCATTTATATAAAGATAAAGGGTCATTTTGGTTTTTTAAATATGTCATGTTGAGTCACTGTAATATTCGAATGAATCAAAATTAAATACATAATTAAACTCATTTTTTGTTAATAATTTTTGGGGTAAATTGATCGATTGAAGACATATCTAAAGACTAAATTAACTAATAAAAGACACATTCAAATATTAAAGTGACTAAAAAAATATACATTTAACTATATTTTTATATAAAAATTGTTTAGTTATTAACTAATCATAATACCATATAATAATTAACTATGCATAAAGCAAATGAACCTATTAAAGTTGAGTGGACCATGGCACCTGCTCGCCCTACATAAAACACATGAATTCAAGTCGGATTCACCAAGAGAAAATTCTTCCAAAATAAGAAGTCCAAAACAATTTTAAATTAGGTCATATATTGGTGTCTCACAACCTTATCTCACTTTTTTTTATAGGCGTCTTCCTTCCTTAGATACATATTCATGTTTGAATCTCGCATACATATCCTACAAATTATACGTACGTATATATACTTTTAAAACATGTATCTATAAAGTAGCAGTATTCGATAAGTATCTGATATAGATACTTCCCGAATTTTAGACCATCTAGACTTCATAGTCTATTTAACTTTCAGCTCATACTACTTATAAATTTGTGGGAGATCTTCCCCATTATTAAAATCCATTCATTGCATTTGCTTGAATATAAGTGGTTAACATATATGATATTAAAAACATGTTGCAAAAAATTAAAGCAGAGTGAATAAACAAATAAACTATTTATTTCACACTAAAGAGTGATTGATTGTTTTTAATGAAAAGAAACAATAATTGATTGTAAAAGAAATATAATGTTGTTGTTACAGCTAATGCTACATCTCTTTATTAGATAGGTTAGATGCAGTTGATCCCTGTAAAATTATTGTATTATTCAAAACAACAAATTAAGCTACTGCAAAAGTACGTAGCAGCTATTGCTTTTGGTTTGAAACAGAATCAGCATAAAGAGGGGAGGAACAAAAATGAAGTTTGCGTGCAGCATTGTTCCTCATTTCTTCGTGATACTTACGAGAGTGGGGCGCACGTGCCAATATGTCTTCAGGACCAGGGGCAAAAGGGTCAAAAATAACACCCTTAGGTGTTCGAGGACTAGCGTTGTCAAAATCAATGTGGACCCCACTAAGTTGTTTCCTCACAACTGTTAATGTCGGAGGTGATTGAAATTCCGAATCTACCCTCTTTATCATATTGTCAGGAGTTATTGGATCTACTTTTTCATTATTAGCCTTTGGAGAAGAAACATCAACAACCATATTCACTTCCATCGCATCTTGTTTTTCCTTGAATAGATCCATATTCGGCGAGTTAAACTGCACACACCATTTCGAAAAATCGAATAATGTCAATTAATTGATTGTATCGTCAATAATTTTAGGAGAAAATGTTTAGATTTTGAAATTTGTCGGTATATTCATTCAGTAATTAGGGTTTGACTATATTGCGACAAAATTCAAATTTTATTGACGATATTATAAAATCACTCTAATTATATATATCGAATGACGACAAATTTAATGAAATTATGGTGTAATGTACTTTTTCTCAAATTCTAAAGTACATCTTTTAATAAAAATCACGGTGATGTCGAAATTTTGTAGATCTAATGTGAATCTCAATAAATAATCATTAATAATGATTTTCAATTTTCCAATTATATTTAAACAAGCAATACAAAAAAGAAGAGTAACGTACCTAACCAATGTGGATTTGACAAGGAGTTAGGTTGATGAAATGGAAGAAGTCAAAGTCAATCACACTTTTACAAGAACATTCGCCGCCACCACAAAGCGCGAACAAAATGAAAAGATAGATTCCGATGCGCCAAACACCCTTTTTTCGTATTTATATGATCGCATTTTCATCACACGTGTTTCGTTTATATTTGTTCAATATTTTATCTTTTTCTTTGTTCCACTTACAATTAGCTTATCTATTCGCACAAATTCACGAAATTTGGAAATGTGATGTCTCTCTTAAATATTACAAACTTTTCACATTTATTTTCAAACTTTTGTTTAATATGGAAATACCTCTTTATGAATTGTGGTCCTAAAAGTTGCCTATCATATATATACTATGCGATAAAGTAATAAATTCTACGAAGTTAATCAAGTGAAGAAATATTTATTTTCACCTTTCCATATAATAAATTCTAGACTATGTGGTTAGTAATTTTAGTAGTAAATTAAAGTAAGGTAAAGCTAGGAAATCATTTTGGTAGTAGACTAGCGTTACTTGGAATAGGCATAATAATGTACTTTAAGAAATTAAAAAGCATTCCTCAAATAATCAACTTTTTCCTAGAAACTAGGTAGTAAATGGATATCTACGGATAAAAAAAAACTATTGTTGGTTGGGTTAGATAAACATTATACTTGATATTAGTTAGTTTGTTAAAAAAAAAAAAAAAAGAGAGAGAGAGATATTTGTTAATTGGGTTTTTAATGGATTTCGTTATACCTGCATGTATAAAATATTTGTCTAATGTTTGTTTATATAAAATATTGATAATCAATAGTAAATCTATATACACGTCTCAATAGAAATTTTAAATAGTAATTTACAATAATTCTAAAATCATAAATTTCAAATTCCTTGCGTGGACTTAAATCCTCATCCCCAAAGTATCACCCTCAATTTTACTTTCATCTTTCAAAGCTTCGTTTATGCAGGAATTAATTGAGATGTCACTGATATTTTTATTAAGTAATCATCTAAGACTTAAAGTGCAATACTAATTATCACATTTCAACATGATTCTCTTTTTTAGTAAAAGAAAAGAAAAACAAGATTCTCTATTTTTTTTTGGACATGAACATGATTCTCTTATGAATAATAAACTCTCCTTCTATCTATTTTTTTATCACCTATTAGCGAATAAATATTTATTATTGATAAATATAAAAATATTGGATAAATTTTATTGATATATAAATAAATACGGGAAATATATTTAATAATGATAAATATAAAAGAAATACGGGATAAATATTTATCACGGAAAAACATAAAATCGGAACAAATATTTGTTATTGACACAACAAAAAATATGTGATACATATTTGTTATTGATAAATTAAATAAAATATTACATGATAAACATTTACCATTGATAAATATAAAAAATATGAGATAAATATATATTTATAACAGATAAATGTAAAAAAACACATAGCTAATATTTACCATTGATACACTAAAACAACATTAGACAAATATTTCTCGCGAAGAAATTTAAAGAAATATGGGACAAATATATGTTATTGATACATAAAAAAATACATGATATATATTTATCACTGATAAATATAAAAAATTCAGGACAAATATTTATCATTGATATATAAGAATAACACAGGAAAAAAGGGGACAAAAATTTATTGCCAATGAAATATAAAAAAATATGGAGTATATATTTATCATCGATAAATATTAAAAATACTTACATAATAAATATTTTTTATTGATAAATAAATAAAAATTGGAAAAAATATTTGTCACTAATATAAAAATACGAGATAAATATTTATCATCGATAAATTTAAAAATATTACGATATCAATATTTGTCATTGATACATAAGAAAACACATGACATATATTTATCATTGACCAATTTATGAAAAAAAATATAACAAATATTTGCCATTAATGCATAAAATAATACATGACAAATATTTATCGTTGATAAATATAAAAAGGCACGAAACAAATGACAAATATTAGTGTTAAAACTATATACGAGATAAATATTTTTTGTTAAATAATTAATTAAAGTTAGGCTTTTTAATATCTAATACATAAAAATGAAAATAATTATAATACAATAATTATTAAAAACCATACACGAGATAATTGTTTTTTATATTTAATTAATTAAATTTATTATTTTTGTTCAGATGTACTATTCAGTCTGAGCGATACCAAATTGAAAGTATAATATTTTTTTACCCTACTCTATTTAAATACACAATAGATAGATCATGGTTAGTTAAATATGGTTAATGTATTTTACTTTTTTTTTTTTTTACATCTCACAACAAAGAGATTGAAATTTTATTTTTAGATTCTACACATTGACTTTTTATCGAAAAATCAAATCTATTTTAAATTTGCAACAACTAATCAAAATATTTTATGTGTTTTTAAAACAAATATGAAATCACTTATAATATGAGTTTATAAGTTCATTAACAATCGTTACTTCAATTATTTATGTATTGTTGACCAAATTTTCTTTTAAGTTTGACTTTTTAACATTTGCCTTTATTTCATAATAATTTAATTGTATGTGTTTCAACATTATATATAGTATTTTGATTATATCAATTATAAATTGTTAACAATACAATATTATAATTTATTTTAATATTTATACAAGACACTTAAACAAAAAAATATGTGTATATAATTATCTAATTCACTCTACTATTTAAAATAACATTTCATAACTATTTATATTATATTCAACTAATCATTCCCAAAATATATTTCGAACTAAAGAATGCACGAGTGTATTATTGGTTTCTTGTAAAATTAATACTTGTATGTTTCGAATACTTGGTGGCTTGCTTTGGTGCCAAAAAGCCACTAAACATGAAAACAAATTATAAACATCCTCATAGCAAACTAATTATCCATCTGACTTGAATTATAAGCAAAAAATATATCTATTTTTTGATATCAAATATAATAAGAAAAAGTCAATTAATTACATTTAGTAGTATTGTTCCAAATTTATTCTTGGATTAATTTCATAATATTATTAGAGATGGCCATAATAATTAAGAATAAAATAATAATTATTTTTTTATGTGAAATTAAAAAAATTAAATTTAACTATCATCCTTACCCTTAATATATATATATATATATAGTGTGTGTATTCGGAATTCGGAGTATGGCATGTTTAGAACCACATTTACAAGCCATATCCAACAGGCGTACAATATAAGTTTATTTATCAATGCAATTCCGTCAAAAAATACCCTCGGCATATTTAAATGAGTGAGATTGTCATGTTACTAGTCTTATGCTTCAAAATTGTTTATTGCATAAAAAGAAAAAGTTTAGCTACAAAAACAAAATAGCCAGTATTAAGCAAGAAACATACAAATAATTACCATGGATCATTCATAATAAATACCTTTCAAAATAAAATAATACCACACTGCAACATTTCTCTTAACTATTAACTATTGATATGAAAATTTAGTTTATCTTTCTCTTAACTATTGATATGAACATTTAGTTTATCTTTCAACCGAAGTCATTTCAAATAATAAACAAGTGGATCCCTATCTAAAATTTCTCTTAACTATTGATATGAAAATTTAGTTTATCTTTCTCTTAATAGATATCAAACTGTGAATATTTATTGAGAGAAATAATTTTTCCATGAAAAATTTAAAGAGGATATATATTATCGCCATTTAAACGCACTCTAACGCTACAGTCATCAAACTAAACTGTTAATTAAAAATTATCATTAAAAAAATCAAGCTAAACTGTAGCAGAATACACCAAAACCACTCATCACAAAAGAAAACATAAATAAAGCAAAATTTAGAAAAGAAAATGTAAAGGCGAAAATTCACTAGGGGATGAAGTCCTGCACCGGGGCAATCCATGTGTACAACAACTCAACAAGTAGTGTTATTTTACTTAGAAGTTTCAACAAACAAAATTAGTAGGTCAATCAAGACAAATATTAATCATAATAATTCACGTTTTCCTATCACTTTACTTATCCAGTGTTTGGTTAGGCAGTGATGCCGTATTTTTCGCATTCCAATGTCCCCTCGCCATGAAAGCGCACTGATGCAGTGGATTGCCTCATAAACAAGCATGTACTTACTTTGCCCCTCATTCTTTTGAAGTTACAGTTGTACCAGAATTTGACAGAAATCATTTTTTCCTTCCCTTGACTAAATAATTTCTAAAGCCCAAAAACATCTACTTAGATTTTCTTTTATTTCCTTTTCTGCCAGGTTTTTTACCCTTTGGCGATTTGCTCTTCATATAAGAAATTTTGCTCGCTTTCTTCTGCCTCTCCTTCCGAATTTGATCCATATCTTTGATTTCAGAACGCACATGAGCATTGGGCATTGAATGCTGTTTCTTGCCGCCTCTAAAATTCCTGGCACCTCCTCGGTAGGATCCTGAATCACAAGAAATTAGAAACTTAGTACCAAACAAAAGAAAACATTACAATCATTCTTTGACATTACCAACCGGCGGGTATTACATGCAAAACTATTTCCTGAATTGTGGAGAAAAATGACAGTGTTAAGAGTCCCACGTAAAATGGCTTAAAAATGTGTTGATAAAGGTGATGGATAGTCATCACTTTATAAACTGATCTTACAAAGGTCGAGTTAAGTACAACCTAAATTAAAGATAGTATCAAAGTATATCCAAGATTAGTTGGACCACATGTTATTAGGTCACCACTCACCATTATCAAATCAGTTGCCTCATGCTACAGATGTTCAATCTTAGGTGTGAGGTGTGTGTTAAGAGTTCCATATTAAATGAGATATGGTCTGAAAATGTAGTCCTCACTTTACAAGCTGATTTGTAGGGTTGTGTTAGGCTCATTCTAAAAATTTAAGATGGTATTAGAGTCTATTCAAAATTTGTTGAACCACTTGTTATAAGGTCACTCGAGTCACACTCTGGATGTTCAGATTCGAATATGAGGGGGGGGTGTTAAGAGTCCTACGTTGGATAAAATATGGCCTGAAAATGTGTTTGTAAGCCTTACCTACGGATGTTCAGTTTTGTAGTCTTACCTTACAAACCAATTTTGTAAAATTCTCAGGACTTAGGCCCAACCCAAAATTCTAAGAGGCAACTTAAAGAATGAGATTTAGGTTTTTGTTGAATAAAAAAATGAGATTCACGATTTTGTTGAGGCAATTATAAAAATGAGATTTGAAATTTAGTATACAACACTTTACACTGACACGGCAAAAGTACCCAGATTTCATATGCTACATAGATTAGAATAGTTGCTCAGAGCAGTGACCGAGCTACAATACAACTATTCCTCTGTTTTTGTTACTTAAAAGCCTTTTAGCAGAAACCAGATAGGTAAATCCAATTATTGAGTATAAATCTAATTTCTAGAGCCTAATTACCCATGGATATCCACTACTTCATAAATATACAAGGATATAGACGGGATGGATGCGGAAGAACACTACCCACCCCCGCCTCATTGTCATCCCTGAATTAAAGGAAGTAATGTATTCAGTATTACCTTTGAAACTTGTTGATTCCTGAGCATCACCATCGGTACTTGTCCCTTTAAGAGATATCTTGGAGTGTGAGCGATCCTTCCACTTTTTATATATGCCAGTCTTGTTGGCCTTTGTTTTTGCACCACTCTCTGTCTTTATCTGTACTCAAGTAGAAATAAAAATCACGTGTTCAAAATTCTACAAGTAGGTAAATAAAATAACATCATC
The DNA here is from genome assembly GCF_000331145.2 of Cicer arietinum. Lineage (NCBI taxonomy): Eukaryota > Viridiplantae > Streptophyta > Magnoliopsida > Fabales > Fabaceae > Cicer > Cicer arietinum. Next base: position 19,812,308 of record NC_021165.2, read on the forward strand.
TTCAGAGTACCAACACAAAAGATGGAGCCTTATGAAAACTATACCTTTCCATTTGCAGCAACACGGTCACCATTGTTTAACTTGATGTACTTTTTACTCCTCTGACAGAAACAGGTTTATAAGAGATAAATGGAAAATTTTGTATAAGATTAAAAAAAACTGTCCTTTTTTATTTTTTTTACAATTCAACGACAACTGTCTAATATTACCTTATCCCAGTGAAATACAGATCTTTGTTTCTTAATGCCAGCACCATCATCTGCAACTAGATCTAAGACAGCTTCTTCCAATCTGTACACATTACATATCATTAGGACTAAAACCAAATATACAAAAAAGCTAAAAAAATAGAAAAGTTGAGGGTGTATGTAAAACTGAATCATCCAGGTTGAATGTCACAATGTAGTATACAAGCAAACACGTTATACACCGAAGGACAAACACAATCAGCCATAAGTTTGTGTGTTTCAACTTTCTGGTTCTGAACTTTTTATTTATTTATTTATAGGCTTCTGAACTAATGATTTAGGGTCTATTTGTCCCAACTCTTTGGGAATGTAAAAACTACTTTGAAGCTAAAGATAAGAATATGAGATTTAGAAATACAGTAAAGGTAAAGTTGTTTGGCCACTGTTGTTTTTTCTGACTTTAAAGCCAATTTTAAATTAAAGTTGTTTGAAAAAGTATCTTCATGAAATCTTTGATTTGATTATAAATCATTATAAATGAATGAGATACTTGAAAAATATAGAACATTGTTTAGAAAAACTCTTACACTAAGACATGAAATGAATTTTTTTTTTTGGATACGACATGAAATGAATTTTGCACATAAAAACTTTAATAAATCATGTTTATGAAATTTTTAAAGAGATTTTAATTATAATATCTCAGTCATTCAAATGATTTTATAATATATTGTATGGCTATATCACATGGTACACGGGTGAGAGTGCTAGGGATTTAACACATGGTACACTGCCTAAAAGAGAAGGCAAGAAAAAGTCAAGCCAAACAAGCACCAACTCCCCCTCCCAATCAAATAAGAAGGATTGATTTGTAATTGATAGAGTAAATATTTACCTATTTGAAGAAAAGCCTTCATTGCCTTTTACAGAGAGGCCTGCCTCCATGTGCTGAGAATGATAACAAGATAAAAGTTAAACGGCTAGCTGACTTTTTGGTATCAAAAGCATAAATATGGTATATGTCTATGTAAATCCAGATAAATACAAAGAATAGTAACACAAATAGTGACTTACCTGATTTTTAGGTATGGAACTTATATAGTTATCTTCATCCATGAAACTTTGTGGCTTTCTCTTAGAACCACGTGCTACAGAAACAAAAATAAACAGACTCAGAAAACAATAATCTTTTACCTTCCTCTTCTAGTCTTCTCCACTCAAAATCCTAAAAGCATATACAAGTAAAAGAAAAGCCTGAAATTTTCGATCAATTTTAAGCTACAAATTATCACAATGCCCAAACCCAAATCTTAACTGCTGTGATATTGAGGTCATAAGGTTGAAGCACTAGGTTCATTGCCTTCGAGAACAACGTATTTGAATGCCACTTAACTCTATATAACAGATTAACAGAGAAAAAAAGATAATCGGAGGAAGGGAGGGGGTCGATAGGAACCAGTATGAGTAACTATTCTGGAATGAAATATAAACAAAACTGGTAACTGAAAAGTTGATGTATTTGGCCTGAATTTTTAACCAGATACATCAATTGTTCGGCTACCATTTTTGCTTATATTTCATTCCAAATAGAGTATTGGTGGTCTATCCTAAAACTTCAATATAGGTCAAGTGTGGTAAACAAAAAAGTAAGTTCAATCAACAGCCAGAGAGAGGCAGCACTAACATTCATGCCAAGACAAAGACTGCCCCATATACCAGTCTTTTCTCGCTAGATGGAATCAAGTACATGAATTAAATAACGCCTTAATTTCCCATCAGAAATCATGTTTAATTTTTAGATAATTTGAATCTGGATTCTTCGTAATGGTTAAGACTCATATTTTTCCTAAGTCTCTTTGTCTACTTCTAACTATTGGACTGTCATCCATTTGATATACCCTCCAAACTAGAGCTTCTACAAGCCTTATCCACACATCCCCAACCACAAAGCAAGACTCTTACAATTTATTCAACAATGGCTTGTATTATGAGTCCACTCGTCCAGCTTGACAACATTAAATTGGATTTATTGTTGGCTCTTTTCTACCTTGGAATTGGACTGAATTACATGCATAGCAAGTCCTGTAACTATGTGGTAAAAGTTTCCCACGAGTTAAAGAGGTGCTTTAATTACACCTAAAACATTACCTCATCTCATCCACCCCAATAAATCCTACACTTTATATCTCCCTCTATTTACCCGTCATTTTGTTTGACAGACTCAAGATGCTTAAATCATGGAACTTGAGATATGAGCTAGAATGAGAACACTGTACACCCCTTTTTAAACTTACACTCCATTTACTCTATTTTAATACTACTTTAGTAGAAATGATGAGTTTCCACATCTCTAACTAGTGAGATTAGAAGGAGAAAAACTCTGACATGTATCTTCTTGATAGTAGACCAGTAATATATGTGTGCAGCAGTGCCGGTTAGAAGTGTAAATTTCACACGGCATTTCCTCTAACTAGCTGCAACCAACTAGTCAGGTTAGAGAAACAAAAATTATAAAGGTAAACATTAGGAGAAATAGACATTTTGTAGGGGTCCTAGGGGATTATATCTCCTCCAACTAATTGAAAACAAATCAATTGAGTAGTTGAAATAAGGGTTTAAATAGGAATGACAGAGAAAGAGTGGAGATGGGAAATGGATTGATGTACTGTGGGAGAAGGCCAGAGACTCATGCTCTGCAGGAGCAGAGGAGATAAATGGGCGAGTGACAATGAGATAACCTATTTTTCATGTCGATCTTTTGCATATTGATTTGGTAGAACCTAAGCATTGCGATCTATAGAAGTGAGCATTCATCAAACTTGCTCCCTCTAAAATGTCCATTGCATACTTCAAGAAGTTACAATCCTATCCTTGGATTATGACACCTCCACCACAAAGTATTGAAGCCTGCCAAGATCTTATGTCAAAAAGTGGTGATAAAGATAATGGATTATCTGCACAATGCCATGATCACCCTAGGGAGCAACAAATCCAAGAGGTTGCTTCATATGAACTTTTCAATGAGACCACCACTACAAAGGAAAGCATTCTTAATATCAAGCTACTGAAGAGATTAGTGGCAAATAGCACCCATATGCAAAAATAACCTGTTACCATCAGTAAGTAATCTTTTACCCCTTCCCTTATTTTTCTTTTTGCTGAAGCCTACATGACAAATTCTCGAAGTAGATGTTCAAAGAAGTCACATAACGACATACTTAGACCTTAGGTTGAACTAGAAATAGTTCGAGATTAACAAATAGCATAAAATACAATTTAAAACAAATAAAATAAAAGAGCACCAAAATGAGGACAACCCACTTTACAAACCAAAAAGTACAATAATCAAAGGAACATCTAATGACAGTAAAAATGAAACACAACCTTTTCTCCCTTTCTCCGCAGAAAAAGTAAATTGCGATTCATCGTCCTCCTGCAAGAAGAAAACATATGTTTGTCCTCAAGAAATGAATACACTGAAAAGAACATGTCAAAATAAAACTAGATTGATTCCAATCAATAAGCAGGGTAAAGCAGGTTAATTAAAAACGGGCGGTCAACTTGTCCAAATCCGAGTAACTGTAATAGCTATTTACCTTTTCCATAGTACTTTTAGAATTGTGTTCATGAACCAAGTTTATAATATTCTCATGAATAGCTCTTTTCCTTTTCATCACATCAGCCCATTGACCAGAAGCCCCCTGCATTTATTCATTGAGCATCATTTTGAATCAAAAGGTAAAGAGGAAAGACAATAGTGTGGGCATGCACATCAAAATAGACATTTCAATAGGTTTACGTGGCAAGCAGTGCAAAGTCCAATATGATATATCATGAAACATCTACAACATTGTCATCAATAAAAAACAGAATTATTAAATTAGACCATAATCAAACAAAATATGGACAATGTATTGAAAGTAGAAACATACCGCCATACGCTTGGATTTAGCTGCTTCTCCTTCCGCTTCCAAAATGGTTTGCTTTGGCCTGATATTAAATTATTAAAGTTATGCACTTATAAAATCTTCCAGAGAGGGATGGTAGGAATAATTCCAGTTTATGAATTTGCACTCACCTAAACTTTTTCAAATGCTCCGAAAATGCAAGTGCAGTTAACTCCCCCGTTCCCAACACATTGTTGAAAATCGGATGCAGACCTTCACGGGGCAAATCCTTTACTCTTCTAATGGACTCCTTTGCGGGTAAGGGTTTTGTTTTTGAATATAAACGGAATGCATTGTTACAGGCTCTCTGCAACGCTTCCAGCTCCGCAGAAGTATCAATAACTTCCCTAACTCTGTCAGAAACAAGGTCAATGAGTTTTTGAGGGAAACGGCCATAAATCGTTTCTCCTTTTGCCATTGCTTGGTCAATTCTTGACCTTACCCCATCCATATCCTGCAAGACCTCTTCTTCAGTGGGAGCAGCTCTGACTGGTTTTGAGAGAAACAAATGAAGGTCTAAGAGGTAAGCCATATCCTCCGAAGTCAAGAAAGAATAAGCAGTACCAGTACGACCAGCTCTTGCAACCCTTCCAACTCGATGAACAAATATTTTAGGCTTGGAAGGAAAGTCCCAATTGATAACATTATCAAGTAATGGAATGTCAATGCCACGAGCAGCAATGTCAGTGACAATCAACAACATTGTCTTTCTTGACCTAAACCTTGATACATTGATTTTGCGAGCATCTTGATCCATGGCACCATAACATACTGAAGGTTCAATGCCCTCTTGTCGAAACAACGAGTTGAGAAACTCGACATGATGTTTAGTGGATACAAAAATTAAAGTCTGCTCATCAGAACCAATAATCTCTCTGATTAAATAGAGCAAAGCAGCATACTTCTCTTCCTGCCTCAAAGTGAAAAAGGCAAGCTTCAAGTCAGGACTAATTTTAGTTTCCAAATCAAGGCGAACAAGGCGGGGGTCTCGCAGACCGGCCTTGGCAAATTCGGCAAGAGCACTGGGTAATGTGGCACTGAAAAGCAAGGTCTGACGGTTGTCACCGAGCTGAGCAAGAATTTGATGTAACTGCTCAGCAAAACCCATACCAAACAAACAATCTGCCTCATCAAAAACAACATACTCGACCTTACGCAAGGACATGTCATCGACCTCAGACAGATGGTGCATGAGCCTACCAGGAGTGGCAATAATAATGTCTGGACTCTGAGCCAACTCCTCAAACTGGCTTTCCATACTATCACCTCCAACTAACAAACTAATACGAAGGTCTGATTCACCAAAAAGCAAACAGAAAACAGATATAAAAAATAATACATGACAATGAGATAAAGGAACAAGGTAATGTAGGCCTGTTTACAACGACTTATTTGAGATTATATATTTGCATAAGTACTTGTGAGACTGAGACTGCTCGTGTCTTTGTGATAGCTAATAAAAACAACCTATGACATGTCAAAAAGTTGTTTTCACCTTATTTCTATAATATTTAGGATAGCTTCTCATATCAGCTATGATATGAAAACAGTTTGATTTTAATTTATCTTTTATTATAAAAAAAGCATCCAATAATAACTCACTAATTTTCTACTTCATATAATCAATTTCAAAATATACTTAAAAACGTGATATAAAACAATAACCGTGTCAATATATTTTTAAAGTGAGAAAGAAAAGAGAACCTGTGAAGTGACCAAGCTCTTGGGTGAACTTGAGAGTTTGAAGAGCCAAATCCCTAGTTGGAGATAAAATGAGGGCTCTAACACCACCCTGAGGAAGATGTTGATTAAGGCGGTGAAGCATGGGAACAAGAAACGCAGCCGTTTTACCGGAACCGGTACGAGCCATAGCAACGACATCGATACCAGAGAGGATGAGGGGCATTGTCTTCCTCTGAATTGGAGTGGGGACTTTGTAACCTTTACGCCTGATTCCTCTGAACACGTTGGGATTCAGACCTAGGGATTCAAAACCCCCTGATTTTGAATTCTTGCTCTTATTTTTCTTCATCTTCGAATTATTGTATTAAACAACTGGAATTCTCACGGCCGATTAACAACTCCGGCTGCGTTTTCCTGCAAGTTGACTGAGACTCCAACTTGTTTAGAAGCTGTTCTACAAAAATTGATGGAGCTGCTGAGTTTTGTTGTTTCAGGGTTTTACTTTTTTTTTTTTTTAACGGCGATGGGCCTCTAAGTCGATTGATTGGGCTTGGGATTAGAATCCCATGTTTATGTTTGGAAGATTTCAAAAAATTCAATTGTTTTTGAAGATTTTTGTTAAACAAAAAAAAACGTGTTGAAGATTTCTAAAAAATTAGTAGTTATAAATTTTTTTGAAAATTTAAATTAAATGAATTAGAATCCACTTTTTCACCTTTTCACTTGGGAATAATTTTGTGATGGTGTGAAAAAAAATTCACGGTAATATAAAAAGTTATTGAAATTTATTTTATTTCTACAAACCTTTATGATAAATAATGTTTTTGTCCCAAACTTATAACAAACATGCATATACTTATTCCTTGTCCATGTATTTCCAATAATAATTCCTAAACTTGATACAAAACGCCGTATAAAATATTCATAATTGATATGATTTTCACAAATCAATAATTTTCTCAAAATATGATTTAAATAAAAAAATTTGTACTGAAAAATAAAATTTGAATATTTTTAAAAAAGGGTAAATTTTATTTTTTTTTATTAAAAATAAGGAGATAGAGGTATAATTGGGTGGTATGTGGTAAAATTTTAAAAATGGAGTAGGCAATTCAGAATTTATTGCATGGTTTAAAATGCAATAAGTTACTTGTTTATTTATTTGAGTAATTAACACAGAAAAAAATAAAAAATTGACTATAAGGTTACAATTGTAATAGAAAATTATGTTATTTTTGTTTTTAAAATTTTACGTTGATTTAATCTATTTAAGTTTGAACCGGGTAGATTTAATACATTTTTCAATAATTGTTATGGTACCAGTGTAATTTGTCATGTATATAAAAAAAATTCAAAAATTATGTCGTAAATATTTATAATATAGATATTTGTCAATTTTGGATATTGTTTTGCTTATTAAGAAAGAGATTATTTGATATGTTGTTCTTGTTCTATCATTATATTTTGTTCATTGATTTATTCAATTTTTCTTTGAAGTTGAGGCAAATCTAAAGAGGTATTTGTTCAAATAGATGCATCATAAACTAGAAAAATTGAATGATAACTCAAGTAATGTATTGCAATTTTTTAATATAACTATATTGACCAAACTGCTAGTAAGTGAATAATTTTAAATGTTGATCTGTGTATATTGATTTTGCTATGATATATTTGGATGAATTGATTGACATTTATTGTTTTTTTTTGTCTTAGAATATATGATAAATTTTATCATAACTAACTCAGAGATTGTGGTATTGGGTTCAAACCCGATACTAGAGTTAACCTAGCTATATCGAAAGACTTAAGGACTACACATATTACTTGTTAATCGACACTTATTTGTAATTTGTTTGTAACGTATAAATTTCATATATTAAATTGAATACTTTATATTTTCCAACAACAATGTTACATAAACACATTCAAACTAATGTCTCCTATAAAAATACTTCAAAATACAAAATACAAACATTATTGCCAAAATATGTTTCAATATTTTGACTTCATTATCTAGTTACTCAATTTTGTGAATCAAATTTGTCCTCTACATCTTGTCACTTTTATGATCCTTAGATAATAAGACTAGTTTGTTTAATCATTATTACTTTTCAAACATCATTAGTTCCATTGTCATTAGTTAGGGATTTTTTTTAATCAAATTGTTAACCTTTTCGAAGAGTTTGTCTTTCACACATTCTAGTCTATTTCCCCATTAAGCAAACATAGGTCCTTAACCTCATCAATCCATATAAAAAAGTTGCAATTATATATATCATCCGGAAAAAAATTGAGAACTTGGAATAAGAGCATAGCAAAATTATCTTCCAAAATTATTTTTAGTTATAGCAACTCTAATAACAATGTTTTTTTCACAATGACATTTGAGAATCACTGAATTTAAGCTTTCACTTGTGAAGGAAGAAGAATAGGTGGTTTTTTTTTATTCTTCTATTTTATACGATTTGAACACCATGAAAGAGAAAGAATAATTGATTATATAAATGAAGATTATTGGAAAAAAGAAAATATAAAAAGCATGGAATAAGAACAATAATGAATTATATAGATGAACTTGTTACAATTGCAATGATGACAGAGTTTGAGTTTTTTTTAATGAATTTCAATTTTATTTTTAAAATCGGACAAAATAACCTATATTTTTCGTGACAATAACTTGACTAACAAATGAGTTCACCATATAAGCAATTAATATCTATATCAACCATCAATAAAAAAAATTAATTGAAGAACTATATTGGCCGATCATTTAATTTTATGATGTTATTTATTTATTTTCAAATTTTAAAAATAAAAAGTCTAACGGCTACAATTTCAAATAGCAATTTTAAGAGTTATTCGAGAAAACTATCAAGAAAAACAATTTTTTCTCTAAATAGAAAGAGAGAAAGAGAGTACAAAACAACCAACTGGGAACCAGCAAAAAAAAACTAACACGAAAGTACCATGTGATAAAGAAGAGAATTCTACCACATACCCTCATCTAAACATGTCACTCCCCCAACCTATATGAAAATACAATTTTGCATTTTTAACTATTTAGAAATACCTCAAAAAAAATTTACCTCTCATTTTTTCACTTCCACTTTCGAACATTTAAATAAATCCTCCAAACTTTCAAATCTTTCCAATTCTCAAATACCAAAAAGTAAGTCATTCTCGAATATTTCAAACTTTCGAAATAATTTTTTTTTAGAATTTCAAAAATTTCGAAATGAAAAATTTCGAGAATATTTGAAACTTTCGAAGTGATAAATTTCTATAATTTTTCGAAGGTTTTGAATTTTTCAATTTTTTTTTTGTAATTTTCCACTTGTTTTTTTAATTATTGATATAATAATTATGTTAACTTCATTTTGCAGTGCCTAGAACCAGATGTGTTCAGGGAAATTATTCGTACTTTTGCCAAAGGCATTGGGGGCGATAAAGGTGGTAGGGACGATGATAGAGTTCCACCTACAACATCATATAGACAAATGAATGAAGCAAATCGTCCACCTCGTCAGCATCGTTGTAGACGTGGTTCTAGGTCTCATGACCTTGGCGAGGATGTTCATGAGCATGAACAAATGGATTACGAGGAATTTGAGGAGCAATATGTTCAGGAGGATGTTCAACAACCCAAACTCCTCAGAGGACCATTGGTGACCAGTGTTGACACATGAACACCGTGTGGCTCGTCGGATATAAGAATGAGAGGTATATTTTAACTAATTAATTTTTTAATTAAGAATAAATATATTATTATTTGTAGTACATTTTTTCAATGAAATTTAGAAAATGATTTTATAGTTATATTTTTTAATTACTCATAGGAACGTCGCCCGTTGAAGGTGACCACGTATGGCTTGAAGCTGAAGAAATTTGCTGAAGTACCTATACCAGATGTTGCACAACGTTGGATTGAAGAATTTGGGCTGGTACATTTGTCTTTAGTTTATTTAACGATAGATGATGCTGGTCTAATATATGTATTTGTAGAAAAGTGACATAGAGAGATCAATTCGTTTCATATGCCATTTGGAGATATGGCGATCACACGAGATGACATCACGACTCTTCTTCACATTCCACCCCGTGATAGTTTTTTTGACGCACCAATAAATATGAAAACTAATAATGTTGCAAGAGTTGCACATGATTGTTGGGAGTAACCTGGGATGATACAGTTTATGAGATAAATTATAACAAATGTGTGCAATATAGACTACAGTGGTTGCGTGATTTATATAAATGTCTCATTCAAACTAATATGTATGAGTGTGCTGCTAAAACGTATCTCTTGCATTTAGTTGACAACAATATTTTCACCGACAAGACACACACTCGTGAGAAGGCGAAATACATTAGTTTGTTAATTGATTTAGATCGTTGTCGGGACTATGCATGGGGTACCGCTGCATTGATTGTGCTATATGACAACCTGGGAGATGAAGTTGTTCACGACACTAGACAGTTAGAAGGTTACATGATCCTATTACATGTATATGATTCATATTAAGTTGTGTTATTTATTTATTAACTTGTATTTTTAATTTACTAAATTGTTTTTTATTTTTGGTGAAGTGTTGGATTTACGAGCATTTTCCTAACATATGTACGTGAGGCAATAGTGGAACGGTTCATGCGCATATCCCAAGAGCCTGTAGGTGGATTGCAAAATACGTTGTTGAAGGTGGTTTTTTGAATTATACTCATGCTCAACATCGATAATGGTTTTTTGAAAAGACGATTTGATGCTACACATTTGGTTCTTCAATTTCATATTCACAACATCCCAACTTTTACACAAGTCTCAGATGACTAGTTTGCAACATATTTTTCAATCTTCAATTTTATTAATTTCAAATATTTAGAAAAATTCAAAAGTAAAAGTTAGGTGGTACTTAGTAGAAAATTCAATAATAAGTTCGTGGAAAAAGAAGAAGGTGTCAAAATGTGTTTGATGGATGATATTTTCAAAACAATTTAAATCTAGATTCAATATTTTAATTATACAGTTAAACTTAAAATTAACATTTTTTAATCTATTCGATATGATTGGACAAAAACAAATGTCCTAGAATGCGTGGACTTCCAATTATCGAATCATCACAGTTTGAATTTCATTTATTGCACATTAATCTTGTCTTCCAAGTTCCCAAACACGCACGCTATAGTATATACTAATATCTTCATCTTTCTACCGAAATAAATAATCTTCATCTTTTCACACACTTCACCACCGTATCTCAATATTCAATATGGACACCGACCGTATCTCCCGGCGAACCGAGATCCTCTCCAATCACCTCCGCCTTGATCCGCCAACAGCAACATCAATCCTACAGCAAAACGGTTGCCTGAGCTACTCTCCCCCGGAATTATCGGAATCAAACCCGGTAACATTCGATGTAACGGAGATGCGGAGGCTATTGGACGGCCACAATATAGAGGAACGTGATTGGCTGTTCGGACTGATGATACAGAGCAGACTATTCAACCAGCGGGAAGTGGACGGACGGGTGTTCGTGTCTCCCGATTATAATCAGTCGATGGAGCAACAACGCGAGATGACGATGAAGCGAATTGCGTATCTGTTGGATCGCGGTGTGTTTCGTGGGTGGCTCACCGGTGAGGGACCACAAGATGAGTTGAGGAAGTTGGCGCTTCATGAGGTTATTGGAATGTACGATCATTCTCTCGCTGTTAAGATCGGCGTTCATATCTTCTTGTGGTACCGTACATCCTCTCTCTCTCTCTCTCTCTCTCTCTCTCTCATTTTCATGTATCAGCCTAACTTCATTAAACCACTTATCCACAGTATTAAGGTAAAATTGTGATTGACCAAATCCAAATTAACGGTTATTATGTGGATGATTGAAGATATATATCCATTAATCATATACTCATATACTGAACGTAATTAATCACTATTTCAAAAGCATTTTAACCACTTAGAAAATTGACGACCAAAGTTGTCTAGTTTATTTGTACATAAGTCATCTTTTCATATTATGCTTTTTTTCTTTTCTTTTGTTAGGTATATAGGTCTGGTCTTTAATATGATTTTGGTCCACATGCTACATGAGGTTTCATTTGTGTTGTTACCGGAGTACAATAATATTAAGTTTTCATAATATATCAACAAAAAATTGGATTAACCTATTATACCCAAGTTAACTTGAAGGTCCACCTTTATATCTTTTTAAAAGATCCATATTAAAAGCATGCAGCTGTTAACTTTGTTGTTATGAACCAATCATCATCTTTAAAAGCTTATGTTATAAATCCACCTAAGCTGCCTGTGCCTACTGAATTTATGATGGAACTCTTCTAGCTCACTTGGTTAAAGAATGACTGTACCAATCACATAAACCCTTTAAGTGAAGTGTTATGAATGATTTTTAACATTGACAGATAATTGGGCTTGTTAAGTGAGTTGTTTTTTGTTAGACAAATTTCCTTTTCTTCATTTTTTATATTGAGGTGGTTGTGGATAACAAGAAAAGAATGATGGATTTGTTGACCTTAGATTATTTGTTTATACCCCTCAAACAAGTTTATTTGACAAATGACTCACTATTGTTTTTCTTATGAATAATGGATTTTAGGGGCGGGGCTGTAAAGTTTCTGGGAACCAAGCGCCACCATGACAAGTGGTTGAGAGCTACTGAAAACAATGAGATGAAGGGTTGTTTTGCTATGTCTGAGTTGGGCCATGGGAGTAATGTATGTGAAGGTTGCTCAATTGGATGTGATTATTAGGTCCACATGTATTTATTATGCTTTTACCTTGTCCCTTTTAATATCCTTCCAGACTAATTTTCACAGGTCCGAGGAATCGAAACAGTCACTACTTATGATTCAAATACTGGAGAATTTGTCATCAATACTCCGTGCGAGTCGGCTCAGAAGTATTGGATTGGTGGTGCAGCAAATGTAAGGACTCTTTTATTATCATTTCCATTTAAAAGTTGTAAGATTATTTCGGTGCTTACATTTTCTCCCTGCTCTGTCTTCATCCATAAAAACACTGTATTCACTTACTTTTCTTTTTCAGCATTCCACACATACTATAGTCTTTTCACAGCTCAATATAAATGGAAGCAATCAAGGGGTGCATGCTTTTATTGCCCAAATCAGGGATTCAGCTGGAAACGTATGCCCAAACATCCGAATAGCTGATTGCGGTCACAAAATTGGTCTAAATGGAGTTGATAATGGCCGTATCTGGTAATATATACATTTTTTCAAGCAAGATTGCACCTGATAAATGCATTTTATTTAAAGGAGTAAACCCAAGTTCTGACTGGACATCTGAATTCAGGTTTGACAATGTGAGAATACCCAGAGAGAATTTGTTGAATTCGGTGGCTGATGTTTCACCAAGTGGCGAATATTTGAGTGCGATAAAAAATACAGATCAGGTGATTGCTTTTTCTGAGAGGTGGCATTCTCTTTGATCTCCTTGTGCTCTTACTTGTTCCAATTTGAAAGTTTTCTCATATATATTTTGTTGTATGCCTTTCTTGCTCTAGAGGTTTGCAGCATTCTTAGCCCCTTTGACCTCCGGTCGTGTAACTATTGCCGTTAGTTCTGTTTACATCTCCAAGGTAATGATTCCATCTTTATTTGTGGATATTATTGTGATTGACTGTTTTGTTTTTTGTTGGTATTTTACAAACTCACAATCTTACATTATCATGCTTTTCATTTTCTGTTGTTAGATAAGCTTAGCCATTGCTATAAGATATGCATTGACAAGGCGGGCCTTTTCTATTAAACCAAATGGGCCTGAAGTTTTACTGCTTGATTACCCAAGCCATCAACATCGTCTATTACCTTTACTTGCGAAAGTGTAAGTCCTCTAATACAGGCATTAGCATTTTAATTTCTATTTTCTTATAGCTCAAAATAACTTGATTCATTTAGGAACCTTCAGCCGAAATAATAACGGGTCTATTTATGTCCATCTCCTTATGTTTTATACAGATATGCAATGAGTTTTGCTTCAATTGAGCTCAAAATGATGTATGTGAATAGGACTCCCGAGTCAAACAAAACAGTTCACATAGTTTCTAGTGCATACAAGGCTACTTTTACATGGAATAATATGCGTACTCTTCAGGTAATACAAATGGCTATTATACTTGGGTGTGATATATTGTAATATGTGAGCTATTGGCCTCATTAAGGTTCTACTAATGCATTAATTAGGAATGTCGTGAAGCCTGTGGGGGACAAGGCGTCAAAACTGAAAATCGTATTGGTCAATTCAAGGGTGAATATGACGTGCATTCAACATTTGAGGGGGACAACAATGTTCTGATGCAGCAGGTGAGAAACAGTACTCTGTTAAATATGAAACTTAACAATGTGTGATCAGGTTCTGATGCAGCAGGAGTTGTGTGTGACATGTTTGTTTGTCTTGGAGTAGAGAAAATATTCTGTATAGGAGGCCTAAGCTCTAGATCTGTTTTTAAACATTGTACTGTATGAATATGAAATCCCCCTTTCAAATCCAAACCGGTGTTCTGTTAAATTCAAACCAAGCAAACATGTGACGTGTATATTGCAAAGCAATACTTGAATCCGTGCTGCTTTTGTTGGATTAGGTGCATTGACTTTTTGGTTGTGGAGAAAATAGAGAAATAATCATATGGGATTCAACTTTGAGATTATTAGCTTCAATGATTGCAACTTAGTTTGAATTTGTTGGAGATAGATCTACTTTGGGGCTTCGTTTAACAGTGTAAACTTTTTGGTTGATTGGTTTCTAATCATAACATTTGAGCCTTTTTGTTCAAGTGGTTAGAACATTGAACTTTGATCCTTATCACTCTTGATGTTTATTAATTGAGATTTCAGCTGAAACAAATTGGTAAGGCTATGCTTTGTGTTTTTATGCCTTATAATAGAGATATGTAATCAAACCCAGTGTATTATTTGAAAAGAATTTGTTTTAGATCATTTTAATTGTATCTTTAATCACAATTCTTTATAGCTGACAATTTCCCATTTCTGATATGGGTTAACCTTGTCAATACTCAATAGACTTTTAGTTTATGATTTTTGAAGTAGCATGAAATGATTCACATTAAATTTAAACATCATTCCGTTCTTCTTTGTTCAATATCGATGGATTGAATTTATGGGTTCTACATTTCATCTCAGATAAGCAAGGCACTCCTTGCAGAATACATAGCATGTCAGACAAAAAACAAGCCATTCAAAGGTCTGGGATTAGAACACATGAACAAATCTTGTCCTATCGTCCCATCTCAGTTAACAAGTTCTATCATCAATAGCAGTGAATTTCAGGTAATCATTTGACTGACTATACCTGTTGATTTTTGTAATGATCTGGTTGAAGCTTCCAATTGTTTCTTACCTCTCATTTACACAGATTGATCTATTCCACCTAAGAGAGCGAGATCTATTGATGCGTTTTGCTGCAGAGGTTTCAGAACATCAATCTCATGGAAATAGCAAAGAGTCTTCTTTCATTCTAGTGAGGACTATACCATGTTTTGTTAATTATTCCTTCATAATTAATTATCAGCCTTACAGTTTGAAAATGAAACTACTCTCTTTACCAGAGTTATCAGCTCGCTGAGGACTTGGGCAGAGCTTTCTCCAAACGAGCTATACTGAAAACGTTTATGGAGGCTGAGTCAAATTTACCAGCTGGTTCATCAAAGGTAAATCATATTATTGCTTATTGAATATTATTCCTTCTTCTTTGTGTGTGTTTATTACATTATTTCCAGGATAAAGAAGTAAAACAAGTTTATTTATCAATCTCTTTGCGATTGTCTCCTCTGTAGAATGTCTTAGGTCTGTTAAGATCGTTATACGCCTTGATTTGTGTGGACGAAGATGCTGCCTTTCTCCGATATGGATACTTGTCAACTAGGAAAGCTTCTGCAGTGAGGAAAGAAGTTCCAAAACTCTGTGCTGAACTTCGACCACATGCACTTGCCTTGGTTAATTCTTTCGGTATTCCTGATGCTTTTTTGAGCCCTATTGCATACAACTGGGTTGAGTCAAATTCTTGGTCTGCTGCTCAAAATTAATCGCTGATGCAAACTTCTGCATGCCATCGAGGTATAGGATGGGGTGTGGCCTTATGCCTACGTTATACTTGAATTTAATTTTCCATATTAATAAGGAGGAAATGTGAATAATATTTCTTACTTCATATGTAATAGCTGTTGGAGTATATTCTGATATTTGATGAATACTTTTACTGGAACATGAAATATTGAACTGGAATGCTTTTAATCTATGTTATTAAATTGATTATATACACGTCTAAATACTTGTCTCACCTATGTACTGAAGTTGATATTTGGGCTGAGACTATCACACGGATACAATTAGAAAGAAATATTTGTTTGAAAAGAGACTTTCACACATCAGTGTGAGAGCTCGGAGATAGACACATAAATATAAAAGCAAATTAAAGGTGTAGACCAGCTACTAGACTTGCATTTTATTCTCAATGCATATATCTAAGACCTTCAAATATTATAAAATAAAATTGAGAGCTCAAAAAAATCACAACGGACAATTACTTCAAGACGGGCAGAGGTGAAATGTATCGATCTCTTTACATGTGGGCCGTGGTACACAAATTTTGTAGAAGAGACGTTTGCATCTGATTAGGGGATCACAGAAGCATGCATCTACTAGAAGACAAGGAATTCTATCTGATTTTGTTGAACCAGAAAACACTAAACCAAATCTGTTATGAATAATCTTTATCTGATTTCTTAAGCAACATTCACATGCACACACATTAACATAGCAATTTGAAGATGAAAAACAACGAAACCGGTCAAATGACTCCTCTACATTCTATCACAAAAATATCCAAATAAATTTGACGAGGAAAAAAGATTAAAACTAAAATCCCCAATAACACAGCAATTTCATAGGCAAAACAAGGAGAGAGAAATCAAGACAACAAATATGAAATTTATAAAAACGTATAACTTTGAAAACTATGTCCCAAGACTCCTTCAGAGGAGCAACTGTAGAAACAAAATCTGGGATCCTAGCCATTTCAAAATTAGATTTTAGAAAACCAAAGATAAGATTTAGGAAGTTTTAATCAGAAATGTTAAGGATGATGAGAATCAAATAGAGCAGATGAGTCATTATTTATACGTCTGTAAAATTAATTGCTTATTTTTCCAATTTTCACGCATGCATTAAATAATTTTTATCCATTTTATAATAATATTTTTATTTCTTCAACTACGTTAATTATTTTTTTATAAACTTACTCTTAATTATGTGCTTTATTTTTCTGCAGTTTATGATAAATACTACAATAAAATCATAAATTAACTCTCACTTTATAAACAAACTAATAAAATAATATAAATTACTAACAAATTTAATATTACAATCAATTTTTTAATTCTCGTGATTACGTCAAAATTAGAGAAAAATGTAATATTAGTATTCCTATAACCCATTTTCTTTTGAAAACACTAATCTTACATCACACCAACCATATGTCTATATTGAAACAAAATCCATTAAAGGAGAACATCACTTGTTTGTTACATAGAGTAAAATCTCTGGTTTCTATTATCTAAGAATAGTACTTTCATATAATGACAAAACCGTATAACTACATATAAACAAAATCCAATATTGAAGGACAACATTACCATTTGTGGAAAATTACAAATTTTACTCAATGCTTTTTATTTTTGAAAAATTTAACTAAGTGATTATATTTAAACATTCTAACTTAAAAATAGATTACTTTTATTCCACTTTTTGGTGTTGAAGTACCTATAAAGAAAATGTGAGAAAAGTTGGACATTTTGAATTTGAAACAAAAATATATGAAAGAGGAAGAGGTTGAAGGAGACATACAAAAATAGTATAGGGAAGGGAAGAGATGGAAAAGAAAATGTTGAAACTCACTTTCTGTTTTCAAGTAATTGAAGAGAGATGAGAAAGGAAAACTAGTACTGTGCTTTGTCCTGAACAATGTTGAAACTCACTTCTCTTAATTTTTTGTTTCGATGATGAGAAAGGAAAGATATTCATAACACGACGAATAAATATCTATTATTAGAGATAATAAATTGATAATATAATAGAAAGAAAAAAAGAGAAGCTATAAATATTTATGATTAGGAATACTAAATTGATAATATAATAGAAAGAGAGAAATATTACATAAAAAAAGGAATGGAAAAGTATAAATAAAATAAGATGTTAATGAGATGTGGTTTAGGGTGAGGAATCATTTAACCCCTCACTAGTGGGACATTACAATTAGATTTCAGCAATTGTCCTGATTTATTTGAAATTAATAACGAGAACAATCCTACACGCTTGAACAATCCTTCAACCATAGCTTCAATTCGCCCTCTTTTACACTATCATTATAAAAATTTGGAATGCCTATCATTTTTTTATCAACAACACTTAAATATCAGTTTTGGTTGCTCTACTAAATTTTTTAACTAAAAAAAAAAATTAATTTAACATATATTAAATAATATGAGTTACAATTTTATTCTATAAAATTATTTAGATATATTATTTATTTATATGTCATTAATTAAATTATAAATATAAAAAATTAAAATTAAAATTATTAATTTTTAAAATAAGATGATCAATTTTATAAATCTATAAAAATAGAAAACTAAATATGCAATTAAACTATATATATATATATATATATATATATATATATATATATTTAAATTAACTAACACTTCCAAAATAGTTTACAATTTATTTTTTTAATTTCTCAAAACTTACAAAAAAACAAAATCATATATTTTTTAGATTAAAGTAGAGCACATGACACAAAGCATATGATATTCTTGGTTATGATAATATATATACAAATAAAATATATATATATATATATATATATATATATATATATATATATATATATGAACTAAAATGGAGTACCAAATTTTTTATTTAAAAAATTAATTTAAGTACGTTTTGGTATTATCAATGTATCTATATGTCATATTAATTATTTTAGTTGGTTTTGTTAGCACAAAGCAAAAATAGTTTAAAACTTAAATTTACTTAAATTTTTTCCTGAATAAATTTACTTAAAAATTAATTAAATACAATATTAAATAAAAAAGTAATATCACATCAAGTTTATTATATGCTGGGTAGTATATAATAGTGTTTGTACACAACAAGAGAATAATATAAATAAAGTAACGTGATAGATGTAATAATATAATAAAAAAATAAAACGTAAAAGTAGTGTATAAACAAATTGAAGTGCACGTATATAGATGGTTGATATATATTGCATGATGAATTGAGGTAGAAGTTCTCTTGCGTCACACTAATTTATACCTTTTAACTTTGCTATGGTAATTGTTGGTTTATAAATTAGAAGAGAAGATAACTTATTTCCATCCAAAATAAAAGGATCTCCATTTCTCTAGCCTCATTCTTCTCTACATTTAACATATATATATATATAACAACTTGTTCTTCTTCTTCTTCAATTATCATAACATTATGGATTCATCACATCCTTTACACATAGCAATGTTTCCATGGTTTGCCATGGGACACCAAACAGCATTCCTTCACCTATCAAACAAATTAGCAAAAAAAGGCCATAAAATAACATTCTTCACACCACAAAAAGCAGAATCAAAATTAAAACCATTCAATCTCCACCCTGAATCCATCACCTTCATAACTATCACTGTCCCTCATGTTGATCCCCTTCCTCCCAATTCACAAACAACAGCTGATGTTCCTTACCCTTTACAGCCACACATCATGACAGCCATGGATTTAACTCGACCCGACATCGAATCTCATCTCTTAAATCTCAAACCTCACATTGTCTTCTATGATTTCACACATTGGATTCCATCTGTAACCAAAGCTTTAGGTATCAAATGTCTTCATTATTGCACAGCTAGTTCTGTCATGGTTGGTTACACTTTATCACCTGCTAGATATTCTAAGGGAAAAGATTTAACTGAATTTGATCTCATGGAACCTCCTCCTGGTTACCCTGATTCATCAATCAAACTTTTTCAACATGAAGCTAAATCTTTTGCTGCTAAAAGGACTGAATATTTTGGTAGCAATGTTCTTTTTTACGATCGACAATCCATCGCTTTGAATGAAGCTGATGCATTGGGATACAGAACATGTAGAGAAATTGAAGGACCTTATCTTGATTACATACAGAAAGTTTTTAATAAACCTGTTCTAGCTTCAGGTCCTGTTATACTCGAAAAACCGAATTCATGTTTGGAAGAAAAAGGGACTTATGGGTTTAATCGATTCGAAAAAAATTCGGTTGTTTATTGTTGCTTTGGAAGTGAATGTACATTAAAGCCAGATCAATTTACAGAATTGGTGCTTGGTCTTGAGTTAACAGGTAAGCCATTTTTCGCGGCTTTGAAACCGCCTTTTGGTTTTGCAACGGTTGAAGAAGCGTTACCAGAAGGGTTTAAGAAAAGGGTTGCAGGAAAAGGTGCTGTGTTTGGTGGTTGGGTTCAACAACAATTGATTTTGGAACATAGTTCTATTGGGTGTTTTATTACACATTGTGGTTCAGGTTCTTTGTCAGAAGCATTGGTGAATAAGTGTCAATTGGTTTTGTTGCCTAATGTTGGTGACCAAATTTTGAATGCTAGGATGATGGGGAATAACTTGAAAGTTGGTGTTGAAGTTGTGAAAGATGAAAATGGATTTTTTACTAAGGAAAGTGTTTGTGAAGCTGTTAAAATTGTGATGGATGATGAGAATGAAATTAGTAAAGAAGTGAGGGGTAATCATGCTAAGATAAGAGAGATGTTGCTTAATAAAGATCTTGAGTCATCTTATATTGATACTTTCTGCAAGAAACTTCAAGAGATTGTTCAGGAAATAATTAATGGAGTTTTTATGTAGTAGTAATAGTAATAGTTTTGGTTTCATTTTAGTGATTATTTATTATGTAAGTGTGCATGAATTAATTAATGTTGGATCAAGTTGTGGTCCTCAAGGGCGAGGACATTTAATATAGATTGTATTATATCTTTATGGAATTGGTACGTACCATAATCTCCTGATTTTCATTTGCTATCTTATAATTTTTTAATAACTAAACTTTGAATTAACAATCCTGGGTAGCTAAAAAAAATGTTGGAATAAACAAAACTAATTAATTTACATGAAACCCTTTAATATTTGAGAGAATAGGCTATTTAAGCAAAACAAATCAACAGTTGACAATACCATTGATTGAAATCATAATTCAAACGTTTTAAATTACTCGTAAACTAAAACTAAACTAAATGTTTCACACTTTCAACAATAGAAATAATATTTGCTTTGCGACCTGAAAATACTCTATTATTTTTATTTTTTCAAATAGAACAAATAACAACCAACTAAATACAAAAAAAATCTTCTTTTGGTTAATCCAAAAAATAAGCAGTGATTTTTTTCAATAGATTTTTTCTATAAAAGATAATATTATTCGAGACATATACCAAATATAAATAATTCTCTCAACTAAGATTCGAACGTCTAGACTCATCTTCATAAATTAATAGTTTTGTTTTTATACTTAGGAAATAAATCGAAGGAGTGGACTCTGGATATTCAAAAATGGCACATATTATACTAATTTTTATAATTAGAGTCATCCTATAACTATTACCTCTGATCCTATATATAAGAAAAATGTTTGTAAGATTTTTTTTGTCTCAAATATATGAAAAATTCACACATTTAAATGTATTAATGATTCATTTTATTTTTATGCCCAGATTTCATACTTAATAAATGCATCTGAAAAAGTATTTTTAAGTTTTTTTTAATCCTAAAATTAAGTTTTTATCATTGAAATAACATATTTAATACATTCAATAAAAATAAACTTAAAATAAGCTCATTTTATCATAAAAGTTATTTATAAAAAAATTATCATAAAAATAAATACACTCAATAATTTTTTTTTTATAATCAAAGAAAATATACACTCAATAAAACTTATTTAATTTTTTTTTATTATAATATCCTGCGTTTTTTCATTAGCATACTTTGTCTATAAATAATAAAGTCCTTTCATAATAGCCAAGAGAGTGTTTGGCCTCACTTATTTTTTACTTTTCTTGTCATTATAAGCAGAAGGTACGGTTGTTGATATGATTATTCTTCTTTTTATTTTTTAATATTAAAATGCTCAACTTTTAAAAAAAATACAGAATTGTCTTATTTTTTTCGTCTCAGTTGCTCATCGCAACTTGGGGATGTGACTTGGTGAAGGATGTTGAGACAAAAGTTCTCAAATGATTTTAATGATAACAAATTTACATAAGAGATTATGATTGTGGTTAATAACTAATATGTGCTTTTGAGTGAATTTATATAAGAAAACATGTTATTAATCATTAAGGCAAAAAAGAGAAAAATCTAATACAAATATGAAGGATTGAATGAAGTCTCAAATCTGCACAATACTTGTCCTCTCCAGAACAAATATTTTTACTCATTAAAGAAATGCGCAACAATATCAAAGAATGAATAAATAAATCATTTGAAATAAAAAATAAGAAGGCCAAAGGAAAAGGACGAGAATGGCCAGATCTAGCTAGAGGATGACAGTGCTAGGCTGGAGGATGGTTTAGTAAAGTTGAAAGCAACCCATCAAACATGTGCAAAGGCTAAAATCATACAATTTATTGTGCTTGCACGAATGAATACATGAAGAAGTCAAGTTACAGAAATGCAACAACAAACAAGCCAAAAATGGAAGATCACATGTTGAAAGCAGATCTGATCCTCGGACTGGAGGATGACAGTCCTATGTAAGAGGGTAGCTCTCTCTCTTGTCAACATCACCCTCAAAAGTTGAAATCAACCTAGTCCTTAAAGTTTTTGAAAAGGTTGTAGCTCACATAGTCAAAGAAACAACCTTGCACTATTTGATAAAAGAGAATAGACAAGGACATCTCAAGATTAAGTTTCAAGGAAGCTAATCTGCATGCGCAAGGATGGCCTTTGCCAGTCCAAGAACAAGATGGATGACAGTTCTGTAATTATGATAAAAAACCTTGGATCTTTTGTAATGAATTCCAACGGTCATCAAAGAGCTTGGACTTTTATAAAAGGCAGCAAGCTCTTCATCATCAAACACACAACACAATTGCATAAAAATATCAAACATCTTAAAGCTATCAAGAGCAATATCCATCCTCACTTCATACTTTATTTAATCCTACACTAGATCTTTGTAAATCATTTGAGAAAGTATTTAGAATAAATCACTCTCATATCACTTTGTAATTTCCACGTGAGATACACTTGGAAATATTTGAAAATTGATTGTAAGCTTGGTGAAGCTAAAGAATACACAAATTTGTAATCATCCTCAGTGAGAGGTTGATCTATTTGAACATTAGTGAAATCTCACAAGAGTGGGAGGACTGAACGTAGCCTTTATTGGGTGAACCAGTATAAAAATTGTGTGTGTTATTCTCATATTTCTCTCTCACTCTTTTGCTCAGCTCAGATATGACGATTTGAAAAACCCATCCTCGGGCTTGCCATCCTCAGCGAGAGGATAGTTTTTAAAACACTAGAAAATTATTTTTAACAGCAAAATCCCTATTCAACCCTCCTTCTAGTGATATTTAGCTACATCAAAGGAGTTTTTTATTTTATTTTGATGCGACCTTGTACTGGAACTTTTTTTTTTCTTTCTTTTTTGCCATTTAATAAATATTTGTACTTATTATTAATTATGTTTACTATTATTGAATAATTTAAAAATAATTAAAACATTTAAAAATTCAAAATACTATTATGAAAAATAATAATAATAAATTTAATAATATTATAAATTTTAATAATAATAATAATAATAATAATAAAAAGAAAATTATATTAATAAAATAAAATAAAAATACATTAAATTAAAAGAAAAAATACAATAAAAAAAAATACTACAAATAAAAAAAATACATCAAATTAAATTTAATTATTTTCATCTAAATGACCTCCAGTTCCACATCTACGCGGTTGTCGAACTCGTCTAGCTCTTTGAACAGCTTGAGGTTGTTGTGGTTGATCTTCGATATAACCTGTTTATGGATTAGAACCACTACCACATGCTTCCGTATAATTTTGAGTTTCGACATTATGCATAGAATCAAAAACAACATAAGCCGACTCAAGAGTTGTACAATGAGTACCAAACAAATTATAGAAAATTCCGCTCTCGATCGGATTAATGGAAATTGGTATTATTGACACTGAAGGAATATAGTATTGACTCGGTATACCTACAACTTCATGAAGATATTGTAGTGATGATAAAGACGGTGTTTGGGGCATTACTAATCTAAGAGTGAGTGTTTGGCCTCACTTATTTTCTACTTTTCTTCTCATTATAAGCATAAGGTAACCCAAAAACAATTTTAATAAAAGTTCTTAATATAAAAAATATTATTTTAAAAGTTTAGCGAAAGTATTAGACTTTTCCAACACAGTAAACTCAATTTAAATTCTCCAAAAAAAAAAAAATATGTTTAATGTGCAAAACAACACAAATAAAATTATCTTTCCATAATCAAATTAATGAAGAAAAAAAAAAAAACTTTCATAATAAGATGTTAAAACTAATTTTTAGACAACTTACACGGAAGTTATGCTAAATGGTACCAATCGATTTTTAAGTATTTGAAACGATGGATGTAACTTATTTTTCAAACAAAGTTTCAATTATATATCATGTCGCATTCATTTCCCTAATAGCTTGTGATACTACCAAAAGGGTTTATGCAAAAAGATAATATTGCAAGAAACACGTGAAAGATTCACCCAATTTCATCACGTTGACGGTTGCAACCCCCATGATGATTGATTGTTTTCACAAGGAACATCCATCTAAACTTTCTTGTCTGCAAAACTGTGCAGGATAATCGATTATAAAAATACGAGAACGGAATAACCAGAAAAATATATAAATAAACCATGCGTTTCAGATCATATACACAGTTTAGTTTGGTTACCCAAAATTAATTAATTTTAGTTGAAAGTGATTTGAATAAAAAATAATTTATGTTCATATTTATATAATAATGAGTTAAATAAAAAAATTTAGTGTAAAGTTACATTTGAAATTAAAAATAAAAAATAAAAAATTTTAAATTTAAATTATTATAATGAACAAAAATAATTATACTTGATAACGCTCAAATATTTCGATATCAATTTGTACCTCTATAATCGAATTTTGCTCCTCGAAAAGGTAAACCAAATATGCACATCTTGATGTATTCAACAATTATTTTGATGGAAAAGGGACATATACCATGTAAAGTATCCAACTTTAGTAATGTTTGGCATGGTAAATTGCTAGTTTATAATGTTTTATTTTTATTTTATTATGTTATTTCAAATAATATTTGAATATAATATATATTGTTACTTTCGTTATCTTAATTTTAAAGATTAAATATTTAATTAATCATTTGCAGTTGCAAATAATGCACACTGAAATGGTAAGAAGGAAGGAATGGATAAATTAGAGTGGCATGCATGAAGTGATGGAGGCCCCACCTGAAGTAAACTTAGTGCATCTACATTATATTGTAAGTAAACTCAGTGCATTTGCATTATATACAATATCTTAAATTAGATAGGTAATCTTTAATTTAATTTCAGTTAATATTTTAATTTTTTTTTTGAGTTAGTCTTTTATTTTAATTTTAAGTGACAATTTGATATTTTTATGTTTTAAAATGTCAACAATATTATTATTTTTTTATATAAAAAATTCAAAAAAAATCATCAAAATTTTCAAACAAAACTTATAACATTAATTATCATCTTTAATAAAATACAAATTTAATCAAATTAATAACTTAAATCTTTAAATAAACTCATATTTTCATTCTTTATTTGATATTGTTGGAGATGAAAATATGAGTTTATTTGAATATTTTAGTTATAGATTTGATGAAATTTGCATTATATTGAAGATGATTATTAATGTTATGGATTTTGTTAGAAAAATTTGATGATTTTTTGTAAAAAAAAGGGTAACATTGTTGACATTTTAAAACATAAAATATCAAATTGTCACGTAAAATTAAAATAAATGACCAAATCGAAAGAAAAAAAAAAGATAAATAACTAAAACGTTAACTGAAATTAAGTTAAGGGACCACAAATGTAATTTAACTTAAACAATAATAAATTAAGCTGAACTAAATTTTAAAATGTTTGAGTTTAATTAACGATTTGTGCTAGGTTTTGTTTAATCTCATTTTAGGACTAAGTCGATAAATTTAAAGACTTAAAACAACCTTTAAAAATAAGACTAGCTTGAAGCCATTTTTCTTTGTTTTGAACAAATATTTTTTTCTTTCTAAAGATCTAGCTTTAGTGGTTTGACCCTTTGGTCGGTCCTACTTGGTTTTTATAAAATTTTGATAGAACATATTAATTTACTTAAAAATATATTTTATATTAATATTTTTAAATAAGTAATTAGATATTTTTTTAATAGACTAACAAATTAATAGTTTAGTAACAATTTTCTTTTTTGATATTTAATATGACAATTTAAAGAATTTAACTTTATATAACACTATATTTCAATTATATTTTATTAAAATATATTTAAGTATGTCAGAAACTAATGTAAAATAATATGATTAAATTACTAAAAGATTAATAAATTTATAATTTAATATAAAGTTTAAAAAGTAATATATAATAATAACAATAATAACAATAATAATAATAACAATAATAGTAATAGTAATAGGAAATATTAATAAAATTGTTAATAATTTTGATACTCCATAAAATATTTCATAAAGTTGTTATCCCATACCCAAGATATGCTATCGCCCAAATAATTTTATTTAAATTGTGTTTTAAAAAATGATTTTAAATTTTTGTTTTATTTGTGTGGTATATATTAATATATATTGCCACCAAACATAAATTTCATTGGAATTTTCATGATAAAATGTTTTAAATAAATTTAATTTATGTACGATTTTTGTAATTGTATTATAACATAGTCACTGGCATTATATTTTAGTGTTATACATATAATGTGTTAGATTTTTTTATAGTTAAAAACAATATTCATTTATTTAAATTACTGTAAATTACATCAATAAAAAATAATACAGTAATAAGTAGCTTTGCTATTGCATCGCTAGTATGCTTGAAACTCAGGATAACAAATTGTGATTATTTATAATTATAACATTTGAAATAAAAAATAATATTTGTATGGTCACAACATTTTTTTACACAAGATTTGAAAAATATTTATAATTTAATTATTTTCTTATTCTATCTTTTTTCATTTTTGTGAGTGTGATCAAATCTTATGACGTCATAAATTTTTTGCTGATATATCTTAGTTCGTTTTTTCATTTTTTATTTTTTAGTTTTTTATCGTAGTTTTAAATTATTATTGATACTTAGTATGTTTGAAAATCAGTATTTTGTTGAACATACATGATTTTTTAGTTTAGTGGTTAATTTATGAAAGTAGCCCAAGTCTAGAAAATTTATAAACTTTACCCATATGACCGGTTATTTTTTGAAAAATTCATACTCATAATATTTAGATATAAGAATAATGTGGATGATATGATAAATTGGTACATGACATTTTTTTCTCCAACAAACTAGATAAATATAATCAATGTCACACGCCTCCCTCTAGTTTCTTATAAGACAATGATCTCACCCTTAGTTTGACATTGATAGTTTTTATTTTTATTTTTTTTTATTTTTTTTTTATAAGAATCTTGCACAATGTTGCTCTTACGTCTTCCCTCTCGCATGTTTTGGTTTTGGGATGAGAGTAACTGTCACACTTATAAAAATCTCTAACAGAGTGTTTAGATGATAAATTTGTAGGGAATGTAAATTCATGGAGAATTTAATTTTTTTCAAGTAAATTATTTATTTGAACAATAAATTTGTAGAATTTTTAAAATAAAAAAATTTCATGAGTATTTTCTCAAAAGTTAAATTTAAAAAATTTTAAATACCACATAAAAGATAAGAATTTCAAATTCTTTATTTATTTTATAGTATATAAATCATTAAATGGTCTCTATAATTTTTGTAAGTTTACTATTTTGACTCTATATGTTTCAAATTGATCTCTAAAATTTTCAAATTGGTTCTTAAAAATCAAATTTTACAAAATTTCAGTTTTAGTCAAAATATAATTTTTATTTTTGTCCTAAAACTTTTAAAATCTATAAAATTAAACCAATTTTTAAAGAACAATATTTTTATCCAAATAAAAAATTTTAAAATAAAAAAAAATTCAATTAAAACATTTAAATTATCTAAAGTTTATTTTCTCTACAATTTTCAATTAGCCATCTAAATAGATTAATAGTGTTTATAACCAAGTTTAAATGGTCAATCTCACCTTCTAAAACACATTTCACCATAAATTTTAGAAGCTAAAAATTGGAGTGATAGCCCAACGTCTATTCCCATAGTGGATCTCAAATTTTCCAATCATAAGCTAATCTTCTATCCATAATTATAAGTACCATTTAAAAAAATGTCTTTAAATATAAATATTATTTCAATTTAGTAGTTGTATTTATTATTTTTTCAAGCATACTCTTTCTTAATATTACTAATTTATCTTGGAATATGAAGTTAAGTTTAACACATTCAATTACAATGATTATTTTATAAATATTAAGGCATAAAATAAATAATAAATTCTATGATACTATAAAAAAAAGAGTGTGTATCTGTACTATGAATATTTGGATCAATAATTTTTTCTAATGCATTCTCAAAGGCATTGCTATAGTGTTTATTAAAGTTGATTAAATTAAAAGTTTTAATATATTTATCTATTCAATTTTGACTCAATAATTAAAAAAATTATTTTCATAATTAAAATTAAAATTTTAATTTTAATTAAAAATCATAATAGAACATTATTTCAAAATAAACCCAAAAGAAAAAACTTAAAAATTTATTAGTGTTAAATTTAAAATATAGTCAAACTCATTCATAGATGACATTTGGTGATTTTTATTTATTTAAAAGAAATAGTAAATTTTACCATAATTAACTTACCCGAAATAAGACGTCTAACATAATAATATCAACATTCGTCGACCTTTCATAACATATTTTCTTTTTTAATAAAATTGAAAAAAATAATTGGTACTTATATTAAGCAACCAGGGTTCACGTTCATTTTGTGCATTCGTTATGTTTGGACGCCTACTCACATTTTTGTTGAGCAATATTTGAATGTGATACTTCTTGCTTTCGTTTGCTCTCTCAGTTTGTTATATATATATATATATATATATATATATA
>NC_021165.2:19841596-19893999 GCF_000331145.2 Cicer arietinum
TATATATATATATATATCCTACCCGAAGTTTGAAAAACCACGTGAAAAACTGAAAAATGCTCACAACAAAACAATTTTCAGCATGGAACATTCTTATTTTCTGAGAAGAAAGTACAAGTGAAAAGGTCAATTATAACGAGGAAAAATCAAATCGATAGTAAATTCAAAGTTTGTTCTCTTCATGTCCACATAGTCCTCCAAACTAATGCACAAGACCGAAGCAGTAATATAAATGTCCCATCAACAGAAGGGAAAGTATCAGCATAATTTATCTATACAGAAACTTGTATTGACCCAGCATAAATTTTAGGTGAAATAGCAAATAAGGGAAACTACTATTGATCCATCAAAAAGTGCAGCATCTTCCTCATAAATGATATGATAGATTTAACTTTTAAACCACCCAGCACATAATGGGTTTCTTATCAGCACAATGCCAATATCCAAAAGCAGAATATCAAAAAATTAACTCCATAGAAGAATATGAGCACCTACCATAACAAGAAATGTTAAGACATTTCCACAAGCTGGAGTCCATCCTCAAATATGTACAAGTTGGTCAGTCATTTGTGGCAAAAATCCTCCAACAAAGTAACTTTATATTTATTTAATTTTCAGGTGGCCCAATATCCTCAGATTTGGCATCAGTTTTTCCCTTGACAGGGTTTCCATCATCTGACGAAGGAAAAGCCGCAGTTAACTTTCCCATCTTGTTTTGTAAATCAGTAAGAGATTCCTTAGTCACTTTTCCTTTAGGACTTTTCTTTTTATCTACAAGCTTTAATTCTAGTCTGTATAATGCACAACCATCATGGTTATTGATTTCATACTCAAACAAATGCCACTCAAGATAACTAAGAGGCTGGGGGTCCATGTAATAAGATCTCTTTTGTCCACCATGTTCCTTCATCACCTGCTTCCTTGATTCATGCCAACCACGCCCGCTGTAATCGGGAAGAGATCTTTGTTTTCTATTTCCACTGTCAAACGCCCTTCTAGGCTTGTCAAAGAAGAGCCACTCCCTAACAGTTTCACCGTCAAGGAAAGAAAGGTCAAAGAACTCTGCCAAAAAAATGAAAAAAACTAAAATTTTAAACCTAAACAAATAGATGAAAGTAACAAGTATGGACAGACCAATTTCTTCTATATCACATTTGATAGACAACCTTGTTGCTGGAATTTGCAAGCTTTGCATAAATACACCCTTGTCTCTAAATATAAGATCTCATTGACCGAATTACAAGAATTAAGAAAGTCGGTAGTAGTATAAAATTTATTAGCAATGGGTATTATTTTTACAAGTTTATCTTTCAAGAGAGATAATTAGTTAATATTTCCATTATAGTATTTATTGTTGGTCGTAAAAACATATGTAAATTAATTAGATGCATGTTAGGAAAAAAACAACTAATGTAGTTGAAAATTCAAATAGTCTTATAAAAAGGGACAAGGAAATTTCTCGAGAGAAACTTATATTTAGGGATGGAGGTAGTATAATATAAGGGATACAAAGAATGTAATAAACTTGCATACTAACCGGAAGCATTCCAGGGGGCTTTCGTTGAAGCAGCACCTTCACACTTAGGGATGCCCACTTCTTTTCCCTGCGTCTTTGCAAGAACAGCAGCAAACAAAGGACCATCTTTTACATCAATGCCGTAAGGTCGCAAAATCGGAGTCATGCCGGGGAGACCCTCATTATTTGCCAAAAGCTCATGACAACTACTACAGTAGTCCTGACACCCTTCTAACCCTTGAGCAGGTCTGAAACAGTCCCACAGTGCACATTTTGGGCCTCGAAAAGCAGAAGGTGGAGGGCGGATACTTGGAAGGATGTTAGGTATATGATTCTCTCCGAATTGTGCAGTGTCGTCATCTCTTAAAAATTGGCTACAATCAAAGCCTTCATCAAAAGTAAATTGAGCTGATTCTGAGTTTTTTATTTCTGTGTTGTGCCCGAGGCTGAGGTCCTGATGATAAAAATCAAACTGACCAATCAAATCAGAGTTGTGACCTACAGTGTTGTGATCCATATCTTGATTTAAACTGAACGGATGATAATGCAACTGAGCCATGTCTGAGCTATTTAAAGGATTGTTGAACAGAGTTGAAGCAGAGCCCTCAAAAGTATGATCTAGTGTCTGGTTATTATTAAAACATTTCTGCACGAACACAACTGTCAATTGTTATCTTAAACCAAAGCACAAAAATAAATTATTAATGAGTAAATCACAGAATATGATTAAACAGATGGAAACAATCAGCTCACACTTGTTCTTTCTTTACGCATTGTGAATTAGTTTTTCTTTTTAGAAATTAAAAAATAAAAATGATCTAGTTGCTTTCTAAAAACTTTTTCAATTTTCATTTGATCGAGCCACAAATGAAAGGCTACTGCTTACTGCAGTGAACAATTGTGACAGTGAGAAGATGAATGGCTAATTATGGATATCTCAAATGTTTGCTTACAATAAAAAAGAAACATACAACCAGAGACTAGTTTCTGACATATTTAGGAAAAGGAAAATAGAATAATAGAACAATGAAATGATAAAGCAGAAAATAGAATGACTCCTCCCTCAAGCCAGCCAGCTCCCTCATTTCACACTCCAACCCATAAGTGCCACCTGTCCATTCTGTAACGATTTTCCCCCTTCCTTCTCACATTTCCCCTCTATCCTCACTGCACTTAAGCATTATCTCTTGCCTTTCCTCTCCTAATGCAGAAAAAAATGAAAGACCACCAGGGTCTCGCCTCTTGAAATATTATGACCCTAAATGTCCCTAATGCATCTGAGAGAAAGATCCTTCTTATGGACGTTTTGATCCTCTATGTCCCGTTTGGATGGATAAATGTGGTTGTGGCCCAATAGATGATACAGCAACCCATCTATTAGTTATATACAGAATTGCCTTGGAAACAGATATTTCTTCCTTGATCAGCCCATTTCAGCTTTCTGAAAGACCCTCCTGCGGTTGGACTAGGCCCCTTAATCCGATAATTTTCTTTTCTTGGGCAGCATCCCCTTTTTCTACATGGATTTAAGCTATGGCCATCAGATCAAAATGAAGAATAAGCTGTTGCGGTACCCATTCTATCCTGGTATTCCAGTTCCTGTTCAAGCTTCTTCTCGATGACAGTTTTAGAACCGATGCCTTCTTCACCATCTGAGAACATCTAGCCATCTTCACCGGCGGTGGCAGCTTAACTTGAAAGTCGAAGGCCCAGAATTTGGTCAACATTGAAGACTCTTCTTTCTGTGAACAGCCTCAAACCAACTGGTTCCAATGGAAGTTGTTGTTTGTGCAATTTGCATGAAATCCCACCTCCCCCAGGTGATTGACGTCACCATCCCTTGCTGCTTCCATGCAATCCTACTTATACAGATATTCTTAGCCTCTATGTTTTCTATCATTGGAGTGTTGGATCTAGCCACTGATGTTGATAGCTGGAAATCAAAAGAACTGTCTGCCTCCAGTTCTGACTCCTCTTACTCATCAGATATAGGCAGAATGTCTCAGTATTCTGGCTTAAAATGCCAAATGAGTGCTAGTCAAAAGCCACAACCTCTCAATGCACTCACAAGCCACGACCTCCGTCGGCTTCTCCTCCTCTGATGATTCCCTTTGCATCAAATGTTCCTCAATGCAAAACACCCACTAGTAGGTGTCTTCTTCTCCAGCAAACGCTCAAAACTCCATCCCCAGCATGATGTACCATAGCTCCAAGATTGGAGCTCTAATACCAATTTGATAGGAATTGGATTTATATAATAAACTATGGATATCTCAAATGGAAATTGTTTCTTACAATTGGAAACAGGCACATAGCTAGAGACTAGTTTCTGATATATTTTGGAAAAGGAAAACAGAAATTGAACAATCAAATGATAAAACATAAAATTGAAAAGCCCCCTCCCTCAAGCCAGCCAGCTCACCCAACCTTTTCCCAAATAATTCCTTACCCTTCTGATTCCTACGTTCCCCCTCATTCCATTAATGACCACCTCACACCTCATTACATCTCACCCTTTCCAATCCCCAAGTGCCACCAGTCCATAACGTTACAATCTCCCCGACAGTTTCTCTCTGTCCTCGCTACACTTTGTCACGGGGCCACCTCATAGCGATTGGTAGTCTTAAGTTTAAGCTATACTTTATTGATGGAACCTGTGATTTTAGACAGAAATAGATCAAACGATAGAAAATTAGATGTATTTAATTGATAAAATGAGAAGAAACTGTAGAAGGGAAAGGATCCCAATCTACCCCAGAGCCAAGCTCCTCAGAGAAGGAGAAAACCTCTCTGCCTAACCATAAATGGTTCACTCAAAAACATTCTTCGTAATCCCCCACAATTCACTCACCTTACTACTTATACTAATAAGACATAACAACTTGCCAGCTAAGCATCCTACCCCACTCATCATTTACCATATATTCTTACCACACTCTTTATTACATAATATCCCCATTTTTACTTATGACCTCTACTCGGGTCGCTATCACTTATAATATAGCTTAAACTTAAACACTCACTAAAGTTTAATTATTTACCATCTAGCACAGAAAAAAAGCTATAGTACAGTTGAGCCATCAGATATGCGCTCAGCAGGTAAGTTGACCAAACTGATTGAGAGTCAACTCACTCAATTATGCCAAAAAGAACAAGATAAAAGCACCCTAAATAAAATGTAAGGAACTATAACAAAAGTATACAATTGAGAAGCATGATAAACAAATTTAGTACGAGACAAGGCAACATGCTACATATATATAAAGGACTCTCCAGAACAAGTGAAAGAAACTCACCTCCTGAAAAAACGGATAATTGCTATCACTAATGTTATTTTGATGAAGATCATTCTTCAAAGGCACAAGTTTTGTTAATGGACTTGTTGCATCATCTTTCTCCTCAATTGCTTGCAACAGTTGAGCTAGATCCCCGGTAAATGAACCAAGGCTCCCATCCTATAGAATGCCAACATATATAATAAATATATATGTAAAACTTAAATCTATTTGCAAGAATTCAAAGACATACAGCTAACGAGGTAGCTGGAGATTCCAGTTCCGCCTGCCACTCTCGAAGCAACTGATGCATCTGCTCCTCGAAGATCACAATGTCATTAGCCCTGCTTTCCTTTCTCGCCAATTGAATATTTGAGAAAATCCCTTGAATCTTATCCACCAGGTATTTCTCCTTCTCTTTCATAGATTTATGAGAAGAAGATCCACACTTGCCATTGAAATTTTCTTTCATCATACCTTTCTTGAAAAATTGCTACAAGAAAAAAAGAAAAAAAAAACTTATATTGATAACCAATGAAAACAAATAGAAAATGTCAAAAAGAAGTTTTGAGAATAAAACTCGACCAAGATATTTAGACACAACAAATATTGGGAAAAACAAAATCCAAGTCTCAGCATTGAAAAGAGAGAAGACCTAAAAAGAGTTTCTTGTTTCTAAAGAGTTACACCCCTTCCATAAAAAACCTAATACAATATCAATCACTACTGAATTATTCATGTACCAAGCCCAATAGTGTTGGACGTGTATTGAGAAAACGCCAACCCTCACTTTACAAACCTGTTTTGTAAAAATGAATTAGAGACTATAAGGCACTACTGCACTACGGTACTAACCCAGTTGACAGAATTTGGGGGTTTCAACCCTGATAATGAATTTATAGCAAAAATAGGTGAAGGGATTAATAAACCTTTAACCTTAAATAGGAGAAAGAAGAGAAATGGAACTGTGTTGTGAAGGTTGCGGTGCGATCAGGTGAGAAGCGAATCGATGGAAAAGGGAACCCTCATTTGTTGGGAAGCGGCGATTTTTTGAAGTTTTAAGCTTAAATTTGAGGCAACAATATTTGGGTATGCGATTCAGTTTACGAGTAATTTAACTATAAGTACCTTTCTGTCTTTCCCTTATGCTTGGTGGATGATTGATTTTCGCAGTGAACGGATAAAAGCGTGTGTTTCTTTTTTCAACGACTCAATATTTAACACTTTTTTTTCACGACCCATAAATTTTTTTCCGATAAAACAACTCAGATTTGGTCTTACATTTTTGTCATTTTCTGAATTTTAAAATAAAAAATTAGTAATTTGAAATGTTTTAACTTAATTAATCATATCTATATATATATATATATAATATATTTAAATAGCTATATAATATCAAATTCAACGTCATATTATTTAAAATATGTTATTTTTTAATTTTTTAATTCAAAAATATGAGAAATTAATTTCGTGAAATAATAAAAATATAGGGATCAAAACTACAATAATAATAAAAAATTAAAAATTTAGGATGAATAAATGGCGTCTCATTTTAAAATAGAATAAGAGTCTTATTTATTCAAGGGAAATAGAAGGGGACAAGAATTGTTACGAAGGAAAAGAGGAGAAAAGGAAATTGGAGGTATTATTAGCTCAAAAGAAAGAGAAAATGAGATAAATTTTACTATTGATTTTGTATTGGTATCAAGGGAAAGAAGTGATTTTAAATGATTTTTAAATTATATCGACTATTTACCCTCCATTTTCAAATTTATAAAATGAGAAGAGAAGAAAAATCACTTAAAAGGGAGAATTTTGTTTGGGTTTGTTTGATTCACATCTCAAAAACTCTATTTTAGTATTTTAAAACTAAAAAACTTGTTTGAATTACTTGTTTTTAAAAACTGTTTTGTAAAACTATTTTTAATATTATACTTTTTAAAACTAAAAAAACAAAACAGATAAATGGTGTTTTACTTTTCATTTTTTAATTTTTTTAACTCTCTAGTCAAAAACTGTTTTAAAAATTGGATTTGATAAACAGATTTTTTTTAAAATTTTCTTTTTAAAAACAGTTTTATAAAATTTATTTATAAAATAGTTTTCAAAAACTAAAAAGTAAAACACAATCGAACAATTTGAACCAACACAATGGTTTTAAAAAGTGTAATATTAAAAAATAGTATTACAAAATAGTTTTTAAAACACAAGTAATTCAAACAATTTTTTTAATTTTTTAGTTTTTAAAATTTAAAATACTAAAATAGAATTTTTGAGATTTGAATCAAACAAACCCTTAGTGTGGTCTCTTTTCCTTGAAACTCCTCAAATTAGAGACACTTTTTTTTTTACATAATATTCATTATTTATAAAGAAATTTCGACCAATATTTATAAAGAAATTTCGACCAATATTTATAAAGAAATTTCGACCAATATTTAAGAACTTTTTTAAGGAAACCAATATTTAAGGCTTGTAATATGCAATATTTATAAAGAAAAAGGTACATTATAATTTATGAATTTAATTTTCATATACTATTTAAATTTTTGTATATAATCAAAAAAATTATGACTAATCATATGAGTGATTTTATAAATAGTTATAAAAAATCAAACATTATTAATAATCTAACGGTTATGATTAACTGACAGTATAAAAATTTAGATTTTTTATTGACGATTTATATAAATTAAAATTCAAAATTTATATTTCATTTAATAAAAATATCAGAAGGGGTAATGGGACGTTAGTATTCTTTAATGAATATCTCAACAACACAAAAGGAATTCATATTTATAAAAGTTAGTATTAGTATTAATTTTTTATTCATGTTACAAAATTCAAATATTATCATTATTTGATTGAGAATCTAAGGAAGAATCATAGACAATTTTGTTTATCTAACTTCATATAGATTACTAATTTCATTTTAGCAATTCAATATATTAAAAGTTAAAATTTATTAACTTTTGATAAATAAATCTATGATTAATCGTAGATTAAGATAAATCATTATTTAATTTTAGTCAATTGAGATATTTATATATTTATATTTCAATTGATCAGATTTTTTTATTATATATATTTTTTTCATTATATATATTTTTTATAATTAGAATGAAAAGAAAACAAGACTGATAACTAAAGTCGAGGAAACGAAACCAAGACTACAATTAGCCAACAACAAAATATCCAAAGAAGACTGAATCAAGTCCACAATCCTTACTTAGAAAAACAAAAGCCCACAATAGTTTATTTTCATTTTGATATTAATCATTCTTTTACTTATATTTTTTTTTATAAAAATCATTCTTTTATTTTGTTACAGTCAATTAATTTTTTTATATTTTATTAAGAAAATTGGTCACTATTTTTTTTTTTTACTTAAAGTGTTTATTTTAGTACCAAATCCAAATAAAACTTTTTTTTCCAGGATCCAAAACAAAACCTTAGAAATCTATGTGCAAATTAAATGACGCATTGCCTAAATTGTTTAAAATTTCCATGAATTTCTTTCGATCCTTTACTAGGAATTTAATTTTAAGGAATCCATTTGTTTTTTTATCGTTTGTTTTGCTGAGTAGAGATCATATTTCGACCTCTTTATTTCTCCATTTCTTAATTCTTTCACCTCAGCCACTAAAACAACCAAAAATTATTTTCTATCTCTCTTTTTATAAGAGTCTTTTAACTTTTTCATTCTACGGTTCTTAGTTCTTACCAAAATAGCTTTGTTTTACATTTTTCTAACTAATAAGAAATAAATATTGTAATGAGAAAGATAATCTCTCTCATTTGAGAAAGATAAACTCTTTCTTTTCTTTTAAGGATAAATTTGAAGAAAAACAAACTATAAATTACTAACAAATTTAATAGTACTATTTGCATAACAAAATATAAATAAAAAATATAATAATTAAACCATTGAATTCATCCATAATTTTACAAGAATTTGTCAAATAAGTAATCAAGATTACAAACATTTCAAATATGTCACTGACTCTATAAAAAAATACTCACGTTCGTCCTTCTGTTAAACTTCGTTGATTAAAGTCGTTTTATTTAAGATCAAATTGATATTAATTAATTAAATATAGAGACTAATTTGATAATTTATGCATCTAATTTTTTATAGAAAGATGGATGTTAATAACGTTTAACATAGTGAGCAACGTACTTGAAATATTCATAATGATATATTTGTGAACATTTTACACCGGCAATAACGAAATTCGGTGATTTTGTCAAATATAAACAAAATTAATCACTTTTACACTCGTTAACATAATTAGCTATTCACAAACTCTAGTTAATCTCATTTAAAAGTTCAACTTCATTGTCTAACATACCCCTCATCTCATTTAACTGCATTAGAAAAAATTGTTAATTTGAAAGGTATTTTTGGTATTAAATAGAAGGAAATAATCAATTTTTATTTACTTTTTTATACAATTTTTTTTTTGACAAATATTTTGTTACAACTTAGATGTGTCAAATTTTGCATATATTTTGCTTACTTTGGAATTTTAGGGCAGAAGATATTATTAGATGGGGGAAGAAAAGAAAAATAGTTGACAGGCGGGGTAACAAAAATACCAAGTCTTCCAATTGATTGTATTGTGATACTATTGGTGGTATATGCATGTGCCTTTTTACTTACTAAAAATTATGTGCATTGGAAGATAGAAATGAACTATATTTGATAGATCTGTTCTAAGAAATAATGCGAGTGGCAGAGAAATCAAAGTATAGGAAGACATAGTAATCAATTGACCAAAAACAAATCAAAAGCCAAGTAGCATGCAGCAAAATGATTTGTCCTTCCAATGGGTCTATTGACTCGAAAGTTAGAGGTTGAAAATGCAAGCCAAGGAAACTATAGTATACTATATCTGATTTGTTTTACATAATATCAGACAATTATTACAAAATTACATTAAAACAACTTATGGCATAGGACTTGTTTTCTGTCAATTATTTGCCAGATGTGAAGAGTAGCAAGTGAGTGACAAACAAAATTTTAGATGAGGGAAATGTAAAAGATCCAGAGGATTGAGAACTGTGATTAGCTTCTACCAGGAGGAAAGGTTCTAACTCTTTTGTAGTTTTTGGCCAAAGGTGGTTTGAGACTTTCTTAACATATGTTTGATTTCGTGGTGGAATTGACAAAATCACGGCAAACAACTGATTTTCAGAAGCTACACTTTGTAGCTATCCTTTTTAAATTATGGTGGATTGTAGCTTTGGCAAAGTTGTGGTGGCTCAATGTGATTTTGCCAATCCAATCCCGAAACCAAACATACTATCAGAAATTTTGTAACAAGAGCACATGACAAATTTGTGTTCTACATTTTTCTCTCTCTCGAGGTTGGGTATATGTTATAAGACTTATCCTCAATGCCCCTCACCAATCTAAAATATTGCTTTTGGAAATGTTTTTTATACCCTCTAATATATTATGTCCCTCTTTGATTTTTAATATCAATTCAGTTTCTTTCCAAACCAAAGAGCTATACTTCTAAAGCATTATATCAAAATCTGTGTGCAATGCTTAACAAATGCAACAATCAATTAGATTTTGATTTTTTATCTTCACCAGCATGGGCATGTCTGAAGTTGAGAATTCCGGCAAGTCCTCGTCCTCTAGCAAGTTGTTCCAGCTCTTCAAGCTTTTGTGCAAGAAGTTCAATTTCTCTGCCCAATTCTTCACTCCTAGTCTTTATTGCCTGCAAAGATACAAAAAAGTGAGCACATTCTCGTGATTTAGAATAATTTGGTCTCTACAACTACTTCCACCCCCTCCATAAAGTAAATCGGTATGTAGGTAAGGGAAAAGGGACAAAAGACAACCTGTATTTCCTGTCTGCGTAGTTCTTCCTTTCTTGCGTCTGATCTAGAACTTCTTTGAACCTCAAAGATTACAGCAACTCCTGCAACCTAAATAAAATGAAATGAAATTTATAATATGTAATAAATCAAATTATTTATTAGAAAGACAATAGGTGAAAAGAGAAATCTTGGTAGGTAATATGGCTGGTACCCATGAAAACTTTTTAGTATGCTATTATTGTTGTATGCAAGAAATGGAGACAAAATAGTGTTAAAAATATATCAATCAAAGATTACATGGATGATTTGACAAGTTAGAAAACCTAGAAATTCTACAATTGAAAGCACTTTTTTATATTCAGTTTACAATAACAGGAAGAGTAAATAGGACATAGACTCAATCAAGTTCGCACCCATCATCCAAAACCTGACGTTTGTATGATAGACTATCTGAGCAAATATTTCCTGATTAATAATACATTATACAGCCTAGACATCTTTTTTTGAAATTGTCCAACCTAGTTTTACCCCCTCAGAGTATTATATAACCAATATATTATGCTCTGGTTTGAAATCTTTCTTTTCCTTTTTGCTAGATAAGGGAAGCACATGAGAACCTAGCCTAAACAAGATTGATTAGAGCTCTTACACTACATAAGCTATGCCAAAAAGAAGCTTAGGCAACTTCTGGTAGATCATATTAGGCATTTTCCATTGGAATTAATAGCAAGTTCTACGAGAAGAACTCACTTTAAACATCTCAGCACTAACTAGTAACTAATCATACCTTAATTTAATTCCATATGGGTCACCTAAGAAGCAAGAGTATATAAAACTTTAAAAGGATCACCGGGCACATGAATTGCATTGCATGACTGTGCCATTGAATATTTCTCCTAATAAACAACGCCGATGACTGAGTTTCAAACAAGTGTGAAGAGTGAAACATAATCCCTTCACACATTTGCAAATTAGTGAAAATATCAACGATTTAATTTCTATGCATCGTCAGTCTAAAGAGTTTTTACATTGTCAATCAATCACAACCGTTAGATTATTAGAGATGTTTGACTTTTATCAAAACTACCTCTAAAGTCATCTCCATGAATGATTGCGACATGTTAGCAGTGCAAAACTTTTTAAACTGGCAGTACATAGCAATTAAACTCAAATATCAAATGTGTGCATCATTTACCAAAGTAGAGGTTGAGGGCAACAAACTAATTTAACCTAGTATGAGAATGACATTGGTGCCAAAAGAATTAAGGAAAAATACCAATGCACACATTTCAGGGACTAAGGACTTGCAGGACTTGCACGAATATATACTCCCTCTAGTAACTATTATAAGCAAAACCAATGTTTTAAATATTCATCACAATCATAGACAAATGTTAACTACCGGCGGATAGTTGAGTAGACATTAAAATTTGACGATTTATTAAATTCGACTTATGTTTTATAAGAAATTTAGAAAATTAATTGCATATAACTAAAATTTGTAAAATTTGTGGAGGTAATTTTTATTTTTATTTTTTAATAATAGTGACCAAAAAGAGTATAATAGAACAATTGTATCCCTAAACTCTAAACCCTAAACAGATGAAGAGAGTAAAAAACACAAACAGGTAGAAGGCATAATTGATTACAGTGAAAACAAAGAGCTCTCCAGCGAGATCAGCAGCAGCTTGGACAGCCTTCTCCTCATTGAGAGGGCGTATGGCGACATCAGTAGCTTGACCATAAATACGTCTCTGCATTCTGGTCGTAAACCTGTGATTGGCCTGAGCAATGCTGATGATGAAATTGCGGAACTTAGGGTGGTATCCAGCTTGTTTCTTCAATCTATTGGCGATGGGTTTGCACGCTGTTTTCAAAACCAGCGTTCCCAGTTTCACTAGAGGTAGCACTGCCATTTCTCAAAACTATTCACAACGCTTTCTTTGTAAATTCAACAACTACCGATATAAATTATAGTGAAGCAACTCAACTGTGCAAATTTCCTTTGTCAATTCAGAGCTTGCGACGGTGATTATGTTTTCTTGCTCAACAAGCGCGAATATTCCAACTGCCTGGCGTATTTCCCCCAACGTGTGAAACAAGGAATATATTTCTACCCATATATTTGCTTTTAATCAATTTTTTTTTTTTTTTTGAATCAATGTTATTTTCTTTTTTTCAATCAATGTTATTTTTTTTTAATGAAGCAATGTTATTTTTGATAAAAAGATAAACGTTGTGAGAAAATAAAAGTTTAAAAGTATTACAAATATGTTGTGGTTTAGTCATCATCATTCAATCTACCAAATCATGTACTTGTCATCATTAAATATTTACCACATAGTCATATATGAAATAATATTAAAACAAAAAATGATGTAATTTTTTAAAATATATCAATTAAACAACTCTCTATCACCATCTCATATTATATTAAAGTGAATAAATTAATAGTTAAAAATACTATAATTGATCATAATAAATACGCGTGTGCATATAATCTCAACATTAAATTTGTTTGTCACTATTATTTACTTTATTTTTAAATGTTAATCGTTCATTTACTTACACAAATTACTTTTGTTCTTAATCTAATTTTATAACAAATAAATATTTCAATAGTTAAAAAAAATATTTACCACAAAAAATTAAAATTTTCACTTTTTATTCTCTTAAATTTTCAGATTTTATTATTTTTTATTTTTTTCATTTCTCATTTCTCATTTCTCTATTATTTTCTCCATATTTTATTATTTTTTTCAATTCTCTTCTCATTCTTAAATTTCTATTATATGTATCTATAACATATTTTCTATCTATTAATTACTAACATTTGTGTAGTAAAAAATATATCTATAAAACATAATGTCCATAATGTCCAGCACAAATATATTTTTATCTTAATTTATAACATATAAGAGAAAATAATAGATAATGTTCATGATATATTATTTTGTATATTCATGTTGTTGTTATCTATCTGTGTTTCTTTTGTATAATCAAATTTAAAGTGAAAATTATTTTAACATTTTGTTTATCTTTTTAATTTACTACTTAATGCATAAATGATAAATATAAAAATTACTACTAAATACTTATTTCATCATTTTATTTATTTGTGTATTTCTCTATGAAATTATTAAATTTAAGTGAAGAAAAGGTTGATAAGTAATTTGTCAGAAAAGAAGATTAATAATCATCCTTCATGGGTTACTTAGTTGATAATAGATTAATTCATATTGAGTGTGAGTAAGTAGTTATAAATGGTCACGGGACAATTAGTTAATAATCGTCTCTTTAGATGTCAATTAGTTTATAAATGAAATTATAGTTGTAGATGACTTTTACAGGTCAATTAGTTAATGGATTAATTCATATTGAATTATTATTTATCTTTTGAATATTAATAGATAAGATCATAAGAGACTTTTATATATAATTATAATTTATTTAAATAAAGTCAGTCTTTTTAATTTACATAAATGATATGAATATGTGCAAATGTTCGAATATTTTATTAGTATTTAAAAAAAATGGAGAGACTAAATTTTTGAATTTAAAAAT
Source organism: Cicer arietinum (assembly GCF_000331145.2). NCBI lineage: Eukaryota > Viridiplantae > Streptophyta > Magnoliopsida > Fabales > Fabaceae > Cicer > Cicer arietinum. The sequence continues at coordinate 19,855,784 of NC_021165.2, forward strand.
AGGAGGATTTGTATGTACATTAGAAGAATAAAATGATATAAAATCTTTTTAAAATTATGATTTAAAGGAGATGCAAGGTCAATGTAAAATTAAATTTTACACCTCAGACAATAATTTATCATGTCAATAAAACATTAAATAACTGTCTTTGATTTAAAAACTATATAATATGATATAACAAATTAAACGATTATGTTTAGACGATACTTTAAAATCATTTAATGCACCTATTGGAATATTTTAATATTTTATTATTGTTATGCAGACAAATATCTTATATTAATTATATTATCTATTTATTAATTATGAATTTTGATTGATTATTAATCAAATAAAGTAACTTATTAGATTTCTATTTTTGGTAATTAATTATTTAATTAATTGATTTGAGTGGATGTCACTGTGAAGACCGTTTAAGAATAGTAGAAACCTAATCATTACCTTATATATTTATTATGGTCTTCAATATACCATACACAATATATAATATCTTATTCGTGAAGAGTGAGTAAAACATAAATATTAAAGATTGAAAAAGAACCACAAGTTAAAATTGCTGTCAATTTTAATTCGAATATTTTTAATATCTTTAATAAATCAATATATCGTAAATTCTAATTTATATACATGTTCCATATTTATTTGTCTTCTGCACTATAATATAATTAAAATTATACTCTTTTACTGTGATCCATTTTCTTTAATCGATGAATTAGTAAATTAACTTGAGCACTACCTTCAAACTCTTTAAATTATATTCGGAATTTCTTTTCAATTTTATTTTCCTTTTGATTGGAAGAAGGGCAGTGCTGGCAAGTGCCAAAAAATATGTCTCGGTTTAGGATGAGCCAGAGAACCTCAATCCTTATCTGTAGAGGATTGTGAGATTGTGACTGGTCAAATGTTAGTAGTATGTTGGTCTTAAAGCATCTTCAATTTGTGACTTAGCCAAGCTATCATTTATTTACTTACTGAATTTTTATAATTTAATAATAATAAATTTATAATTGTTTTTTTTATTAATGTATGACCGTTAGTTTCTTTTTAATTTATTAATAATAATAATTTTTTGACTCTTACTTTTTTTATTAGTTTATGACTGTTAATTTTTCTTTTTAAATTATTATTATTATTATTAACATAATGTATGACCGTTAGTTTTTCTTTTTAAATTTAATTTTATTTTAAATTTAAATTAATATAATGTATAATAATATTAATTGAAATATTTAAATTAATATTTTAAGTTGTAATAAAATTAATTTTAAATAAAATATTAATGTATAAATTAAAATTGTAGATGATATGTCACAGTAAACCCTAACTAATGAACCATGTAAATATCTTCGTCCACACTCATGTAAATATTAGTCCGCCCGCGTAGAGTTACGTAAAAGTCGGCTTTTGACTAGTTTACTACCCATGTAAATATCTTCTTCCCGCCAGAGTGGAGTTACATTACTTTTTTTTTTTTATTAATTTATAACTGTTAGCTTTTTTTTAATTTATGATAGTTCTTTTGTTACCGTTAATTTGTATATGAAATACATTTTTTATTAATTGGAACAATTTATTTTTTTTACTCTTACTTTTACAATTTATGTTACACAAGTTTTTTTCATTATTTACTTTTATTATTTTTAATTATTTATGTCATGTATTAAACATTTAATTTTTATTATTGTTACAAAAATTTAAATTCAAATTTATTTTAAATTAAAATTAAAATAATAATATCAATTAAAATATTTAAATTAATATTTTAAATTATAATAAAATTAAATATAAATAAAATATCAATGTACGAATTAAAGTTGTGAAATCTATATTAAAAATTAAATTAAAATAAATAATAAATAAATTACTTCAAGATGTTTTGACGCAATATCTATTGAACACGTTGAATTTAGAAGATACTCCTAAAGATTTTAAAGTTAATTATAATAATTTTTTTCAAAAGTTAGGAACATATATAATAATTTTTCAATCTATATTTACTTATAGATGACAATGTCAATGTGGGTCTCAACTTTTTTTCCCAGCAAATAAATGCAACTTTACATGACATCTTGCTTTTTCTTTTTAATCCTGTTATGTTAAACATTGGGACGTGGTTCTGAAGGAAAAACATTACATATCCTCATAGATTTTTGTGTGTGCCCACGAAAACATTGTTTAAAAACACATTCAAGCAACTAAGGATTTAAGCAATAATATTCTCATTCAGAGATAGATTTTGTATTCCACCGAATCCAGTCATACACTCATACTTAATGATGGCACCCACCATGAAATGCCAATAATGAGGAGCACAATTGCAATAAAATAAAGAGCAATACTATTAAAACACAAAATAAAATATAAATATAATATTATGACATTTTATGTTAAATTTTGTGTTTAATAATATTGTTGTAAAATAAATTATAGTATTAGATTATATATGCATTATGATTAAAGTTAAATTAAAAATTAATCTAATATATAGTATTAGATTATATGAATACTATGATTTAAATTATTAGATTATTTATGTCTAGTCGTTTAAATTATTTGAAAGATTTAAAATTAGAAGTAAAAGAAGTATCTGAATATAGTTTACGAAAAAAATAATATTTTATTAAATTGAGGTATAATCTGTCGAGAAAATTTTCCAAACTTATCGGCATAATGAAAAACATCTATAATTGTTTTTATTAAATCTATGTTATCGAGTCTTATGATCACTATGATGAGTGTGGTGTTTTTCAAGTAACAGATATAAACGGTGAAAATCTAAGGAGTGTTTGGATGTTCACCGATTCTTCAATGTCATGAGTCGGAGTAATAGTTATAGTTTAATTAAGTTTTATTTGAAAGTTGTTTTAAAATTTATAAATATTTTAGTATTTTAAATTATTTCAAAAATTTACAAATTTTTATTTATTTATTTTCAATCGCTTTAATATTTTTAAATTAAAAATTTCAATTTCATCTATATTATATACGAATCTTTTTCTTTAAATTTCGTAATTAAATTTTAGACATCCAAATATTATCCAAAATCAAATCATATTTATAGAAAGAATATAGCTTGAACATACGCAACAAACATGGTGCAAAAAAGGGGACCGAAAAATCAACACACATAACAATATATCAACTCCCCATTATTAATAGATGATATAGTACGGTTCGGCTCTTCTTATTACTGTATTTTTCTAGTAAAAGTGAAAAAAGGACAAATAATATTTTAATATTATACGTCTCTTTTTTTTCTTCCATTAAAAAAATCCAATAATTAAAGAGTATCTATGTCTATACTAATTCTAGTACTATGGAAAAACCTCGATGAGAGACTTAAAACCAAGACCATGAGTTATCTTGTAGTTATTGAAACCAGCAGAGAAAAACAACTTAGACCATTCCTTCTCATTTCTCTCTTTTCCATTAACCAACACCATCATCTCCAAATCATAGAACAATTGTGCTTCAAATGATTCGTTGTCTGCTTTCTCATTCCCCATCACTGCGTCTATGATTATCACTTTCCCTTCTTTACCTTTGCTCTTGATTGCCTCCTTGCATTTCTTTAGTATTTTCAAACATTCTTCATCATTCCAGTCATGTAATACACCCTACATATATATATCAAGCAATAACTTAATTAATTCTTGATTTGAAATTTAGAAGCTAAATTAACTATGTGACACACTATTAAAAAAAAGTTGAATTACCAACAAAAATCATTGACTAAAAAATTGTAAGAAGAATACTGACGTTGATTTGAAAGAATAAAGATGTGAAAAAGAAAAAGGAAGAGCATACGCTCACAAAAATTCAGTCAATTATATCTCCTCTCTAACTCTAATTGTAGAGTTACTATAATTATATTCAATTAATTTCAAGTTTAGAGTAGGGTGACTACAATTATATTCAATTAATTCCAAGTTTAGAGTTTACAATGTACTATATGTATTTAAATATTACAATATAAATTACAACAATACTTTTCAACTGTACTGTAGGAGATTTCACTTTTAACTCAAATGATTTGCTGAGTCATTAGTCACTATGAATCATACTCAAAAACAATAATTTTTCTCTTAAATTTTAGCATGGTTAACACTTAATGATAAAATTAGGAAAAAACAATTTTTGTCTAATCTTCATGTGCAATTCAATTATTTTCTAAAGTAATGACAATTGAAAGTGTGAATATTTTACCTTGAGTAAAATTGATTGGGTAGGAGGAATTGACTCAAACATGTCACCTGCAACATATTTGAAGTTTTCACTTCCTTGCAATCCATCAACAACATGTGGGAGATCAAATACAATACACTCAATGTTTGGAAATGACTTAGCAATGGCCTTAGACATAGTCCCTATGCCTCCTCCAACATCAACCAATGATTCCAAACCCTGAAACACCCCTTTACATTTCCCCATCACCACAGTAGAAGCCATTCTAGTTTCACAAGCCATAGCTTCATTAAACAAGTGATTGAATTCAGGATCATGGCCAGCATAATCCCAAAACTCAATCCCATTATTTTCAGTGTAAAAAGGTGAAGGGTCTTCATTTTTGTACCAATTAGAAAGTTGATGCCATGGTTTACTCATAATTGGACCAAGTATAACATGTAACATTGATGTCATACTAAAGGGATGGTCCTTAAGCAATAATCTAGATGCATCAGTGAGTTCATACATTACTTCTAGTTCATTTTTAGTGACAATGAAGAAATTAGAATGAGTTAAGACTCGCATCAAGCGATCGATGTCGCCGGATTTAGAAGGGTGGATTGGTAATGAAGAAATGAGTTGTGAGAGTGGGATGGGTTGGCCATAGTTGTGTATGATATCTGGTATGGATAATTCAATTGCACATTTAAGGGACATTGAGTTTATGAAACTGAAAATTTGATTGAATACTTGAGTTTGAGCTTGAAGAAGTTTTGTAGCATGCTCTTCACTTTGGGCCATTGGTTTTGCTTGCAAGAACCTCGTACTACTTGACTCGATTTATAAGTGGAGGATAACTACTTTACCAACCTCAAATTATTGTACAATACTCAAATTCATAATTTTTTTTTTAAGTTTGTTAATATCACAAAAATTGTGTTTTATATAAATACCATAAGAATAATATTTAAGTAAATGCATCTAAATTAGTTTTTCATAAAAAGTTATATAACTATGGAGCAAACTCCCACACGGTCACCAATACAACATATCCACTACGATATCATTAATAATCAGAATATAGGATAGCATAATATGTGTTCTTCATCATAATTAATTGTTAAGAAATTTGAGAAAATAAAAATTTCCACTACTTTAAAACTTTGGTAGAAATATTCTTAATGAGAGTGTTTAAGCATAAAAATCTTAAATTCATCTTTTCTTAAAAAGAATTAAATTTTTGTAAAAGATGTTTATATTGTCATAAATATTAATACAAAAATTATTTAAATATTTGAAGGATACATGATAATTAATTTAAAAGCATATATTAAAAATAAAAATAATTTCTTTTAGAGATTAGTAAGTTAAGAAATTTTTTATATGAGTTAAAAACAACATATTAAAAAATTTATAAAAATTATAAATTTATTTAACTCTAAAATAAATTTAATTTCCTAAAATGTTTTATTAATAATTGTCAGTATAATAGTTAAATGAGTTGAGATACAAAATAAATTATATTAATAGAAAAAATAATTGTATATTAATATGTAAAAATAAGTAATATAAGACAAATAACTATTGTAAATGAGTAAAATGAAAAAGGTAAAATAATTGTACTATATTAATATATAAAAAGAAGTAATATAAGACAATTAACTATTGTAAATGAGTAAAATGAAAATGGTGTCTTTTATAAGTATAAATATTATATTCCAACACTGCTAGCAGTAGCACGGACTTTATGGTACCATACGTCACTATCAACTTTTTTTTTACAGCTATTATATACAGTAAAAGTCTCCAAAAATATTATTTATATAGTCTCTTTAGGATCGTGATTTGCTGTAGTGTGGGGTACACATAATTTTATTCGAAGACATTGTTAATTTTACATTTTTGTTAGTTACATCTATATATTTTTGTTCAAGATACATCTAAATAAATTATTTATTCAAATTTAGTTTATATATATGTATATAATAAATTAAATATATGTAAATTATTCACCTACTATATTTAAATGTAATAAAAAAAAAATAAACCAACACAAATATTAAAAATAATATACCACTTAATTCAAGCTTAAGCGCTCCATGAGAGATACACCCTAAATAGAATATCTCCACCTTGTAAACATTATGAACCCTTTTGTTACATATGATATAAAGTTGGATAAGAATAAAATATGACAGTGACAAAATAAACATTATTATATCTAATATTTGATATACATGTAATGACCAACAACATAACAGCCTTTTATTTTATTATGTATTTGGTACACATCTCGTCAATATAATATATATTATATTTAAATAATAAAATTAATATTGTAAACAACTACATATTAGTTTTTTTAAATGAACTTGTTATATTTTAAATATTATAAATTAATAAAAAATACTAAAAAATTAATTAAGTAATGAAATAATTTTATATTTAAAACTATCCATTGACACTACTAAATAAACAATTTATTTATTTTTATTAAAATTTACGTATAATTAAATAACTCTATTTTATTTGTTAGAAAATAATTAAAGATATGACATATATTATAGGTAAATAATAGAAATAAATACCCTTGTAAATAAATTATATTTATTTTAAAATGCCAATGAATTTTCATATTTTTATAATTTTGAATATTAATTTATTAAATTATATAAAAAGATAAAGCTATCATTGTGATAAAATTATAAATATTTTTTAAATTAATTATTAATATTTCTTTTTTAAGTTTAAGATCAAATTCTATTAATTATTTTTATATTTATATATGATTAGATTTACATTTTATATTTTATTATATTTTAATTTGATATTATAAATGTAATGAGTAAATTAATATTCTTATTTTATTATGTTAGTTTCTAACTCAACTCATATTCAGGATACAAATTTCAATTAGAGTGACGTGATATGATATAGTTCTATATTAACTTATCATATATTGTTGTTTAATCAAACACTAAATTCAGACACGATATTATAACTTATTCATATAATGTCTCTTATCGTGTCTATCAAACGAACCTGATAGTGTGTGATATTCCTCCGATGTAAAAAAAAATTATGTCAATTCACACCAACTATCTTTACGATTTTTAAAATTATTTCCAATAGCATGTATATGTTTAGCAAAGGATGAAAATAAATATTCAATTAATTTTAACATATGCTTTGATTTAATAGTAAAAAGAAAGGTGTTGCGGTACCATTTGAGAAAAACAAAATTATTTTGTAAGAGTTCATTCAACCTAAAATATTTCTTATGTTAAATTGATTTACTATTCTCTTACTCTATATTTTTTCATAAAATAAACTTTCAATTCATTTTTTTTTAGTGAAGTGAGTAATTTTTTTTAATAAAAAAATGGCAAGCTTTGCCTAGCTGATTTCTTGTGTAGTTGTGTCTTTTTTTCGAGTGTGTTGTGCTTGTAGCGATGTCATGCTCGAAGCGCCTTCTCCACGACGTATCAAGATGCTGTATAACAACAAAGATGAAAATAAACTTCGATATTTCGGTGAAAAGTTTTTTTTTTTTTTCTCTTTAAAATACAAAGACTAAATGTTTAAAAAATGTATTAATATAAAAAATATATGCCAAAAAATATGTAAGAAAATAGTTTAACTTGAAATGTAATCATTCCAATTAGTGTAATTCACTTTAATGATGACGTACTCATGAAGTATCACAAATGTATTTAATAACATATTTTAAAAATAATATAATAATTCAGATATTTTTAAGATACATCTATAATTATTATCGTATTGTTGGTATTTGACACATATATTTCTTCTATAAGATTTTAGGTTTATATTTAAGTGATTAAACAAGTTGAGTCATCTAGCCTAATTTATTTAATCCATTATTTTAGATGGGACAAGTTGAAGTTTTGGATCCTACCACTCAAATTATCTAGCTCAATTGAACCTGCTAAATATTCAAGTTGAGGTTTTGGATCCAACTTGTAATGAGTCTTCGTATGAAATGTATTGCGTTAGAAAATATTTTAGTTTATAATATTTTATGATTGAATTTAAGGTATTTAAATAATTTTTAAATTTAATTACAACGATGTCATTTATTTATCGATGTACTTTAGTTAAATTGTGTGTAATGAGTATGAGTACAAACACTTAAACATTCAAAAAATAAGAATAAAATATTAAAATTGATACCCAATAGCGTATAAACACAAATATAAATATTTTTTTAAACTGCGAATATGAATACAAGTATTATAGTATACTACCAAAATTCAACCTATTACCATTCCTGATGATTTTTTATAAAAAACAAAATCATGCTATAAACGGGCCTATAGCCCCTCCCACTATTAATTTTAAAATGGTCAAAGGGACAAATATGTGTAGTACACGCAGCGCACCCAGGAATTAATGTATATTTAGTTAACAAGTGTTACCGGAATTTAAAACTAAAAAAGTTTATATTAAAAAAAATAAATTTTAAATATTTAGATTCAAACCTAAGATCTTATAGCTGTAGTTTCAGGTTTTGTTTAAACTCATTTTAGTGTCAATACATTTCAAATATAATTACATCTATTAGAAAAAATAAAAATAAAAAATATAATTTCAATGTATTTTTAATTTAAATTTATATTTTTAAATCTTTACAAAGCGTTTCAAAGACAGATGATAGCATTTCTTTTCTGAAAGAGCACTCATGAATTTATGCTTTCGTGAATCTTGTAAGGATATGTATTGTAGAAGACGACAAAAGGGGACAAAAACTAGTGGTTATTGTTTGAATTAATGATGTAGTATGTTTTTGTGTATTATATTGGATTATTGTGGACTAGTATATTCATATTAAGTTTTTGTCTAATACTCATATCAATTAGATGTTAAAATATTGAAACGCATTGTTATTGTTAGTCAAGTAATCACTATTATTAAATTTTAATTGAAATTATTATTAATCACTTACAATAGTGAATGGAAATGGGGGGTTAGTGGGGCTTGAAATGATGGACGAGCTGCGAGTCCCTTGATTTATCATGAGATGCTCCTATCTCTTTCTATTATACAGTATGGTTGTCCCATTGAAACTATACATCACACAATTACTAGTGAAATATATATAATTTCTCTCTCATTGGCACACTAGAAAAAAGTTGTTAATGGCTTATCATAGACTCGTTCTCATCCTCATGTGGAGGTAGTTCGAAGAATAGGATTATTACACATTTATGTACAGTTTAAGATTATTTAATTTATTTATTGATAGAATAGGATTATTACATATTCATGTACAATTTAAGATTAGTTAATTTATTTAGTTTATATTTTCAATTGATTTAAGAGCTAACTAATCTTCACTACAAGAAAACTTTCGGATATTTATGAAAAATTATCTACAAAAAAACTGACTAACTTTATTATTGTATCAATTGATTTTTTAATTATAGTTCACGGTTATTCTGTGGATAAAATTAAAAAAAATGTGGATAGAGTTAAAAAAAATGCAATTCAATCTTGAGTTGTTCGAATTTTTTCGTATTTTATTTACCACAAATTCTACGTAGATAAATGAAGATAATAATTTTAATTGTTCAATAGATTGTTTGTGAAGTTAAAGTAATTTTTTTTTTTATTACTTTGTTTATTTGTTAGAAGGTTTTTTTGTTGAGTTAAAAAAAACTCATCATTTTCACTTCACTAAAAAAACTAAATCATTTTTACTTCACTAAAATTACTAACTCATTATCACTTATCTCTATTCAACCCTAAACTAAAAATCCTTTTTCTTCTAAACCATATTTCACACTCAGACCTCTTCGGCTGTTACTTCACCGTTTTCACATGTTCCCTCTCTCTCTCGTTCTATCGTCCGTTCTCTCACTCTATCTCCCTCTCTCTCTCTCTCTCTCTCTCTCTCGTTTGCTCTCTATTCTCTCTTATTCGTTCTATGTTCATTCTCGTTCTCTTTTTTGCTCTCTCTAATTTGTTATATTTTCACGATTCTTTGTTGAGTAAATGAAGGAAGAAATCGTTTATTAATTGATTTACAAACCCTAACTCGTTCTCTCACTTTGTTTTTTCACGGCTCATTGAAATCCCTAACATTTCAAATTCATTGTTTCACATGTAAGAACTTGAAAATCCCTAACTCTTATAATTTAATCAATTTTTTGAAACAAAAAATCTGAGTTACTTTACTCACGGAGACTCGATGAGTCATACTACTCACATACATTCTTTAAGTGTGTTCCATTACTTGACCGTGGATAAATATTTATCTACGAGTGAATTAACTACGAACCGTGTTCGTGGGTAATCTATGAGTAATTTTACGTTATCTACAAAATTGTCATAGGTAAAGATAAAATCAATCGTAGGTAACAATATTTTTTCTTGTAATGCCTGATTGCAACATTTGATTCATAAGGTGACAATTTGTCTTTACATTTTCAAATTAGTTTGATTTCTCACTATCGTTTTAAATAAAAAATCTTATTTTAAGTATGAATAATAAATATTTGTTTTGTCTTTTTGTACGTGACAACGGAAATATTTGTTTTATTATTTTTTAATATTTATTAATTTTAAATATTTATCTTATATTTTTTGTGTATCAATATAAAATATTTGCCATGTGATTTTTTTAATATATATCACTTATAAATATCCATATCATGTTTTTTATTTATTATTTATAAATATTTATTCTATATTTTTAATATTTATTAATGATAAAGATTTGTATCGTCTTTTTTATGCTTCAGTAGCAAATATTTGTCCCATAATTTTTTATACTTATTATTAACAAATATTTGCCATGTGTTTTTGTATGCACCAAATATATATAAATATTGTATTTTTGTAGTTATTTTTTTATAGAGTAGTTATTTTTTTTTATATTACAAGTTAGTTATTTCTTTTTTTTTGGCAGTTAAGACTTTTTTTCTTATATTGATATTTATATACCTTAAAATCTGCAACGGTTAAGAATAAAGAAAACACTTGATTTTTTTGTAGCTGTTTATTTTCTTATATTGACTTTTTATATTGATAGTTGATGGCTTATTCATGACTGTTGCTTGTTTGTAGTGCTTTCATTTCTCTCAAACAACAACAAAATTAGTTTATATATATATATATATATATATATATATATATATATATATATTAATATGCAAATTTGCAATTGGTGACTATGGATTTGAAGCAATAATATTTAATTATAAATTATTTTATTTTATGAAAATGAACTGTTATTGAATAGGATACTTATCGAAAAATTTCTTCTTAATTTTTTATATATATATATATATATATATATTTTGACTGTCATTTAATTACTTAATCATTACAAGACATTTAATAATTGATAAACAATGATAATATATTATTAATAGTATGAGACCTTCAAAATTTTAAGATTTTGTACGATAGTTCAGCTGCATCGACCTTAGTCACTTTTATTGTATACTAAACGACCCTAAAATTGATTCGAAACTAATTTATTCATTGATATAGTGCTTGCATGTATTAGTTTCCTTTTAATAATAGTGTTGCATCTATTTTCATTCCAATGGAACAAATCAATTCGCTTTTAAAATAACCAACGAATGGTATTAGCAAAGCGAGATTGGAGATTTGTTGAGAACTGAGTTTTAATTAGAGCATGGAATTGTCTAAAGGCACTTAAAGCATCAGTTTTGTATTTAAGAAAGAAAATCCAAGTATGTATGTAGACCTTTTTGTAACAAGAGTTGTTAAAATGCCAACAACATGCTATGAGACTTATAAATCTCCTTTTCAAAAAACAAACTTAAAAGAACTAATTGAGTACAATAAAATAACGTCCAAGTTATGTTCTAAAAATCAGATACAGTTAACTGGTTGAACCGATTGGATCGAGAAATTAAATAGTTAATTCGTTGATCAATCAATTCCAATTATATATATCCTTGTATAATTGATTTAGATTAAATCATTTGAATCATAGTAGGTTAAAAATTTTATTTTTTATTTTTTTACTTTAAAAATTTTAATTTATTTATTCGTCATGATCTTTTAAATTTTATTTATTTATTCGTCATGAGCCATAATCCATAAATATCACGGTTTGATCTTCTGTTCCTTTTTAAACACTGCATAAAAGAGATAAAATATTCAAATGAAAACAAAATATCATTATAAAATTTATATTTGTTGAACAAATCAGTCTCTCTATCACTAAAGGGACTTCCTTGATTTTCTTTTTTTCAATTTCCCCTTTCATCACTAAAAATGGTATTACGCCTTTTATTTATTTGTTCGAATAGTTTTAAAATTATAATTAACAACAAACAAAACTCGTGTTATTTCTCCCTTTCATGACTATGGAGACTCAATCAGTTCTGATTAAGCACAAAATAAAGAAAACCATGACTCAAATTATATTTGTATTTTTTTATTCAATTAACATTAATCAAGACATTATCTCTCTAAAGTTTCTACTATATATTTTTTTTTTACTCTTAACAGACTTCGTTCAAATAAAAATGCAAAGTACAATTCAAACATATAAATTGAATTTGTACTCTACAAATAAACTTCTACCTCCAATTTGTAAATAATCTAAATTTATCCCTTTTATTTTTATTGCTCCTATTGAAAAAATTATGGGCAATTTTTTTGCCACTTTGACCAAAATTTTCAGTATGTCACATTTTTTACAAAAAATTAATTTAACACGTTTTCAAAGATCTAGAAGTCAAAATTTTACAAAACTTGAAAGTTCTGTTTTAGTATATTATCGGATTTTTTGAAAACAAAATTTCTAATAGTAATAAATTGTATGCCGGAATTTTCAATTCAAATTTTTTACTCATGAATTTTTTGGTAGTATATACTTATGTTCTAGACAAAATGTTGAAATTTTTGATAACTTTGTTTTTTCTTTTATTTTCATAAATTGAAATTTTCAATTTGTTTTAAAATGCGGTTTGTATCTTTTTTTTATAAAAAAATTGTTTGTGCGTTTTGTTTTAAGCGGGAATGAAAAAAATACAATTATGTGTAGATTTAAGTGAAATATTCATAATTAATTAAATATTTGATTTACGAGAAACTGTTATATCATAGACGAAAAAAATTGATCCATAAAACTGAAGAGTTAAATGTTATCATTTTTCAGTTTAAAAAATAATTACTAGAAAATTTATTTACAAATTTTTTAGTAGACATAAATAACTAATATATCAACTATTGTTATTTATTGACATTTCATATATATTTTGGATGCATTAGGCTGACACTTTGCTAAAACGGACTCATCAAATTGATGATTGAGATTGACAGTTCTGACTTTCCAAAAAATAATCCAGATTTCGTACTCTGTACGGTGTACGGAGTTTTCATATAATAATTAGGTTTATTTTGACTAAAAAGGAAGATTTGAGATTAAACAATTAAAGGCATACATTGCTTGCAATACTAGTTTAAGTAATTTTTCTTTCTTTCTCATGTTAGCTACTGAGCAGGGGAGAAACATAATTAGCAACGGTTTAATTGAAATTAAGAAGAACATGGCTGTTAAAGGAGAACAAAGATCTCTTGAAGATACACCAACATGGGCTGTCTCAGTTTGTAGTTTCTTTGTTCTAATTGTATCTTTGATCATTGAAGCTGGACTCCACAAATTGACTGAGGTAATTAAATTAATTATTGTGAAGTAGTGCATTTATGAAAATGTTTTTGAATAAACTCAATACTATAGTATATCCTTAATTACTATGTTTAATTTGCATGCTTCAGCATCTAAAGAAAAAGAAAAGAATATCCATGGGGAAGGCTTTGGCTAAAACTAAAACAGGTTGGTTCGAGTCTTGACTTATTTTTTAATTTGAAAAATGATGGATGACAAATATCTTAATTTTCATCAGTTATTGTGAAATAATAAAATAAAGTTGTTGTTTATTGGGGTATGTTGATATTAGAAATGATGAAATTCGGTTTCGTGTCACTTCTTCTGACAATATCGCAAGTGCCAATATCCAAAATCTGTATCAACAAGGATGTGGCGAATTCTTTCCTACCATGTAATGATTCTATGGAGTCGGAATATCAGTTCATCAATTATTGTGAAGCAAAGGTCATATTAAATATTCCATGTTCTGTTAATTTATACTAATATAGTACAAAAGTATGCTGGAACATTTTGGAAATTCTATTCAAATGCTTATGAATATGCAGGGCAAGGTTAGTCTTCTTTCAAGTGATGGAATTCTGCAGCTAAATATCTTCATATCCTTTTTGGCAGTGTTTCATATACTTTTTTGCACATTCACGATGTGCCTTGGAAAGGCCAAGGTATATATAATCATCATTTTCATTAATCTTGTGGAAACTAGTAGGAAGAAATTAATAGTCCATATTTAAGTTTCATGAATTTTCATATTTATACAAGTTTGATTATACATATGTCAACTATTAATATAACGCAAAACCAATTGCTCAATACAAATTGCAAAAACAGCAAGAAAAGAAAGAATCCTAACAACTCCCAAAGCATCCATTTGAAGAGTTGACAAAAAAATGTTTCATATCATAAAGTCAATATTGAAATAATTAAGCATTCCCCCACGCAAAAGAGTCTATTTCATCTAATATAGCTACTATCAATTAGTAGTATTTTTATTTCTTCAGTTGGCATATTCTGACCAACATTAATTTAAAAAAGTCAACTTTGAATATTAATCCCATCTCCACTAAAATTTTGAATAATGTGACAACAATGACGGTTCATATAGCATACAAAATTAGTAAAAATAAATACATACATATATTTATATTAATGGGTAATGAGATATTGCACTTATATGTGACAGATGAGAAGATGGAAAAAATGGGAGGACGAGACTCAAACACTCGAATATCAGATAGATAATGGTAATTATTAATTAACCTTATTCCTTCCTGTGTTTTCTTTTAAATGTGTTGTTGATTTTTATTTTCCTATAAATTTTCTAATTACAGATTCAAGAAGATTCCAGTATATAAGTCAAACATTGGGTGGCAAGCGTCATTTGAAATTATGGAATAACTATTCTCCGTTGCTGTGGATGGTAGTATATAAGTTGAATTTAATTTGAAATGTGAACATAAAACTTTAAGTTAAAAATTTGAAATAAAAAGTTCCTTGAAACTTAAAAACCATGAAATTAATGTTTTACCCACATGCACTAATCATGAATCATATATAGGTGTGTTTTATGCGGCAGTTCTATAATTCAGTCTCAAAAGATGATTACTTTGCTCTACGAAATGGGTTCATTGTAGTAAGCTAGCTTCAATGTTATGCAATTTAATTATGAAACAAATTGGGGCACCAAACACAAATTCATTTTCCCTAAACTTAAACTGCAGGCAAATATTTCAATGGGAAGCAATTTCAATTTCAATTTTAAGAAATTTCTTTCCCGTACTTTTGACGAAGATTTTGAGAAGGTCGTTGGAATCAGGTACTCCAATTAATCTAATACTCTTGGATAATGTTATACAGATCAATAATTTTTTACCATGTAGATTCTTATATAGTTAAAAATAACGTAATTAAATTATACAGGGCTAAACAATCATGATTAACCAAGCTTTTCACCTCTTGCAGATTTTGGATATGGTTTTTCTCCATACTTCTCATATTCCTTAGTGCACATGGTACGAAACGTTATATAATTCTCTATTATATAAGGAAAAAATAATATATTTAAAAAATTGATATATGTAATTTAAATTTTTTAATACTTACATTAACTTTTCATATAATCCTTTTAGTTATCTTGTCCCTTGCTATTTTACTCATGAGTTTACTTTAGTGGCATAAAACTAAAACATTTTTATTTTGCAACAATATTATCTATTTAACAGTGATTTCATTTTTTGCAGAGTTTTATAACTACTACTGGCTTCCATTTATTCCACTTGTGGTAATTTTGATACCATAACTTTTTCATCTTTTCTTTTAATTTATAAAATTCAGCAGTACAATGCATTAATTGATGATAAAGGCATAATACTATTTCTCTTAATTTTAGTCCATTACATTGAATTGGTTGAAGAACTATGATTTTATAATTTTTTTGTGATTTTATTGAAGGTTGCTCTCCTTGCGGGGACTAAACTGCAAATGATAATAACGAATATGCATCTTGATAGTTGCAAGCAAAGCCCAGTGATCAAAGGAACCATACTTGTAAGACCAAGTGATGAATATTTCTGGTTTCATCGACCCGAATGGCTTCTCCATATAATCAAATTAATCCTTATACAAGTACGTCCAATCACAACTACGAATACCGAACATAACACTGACACGTAGTCACTGATGATAACAATTTTGAAAAATAGAAATGGTTGAATGTAACTATATGCTTATGCTTATATTATGTGATTGATGGCAGAATTCCTTTCAACTTGCATTTTTCACCTGGACTTGGGTAAGTAATTACTACTAATTAACATTGGTGTGCTCAATAGATTTAGATATATTAACTTTTTATGATGATTCTATATATACTAAGAAAGAACAGTATGAATTTGGTCCAAGGTCTTGCTTCAATAGAGAAAAAGCAGACATTGCCATAAGGATTGCATTGGGTTTAGCTGTACAGCTACTATGTGGTTATGTTACTCTGCCCCTTTATACACTTGTCACTCAGGTAATAAGCAAACTAATTAATGTTGTGCTATATATATATATATATATATATATATAATGACCCCTTGTTTTGCTTGAAATTGTGAATATATATATGACAGATGGGGTCTAACATGAGGAAGGAAATTTTCACGGAGCGTGTTGTTGAAGGTCTAAAAAGTTGGCAAAAAAAGGCTAAGAGATCAGCAAATTAATTAATTTTGTGCTATATATATATATATATATATATATATAATGACCCCTTGTTTTGCTTGAAATTGTGAATATATATATGACAGATGGGGTCTAACATGAGGAAGGAAATTTTCACGGAGCGTGTTGTTGAAGGTCTAAAAAGTTGGCAAAAAAAGGCTAAGAGATCACTTTCGAAAAACAACTCAACTTGTAGCAGACACACAGTTTCAGCTTCTTTACATTCAAAAGCAAGTGAGAATTCAGTAAAAGAGTCTTCAGAGAGTATGCACAATAAGGTTGATGATAATGAAAACATGCAATCAATAACAGTGGTCACAGGAAGTGGAGAGGAAGAAGAGATAAATATTGCAACTAATAGTAGTGTTGAGCAAGAGATGATAATACCAACTGAGGAACATAATGCTAAGATCATCACCAGAGGAATCTATGACGGTGAGATCTCATTTGGAAGCAGTTGGAAGAATGTTGGTAGTAGCAGGAGCATAAGGGAAATTGTTTCAATAGCTGAAGAAGAAGAAGAAAATGAAGATGAAGATGTCACTGTCACAAATTACCACATTTGATTTCATAGGAATTGGACTTATAATATTTATTTCAATAAAAATAAAACAAAACTGATTCTTAAGCAATAATACTATCAGCAATCTAGTAAATTAATGAAAGTGATTTCTAGTTTCCAGCATTACCATTACTTTTCGCTTCCCCCAACTCTTACTGCTAATACTTACACAAGATTATTTCTATTTCAAATTGATGAACAAAAGTTTGAGGAGGTAAAGCTAACATGGTAAACTCCAACAAAAGGGAACATGTAAAATAAGATAAGGAAGAATAACACATGAATCTGTCTTTGATTGCTGTTGTGGTTTGAGGAGGTCCAAGGGTTCAAATTAATGCAAATTGTATGGTTTTCATCCTTTCAAAGGTCCATAAGCCAACAAAAATGGCGCTATTTGTATGGTTTTGTATTTTGTAACATTTGCATGTATGTTTATCCGGTTGAATCCTATTTTATTTTAGAGTTTTCATTTTACGTTTGTTTCCTTTATATAAAAATTAATTTTTTTTTATTTTTACATCTCACGTTTTGAAAATTTAACAAAAAATATTTTGAAATTTTAGTTTATCATCAAGTTTTCGAAATATAAAATGATTTTATTTTCGAAAGTTTCATTTCATTTGAAATTTTCGAAATACAATTGATTGTAGTTGTAAAATATTTTTGAATTTTTCACCTTTAATGAAAAATTCGGAATGAATATTTTCGAAACTTTCAAAATTTCGAAACAAGAATTTTTCAAAAGTTTCAAAAGTTTTAAAAATGTGAGTTTCAAAAGTTTCAATTTTTTTGAAAGTTTCGAAGATTTAACTAACAAGTTTTTGAATGTTCAATTTAATTTGAAACTTTCGAAAAATTAAAATAGTGAGTTTCGAAAGTTTCAAATTGATCGAAACTTCCGAAAAATCTGAAATTCTTATTTTGGAAGTTTCAAATTGATCGAAATTGTTAAGGCAAAATCCCAAATTAATATTTTCAATATAAACAAACAAGTTAATTAATTTCTAATCACGATTCTAATTGTGTTGTTATTTTACTTGTGTTTTTTAGTGTATTATTTGAAGATATATAGGTAATCATATATACTATACAACAACACAAAATCATTTTGGTTTATACAAGACCATTCTAGTATATTAAAGAAAACTATGGTTCATAAGAGCATCAATCTAGACAAACAAAGATCATTATGGTTTTTAGCAGCAACAGTCAAAGCAAACCAAGATCGTTCTGGAAAATTCATTTTAAAGATAAAAATGAAATGAATTATTTTTCAAAATACAGATCTTAAGTAAAACAAATATCAAGACAACTCAGAACCATGATCAAGCCCAAAAGGTTAAAAGAAGCAAAACAACATAAAGAACAATAGCAAGATCAATCTCCAGATTGATGGCCTATAAACAAGTACAATTAGGACAACAACGATGAAAAGGACATTGATGATGCACCTTTTGTAGAAAGCTCAACTTGTGTACAAAGCAGAAAACTGACACCAAACAGCTGTTAATAGCTCTCAGTCACAATACACACTCAAGCACAAACGAAGAACATTCTTGTTACATAGCAGAAATATTATGGATAAAATAAAACACATGTCTATTAAAATATCACTCTGAACAGCTGAATCAGTGAGAATTATATGAGTTATCGTCAATCTTCATCACGCCTATAAGAAGAACCTCAAGGTGAAGAAAATATCAAGAGTTTTAAGTGCAATCAATTCATCACTTAAACTATCATACTTGAGAAATCAAAGCTCTTCAATCAAGCAAAGCTCCAATTTTGTTACACTAGATTCAGTGATCTTTTTACTGAAAATCAATCTCAAACAAGTGTTGAGTAGATTCTGATTCTTCAACCTTCTTTTTATAATTTCATTTGAAACTCAAGACTATATTCTTAAAGATAGTTTGAGTGGTTTGTAAAAATCATTTTTGTGATTAACGGTATCGCGTAAAAATTCTTTTTGAATTGAAAGATAATTGTAAAAAATCATTTCAAGATTGAAAGATGAAAGTTGTAACTAATCAAAGGTGATAAAAAAATGTTTGTGTGAAAGCAAGAATGTTCTGCGTAAGGACTGGACGTAGTATACCATGGGTGAACCAAGATACATCATTGTGTGATTCTCTTATCCTTATCCTTAATTATTTCTCACTCAGAATCACTAATCACATAGAAATAATTTGTTTTATTTATTTTCACCAATTAGGAACGTTCTGCATTTTTGTTTTATAATCAAGATTGATCTTGAGTTAGTTTTAAATTAAAAGCATGAATTATTCTTTAAAATGGAATCACAATTCAAATCCCCTTACTTATGATTGATATTGCTACTCATAAACTTTCGAAATTTCTAAAAAAATTATATTTTGAAAGTTTCGTACTATTTGAAACTTTCATTTTCTTTTTTGAAAAACTGAAAATGTTGTTTCAAATGTTTCAAATTAATCAAGAAGTTCGAAAAAAAGTTACTTGTTTGCTACGGAAGTTTTGAAAATTTTAAAAGTTTTAAAAGTTTTGAAAATGTTAGGAAATTTGACAAAATTTCGAAAGTGTAATAAGAAAAAAAAAATTCAACTTTTATATATAGTAAAAAGTGTAAAATAGTATATATATTTTTTTATGTGTATTGGAGTGGTAGTTTTAGGTGATGGGTGACAATTAGAAAAGTTAATTTTTTTTTATAATATAACAAACAAATTTGGAGACAATAGAGTATGAAGATTTAGTTGATGTTTTTGTTTCAAAAAATGTTAGAAAAATTGCTCTTTTTAAATAGCTAGAAGCTAATAATATATTGAAGTTGTAATGATATGTTATTTCCAATTTAAATAATGTACTTTGAACATTTTAGACTTTATTTGATAAAAATATAATATTTTAAAATAATTTTTAATTATTAAAATTTGACTTCCTTTTTAACTATAGTTCCATTTGTAAGATGAGACCATGATCTCTAAAATATTAAGACAAGAAAACTGAAGCAAAATGAGAGGGAAGGGTAGAAAAAACTCCACTTGCTACTTATTCACATGTTTCATAGAAAAATACTATCTCTAATTATTTTTATAAGTAACATTTAAGTTAATATTTTATTAACAAAATTCGATATATTTACGTCATATTATAAATTAAATATGTTAATTTGTATTGACTAAATATTAATTTAATTGTCTATTATAAAAAAAAAATCTGAAAAAAAAAGAAAAACTGTCGAACTACTAGACATGTGCGTTTTCCATCATTAAATATGATGACTTTCAGATTCAGTTACCAAAAAGAATCCGATGACTTTCAAGATTTAATTACTTTGGTAACTTTTATATATGAGTTACGTAAAAAATGAATTATATTAACAAATGGTTCTAAAACAATTGTGAAGAATACAAAAACAAGATTTTATATTTAAAAATTAAATATCTAACCTTTAATGTGTTTTTCAACATAATATTTCTATATTTAAATGTTTAATAAATATTTTAAGAATATTTATTAAAATTTATCTTTTAAATATTGATGTATGGTTACTTTTTTCCACTGCTCTAACAACTGGGACCATGCTTGTAAGAGGCAAATCCTTGCGTGAAACACGTGTACGTGTTTTAGCGTTGAGAAACGAAGCTTCCGCAAACTCTAATACGCTGTTCAAGATAGACCCTGCTTTCTTACACTTATGTCATCACAATTGACCTTATTCACACTATCTATACGTGGCACTTTGACAATATAAAATTCCTTTAATGTTATTTACAAGAATTTATCATTTTAACATGTCATGAAAAATCTTTTTGGTTAAATTTTTCTTTCAATTAGTTTCCTTTGTGTTGCATATCTAAAAAAGTCAACTGTCTGTTTTCAACTGTAAAAATTATACAAAAAAATATCCAAGATTTAGGAAACTAAGCATGTCATCCAGCATTCAATTGGTAACAACAACACAAATTCTACTACTTAAAAAAAAAAACAATATCACAATTTATGTACACACAAAGCAGGGTATTGTTTAAGAATAATTTAGTTGAGTAAAATAAAAAATAAATTTTTTAATTGGTAAAATATATAGGTTGAGTCACAACCTCACATTCATGAGATAGATTACAATTACTTAAATATTCCAAGTGCAAGTACTAGTATTCTTTCAAAATATGGTTATGTGCAATGACTCGTATATGATTGATTAATTAATAAATATATAATCTTTTTATCATTAGTTGTATGAAATATTTGGATCTATTTAAATAATAAAAAATTATCCAAATTTTTTTATTTGTTATAAGACATCAATTTTTAATTTATTTTTGTTTAAATTTAAAAATAAATAAAATAAAATAAAAATCACTAAAATAATATTCATTGTTAAAAAGAATTTAAAAAGAATAAGTACACTTGATTTAGATATCAAAAATTCAAAATAATTGTTTTCTCGTTTATTTTTTGACAAGTTGTTTTCTAGATTAATTAATTGTTGGACAGCAATATGGTGATTTTTTTGACAAAGCAACAATATGGTGATGTCATGGTAGATATAGCTCAATCTTTCTGACGTAGTAGGGGTCCGCATTATTATGTCATGCAACGTGGCCTATGACGTTAACGTCGTCCCGATCTTTTTTTAATAGTAAATAAATTGTCGTCCCTATTTTTCACCCAAAAAGAAATTGTCATCCCTATCCTTTGTCGACGTGTGTCAGACATGTTAGCAATTTTTATTCTTAAATTGATTAATACAATAATTTCATTTCATTGATAAAAAAGGTTAATGGTATATTACCATTGTGCAATATTATTATTATTATTATTATTGTTATTATTAATTTATTATTTAGCATTAAATATATTTTTATTTTTATAAATATATTATATTTATTTTTAGTCTCTAAAACTTTCATTAAACAATTATTTCTTAAATATTTTAGATCTACAATTGCCGTATCTGATTTTAATTCAATTTATGTGTATGATTCAAATTTTTTAATAATCTTATGCAAGCATTTTTAGAATATTATAACAATTTTATCTATAAAAATTTAGAATTTTTTAAAATATTAATTAAATATAAAATTTTTAGCATCAAAAGTTTTAAAAATTATATTTAATTCATCATTAGTTAAAAAAATTAAATTTTTGTGAAAGAGATTTTTATTTTTTTTAAACATAACTATAAATAAATATTACACATTAATTGACTTAAAAATAAAGACACAAATTGTATACATTTGAGAGACTATTATTTAATAAAAAAAATTATAAAGATTAAAAATGAAATATATATATTTATGGGGGGTAAAAAACTTATTAAATCCTTATTATTTTGTTTTCACATGTTTCCATGTTGAGACATTGCCAAACATTAAATTAAATATGGAAATGGCTCAAAAGTATATGCTTCATTCTCTCTTCCATGCTTCATTCAGGTCAAAATTGGTTGCAAGTTTGGTTCTATTTATGGAGGAGTGAAAATTGTCCTAAAGATGTGGAATTAATTTTTGAGAAGTTTGATTCTATTATACTTCCAAAATTGATTATAATTTAAATTTTGAATTTGTAACTTTGTAGCCTTACTTCCAAAATTTATTATTAGTCTTAAATATTTTTATTTAACTCACTTTTAACCATAATAAATTTTAATAAATCAATTTTTGTCATCATAAAACAAACACAAACTTAAAATGTTTTGTCATTTTTGTAAGATTTCTTTTGATAAAAAGTAGCGGATGACACATGAATTAGTCGACAATATATGAAAATTATAATAAATAATAGTAGAGAAAAGGGGATGTGTCACATTAAAACACTCATTTCATGTATACTACCACATGACACTATTATATTCTATTATATTCCAAAATAGATAACTCTTATTGAATGTCAATGTAAGTTACACTAATAATATATATTGATTAAACTTATAATAGTATAATTGATAGCAGATAAACTAATAAATTAAATTTAAAATACTAGATAATACTAATGGTGAAACTAGCTAATAAATATAGAAATTTGACAAAAAAAACTAATAAATATAAAATGCATTCAAATATTTTCAGAAGTAATATTTTATTAGACATGTACTGAGATATTTTCGGAAGTAATAACAAAGTACTCCTCCGGTTTCGAATATAAACATAAAAAAATAGTCTTTCATGATCTAAAATATAAGTAACTTTAAAAAAAAAATGTTATATTAAATTCTTTTTTCTTCATAATATCCTTAATTTAATTTAAACTTTTATACTCTTATTGTTAATATCATAATTAATTTATTTATGTTTACAAAATATTTTATAAATAATTTTAAAATTTTATTTATTTATTTTCAAATACTAATAAAAATTGGTTGATTATTTAACATATGTAATTTATTTATTTTTTGGATCAAATACAAACCCCGGAGTAACACTCTAAGGGTTATTTTTATCTCTATTAAACTCATTTTAAAATGGAATTAATATATTCTATTCTATATCCTAAAAGTAGGGAAAAATATGTTTCACAATTGGTCCAACACCACTACTCCACTAAGCATTAGTTGATATAGACAAAGTGGGGATGTACGTATAGCAAGTGCCAAGTGGGATGGCCGTCCAAAATGTCACGTAGAAAAACAAAGGAGGAAGCGACACAACCTATAACGTAAGACGACTAACAATACCGCGTAGTCTTTAGGAAATTGCTTATTTGCAGTTGACGTCACAAATATAATTAAAATATATAATAATATAAGGACCCTTTCAAATCTTCAACCACTCACCCCTATATTTTCCATCCTCCATTTGTATATATTCATCTCTTTCATAAAACCATAAACCATAATCCAACCATCACCAAAAAAATCTTCTTCACTCGACACATCATGCAACAAGCAATTCCTTATAGGTCATGGACTCACACCTCCACAACTCACTTTAATGTTATCAACCCACACACATTAACTAAAAATAAAATCCACAATACAATTGATGAATCGTCGCATAAACCCTCTTCCTTGGAGAGAACAATGGTTGTTAGCATGGTATCAGATAACGCAATTATAGTGTTCGCAAGGCAAGGGTGTTGTATGAGCCATGTCGTGAAACGTTTGCTTCTTGGTCTTGGTGTTAACCCTGCCATACATGAGGTAGAGGAGAAAGATGAAGTGGATATGGTTAGAGAATTGGAATCCATTATTGCAAGTGATGATGGGAAGGTTCAATTTCCAGCAGTGTTTATAGGTGGAAAATTGTTTGGTGGATTGGATCGTATTATGGCCACTCATATTTCTGGTGAATTGGTTCCTATTCTTAAACAAGCAGGGGCTTTATGGCTCTGACTCATTATGTTATTCTTTCTTTCTTTTTTTCCAACTCAAATTTCCATTTCCGTTCTTCCTTCCGGATATGTTGATTCCTTCCTATGGAGTTTGTAGAGAAATAATAATAGAAAGTTATCATAATCCTTAGTTCTTCAAACTCACCTCTTAGAACAAAAGAGGTTAGTTGAGATGGATACAAATTTGTTGATATTTGAAATATTTTTTATATTGTTCCAGAATTTCATCTTCAGGTATGTTTGGAAGTTGAATTTTGGAAAAAGAGAGTTTTTTTTCCTTTTTCAAATTAAAAAAAACTATAAAATATTTTTAAAAATAAATTAAATGGAATTGAGAATTTGAGATGTTATATGATCATTTATTATGTTATTCTTTTAAATTTTTAAAAAATCTCAAATATATAATAAAATATAAGCTTAACTCTCCAAAATCCTCCACCCTAAAAAAACTGGACTCCCAAACATATTAGAGTTCCTAATTACATGTACATCACTCAAGTCCATTATTCTTTACTATATAGTTATGATAATGACCAACACTCAATGATAAACAAAAATAACTTTGTATAACTATATTGTATAGCTAAATTACCAATCATTATAGAAGGAGGAGAATAAGTTAGTTATTTCACCTAACTTCAATTATAAGAGATAATTTAGTTTCCATTTCCTTAAATGACTAATGTACGATAGAGTACTATGGTTTCATCCTCGTATTTTTCGTTATTGGTTATTATGTCAGTGTTCTGTCATTGTATTTCAGCAGTACAGATACCAGGAAGGTTCCACTTTTGACTTTGTGTATCTAAGGATGCTTAACCTGATCAAATTAAATATGATCAATAATTTATAATTGTTTACAAAGTTATCGAAAACTTCACCTTCCCGGACCCTTCTTTGCTAATTTGCTGATCTGATCCAACGTGATTTTTTGCATTTTAGAATCCGTAATTTTGAGTTTTCATATAATGTATTCATTATTCATAAGTTTATTTTTTGCATTTTGGAATCCGTAATTTTGAGTTTTCATATAATGTATTCATTATTCATAAGTTTATAAACCGGGTGGAGAGAAATGCAAGGTTAATAACATCGGAACTACGAAATTATGTCGAGGAAACTATACTCTCTTTCAAATTAATTTAGTCCCTAAAAATTGGAGGCACGGCATAAGACATGTCTCATAAGAACAAAAGTTTGGGATAAGGGTCGAGGGTTAAAAATCCTTAAAAGGATTTATGACGTGTTTAGTGAATATTTAGGTGTTTTAGTTTCTAAACTATCTATAACTTTAAGACAGCAGCACAGCATTAATTATGCCCATGTTTGAATTATGTTTTGCACCTCCCAAATTAGAATATAAAGTATATAAATTGGATTTCTTCCACAAATAATATATTTTGACAAAATCAAACTAACTTATTTAAACATTAACTTATATTTAAATAAGACGTAATCCGTAAGACTTAACTCAACTGACAATGCCGATATTATTAGACTGGATATCATATCCTAGTTTCGAATCTGAGATCTCACAATTTCGTATCCCATTTCATCTATTGATAAAAAAAATAAGACGTAACTTAAAGCATGATTTAAGTAAAAAGTAAAAGAACTTTCTAACAAAACAAACCATGATTTGAAATTATTAGTCAAACATGAGCCTAGCCATCAGTAAGTTGGAATTTAAAACATCTTATTTAAGTCTAAGCCAAAATTTTATGCCTAACCTGGGTTTGACTGCCGATGGTTAGCCATCTGTATTGTAAACATTGTCAGCAAACCCTTTCTTTGCATGAAGTTTTGTTGACGAGACTGAACCATGGATTAATAACTTTGAACGAAAGAATTGAAGTGTTTCATTTCATGCACTAAATTCTGTAATGGTTAGAAAGTGAATTATTGTTTCAAACCTCAATCAAAAGGGCAATTTATCGGATCAGACTTCAAAGTAAAGATCAAGAAGAAAGCCATTTTTCATTAACCAGGGCAACTCTCAAAAATAGCAATGAATGCATCACATTATACATTAGCAAGAATTATGGAACTTTGACTAATCAAAGTGTATCAAACCATGAATCAAAATCATCAGAAACTGGTGATTTGTTTTGGGAATGCGAAGATAGCATGCTGTGGTGGACAGGCTTTTCATCTTGTGACTGTAATAGAACATTTGGGTTCAACAAAGTGGATGTTTCCTCTAGCAAGTCGTCAAGTGTGTCATCTAGACTAGCAGTAATTGATGCAATTCTGGTTCCAACCGGCTTTTTATTTGAAATCTGAGGAAGATCCATTGAAGAGACTCCCAATGAAACAGGAAAGGAGGCACTGGACTTGGTCTCATCAAGTGAATCTAGAAGCATATCCAGTTCTTCTTCAGCAGCAGCTGCCTCAAATGTTGTGTGTTTCTCGACTGTATCTTCATTGGAATGAAAATTAGTATCTATACTAGGTTGAAATGCTTTGTTTTTACCAGAACTGCCAGCCTGCTGAAATTCACCATTGATGTTGTTTGCAGGAATGAGAATGTCATTAGACAGGGCAGGAGTAGAAGAAAGATGGCTGCTGCTACCAGAACTACATGAAGTAAACTGATCTGCTACAAAATCATCTAAATTTAATTCTTTAGACATCCTCTCAGATAGTTCACAGTTCTCTGTAGTTTCCTGTTCATCAGGTTCTTCATCAATGTCCACTGTCAAGTCTTCAACGCGCTGTAAAAGTAAAAAGGATTACGTTAATGCAGCATATATAAATTTGCACACTATGTAAAAATATTAAATGATTAAATCCATCCTGCAACTTATTAGTGGACTTTACTGGGGTCAATATTGAATTTATAATATAATTCGAAATTTAAAATGCCAAATGTCAACAGTTACATGATACTTGTATCAGTGCCTCATCTGCAACATAGCTATTTCTACCCACAAGGAACCATAAATATTTGAATTCATAAAGGATGGTAGCTTTCATCATTATAGCACTGTATGATCATAGTTATGCATACACAATTGACGACAAGCAATAGATCATATTGTCAATCTTACAATTAACAAAAGCACATTAGGTCATGTTTCAGACTTTCAGTAATAGATAACAGGTAAGTGTGGCGTACTACAGCTTGTGCCATATCAACTAATGACTCCAATTCACAACTGTCTTTTGATGTTACAAGGGAACAATAAATGTTTTATAAGTGCTTGCTTTGTACATGAGTCATGCTAACAAGTGTCCTAAGGGCACATGTTACGGAGAAAAAAAGAAATTTTATGTGGAAAAGAGCAATTTTTAAAATTTGGAGAAATTGAATGGACAAGTTCCCAAACAAGTTTTTTCTATATTTGGTTCCTTAACATGTATCCTTAGAGCACTTGTTAGAATTTTCCTTATATCATAGAATGTAAAATACATTAGCTATGTGTGCCATTACTATTTCCCACTTTAGCTATAAATTTTAATTTTAATTCTATCATCCAAGTGGTACACATATTTAATGCCATAGGGGAAGAGCTATGAAAACATATTTGGTGTGAGAAAATGTTTGTTTTCTCTAATAATTACAAAAATATTATTTTATTTTCACTTTGTTTTGTGTTTTCTAAGATTTGTATAAGGAGTGGTGAAAACAACATTTCTAAGATATGCACTTTCTTATACAAATCTTTGAAAACAGAAAACAATGGTAACAAAATAAGATAATTTAATCATTATTAGCCAAATCAAAAACGTTTTTCAAACTATAAAGACTTTGAGGTTAAATTTGGCTTGCATAAAGTACTCTGCTTCAGTTTTTTTATTTCACTAACTAAAACAACAATTACAACTTACAAGTACAACAACCAAAGCATTTTCTGTTTAAACTAATAATAACCAAAATGTCACAAAGTTTTTCCTTTGTTTCTGGTATTGAATAATGTGTACAAGAAACGGAGAAAGCAATGTAATATTTTTGTAATTATTAGTGAAAACAGACAACTTTTTTTTGCAACCCAAATGCATCCTAAGGGATTTTAATTCTGCAATACCCATGTCTGGGGATACACAGGATCACAAAACATGCTTAATTGGACCTGGGTGTACCTTCCTATTGCTCTAATTTAGTTACAACCTGCGTATTAATGTGATATGACATCATGCATGGTTTCAATCAGATAACAGAAATAAAATCAAAAGTAAATTAAACAACATACACAACTATTGAAAAAGTGCAAATTAGATCAAATACTCAAATGTAAAACGTCGCAAAAAATAACTATGCCGCACTAAGAGGAAAAATAGGAAAATGAAATGAAGAAAATGAGGAAGGTAAAATAAATATTATAAAATATGACTAACATAAATGCAATGAAACATGCAAAAAGACAACAGCCACATAATTTTCAAGATCAATTTAGAAGATAGACATACCAACTCAGAGGGTATCAGGTCAGACTCAATAAATAATCTCTTTGATAAGTCAACTTTTGCAAGCTTTTCAGCAATAGCATGCAAATTCAAGGAAATAAATGATGCCTGCATAAAAACCCAATTCATGGTAAGTAATGAAAAACACTAAACGAAGTTGGAATATAAGAACTTGTTAGAAAAGAGAATCTCCAAACCACGAATTTGTAAGAGAACTGAACAAACATGGATGATAGTAATTATATTATGGCTGAAAGAAAAGAAATACAGTGAAATGAGTACCCTACGGGCCTACTGTCCACTGCGCAGATGCTCCTACAGAGAAAATGGTTAATTCTCCCTCTCTAACTAACTCCAAATGATTTCCAAGATAACTCCCCATTCCCTCCCACATACCGTGGGTTTAAACTGCTATGGATCATTTGAGAACACGTCCTCATTTGGACTCTAACACAACTCTTGATAAGAATGCTCAAGAAAATCACATGGTATGATAGCAATTATTATTTCTGTGTGTTCTCATCCTTTGTATATGTATTTCTGTTTTCCTAAGCTGTAGCAGACTGGTTAGCATTTTCCTGGCCAACTTTTCTTGTATGTTTGATCCTTGAGTAACTGTAACCCTAAATGAATCAGAAATAAGACTGCAGATCAACATCAAGATACTCATGCTGCACATTTGTATGGGTAATTTGATCAGATGGCAGAGTAAAAAAACAGAGCAAAAAGCAGTTCTGAGTCGACCGTAGAGCTATAGCTCAATAAGGGTGTAAAGTACTGGCTAAAAAGGATTCTTGAAGAACTGCAATTGCCTACAAAACTACCGATGAAGCTATTCTATGATGATAAGGCTGCTATAAGTATTGCTCAAAATCCAATGCATTATGACCAAACCAAGCATGTGGAAATCCATAGATTTTATAAAAGATAAGATAGATAAAGAAATAATTTGAACAACATTTGTTCCAACCACTCAATAGTTAGCAAATATCCTACCAAAGGTTATTTCAACCTAATTCTGAATTATTTGTAGGGCATGATGAATATCTCTGCACCAAAATTCAAAACATATCTACTTTCTATTATCTCTCGTCCTTTGTAAATGTATTTCTGTTTACCTAAGTTGTAGCAGATTGGTTAGTATTTCCGAACTCATAGAATTTGATCTTTAGCCCTAACTCAACCCCAAAACTAGCTCAAATGCCGAGGATTGCTTAAGCCTTATAAGGACTGATTTGACTGTACCACAAGCCAATGTAGGATCTCAAAACACCTCCTCAAACGCAGGACTAGACATGTAGCATGGACAAATGCGGGTGGCCCAATAACAGAGATCTCAATGCACCCCTTCGTACCCAGGACTACACATCTAAAAAATGGACGAATATGGATGGTTTAATAACAAGATCTGGGATATACCATCTTAGAATTTGGAGTTTAGGTTTAGGCCCATGACTACACATCTAAAACGTGGATTAATATGGATTGCCAAGTCCTCCAAAAAACTAATTTGGCCGCATCTCTAGTCAATGTTGGATCTCAGCACTGACCAACTTGTCCTATATACTTGAAAAGAAATAAGAATATCAATTGTTGCATCTTAAATTTATAATGCCAACTTCAAAGATGCTAACTCATAAGTGCTTCCTAATTAACTGAAAAAAGTGCTTCCTAATATTAGTACCAATTATTGCAAAATAAATAAAGTAACTAAACAATTAAATAGGCATTAGAAAGGTAGTAGTGGCAACTAGCAAGCATCATAGATTCATGATATATACTAATTTATTAAAGATACTTAAGCTTGAAGAAGCATTCACCACTAGTAGTATGCTTACAACATTATTATATGATGACAATGAGTCAACGACAGCTATCTCTACCACGTTCAGAAAGAATTTGTAAACATGTTTACTGAGTCCACCAATCTTATAATCATATCAAAACTAATTAAGGGAGTAAACAAATTACCTCCTGATTTGCACTAGTCTTATCTTGTACAACAAAATTATCATCTCCAACCCATGACACAAAGCCTTCTCCCCTTACTTCAAGTATAGAGCTTAATCCCACACCAAATTCCCCTGCAAAAATTATCATATACTAAAATAATAATCTCAACAACAACATTTATACTACGGATTCAAAGGAGGTGCATTGTCAGTATATAAAATTGTTTTCCACTGACCACCCATAATAACTTGCCACGTCAACAAATAATTAGACATCTATCTTTGATCTACAAACTATAGGACATATATGGCAAGATTAAATGATTATATTGTCAGTCCACTACCTTTAAACTCTTATACTAAACAAAAGTATCAGTATAAATAATCACTTATGTTGATCAAATATTAATCACAAATATGCCAGTGGTACTGGTGAATGATAGTTAACAGTGAAGCAATCAAGAAACACATACAAGGAAGAAGTTCGTGGAAATCGTCCAGAGTTTTGTCTGCATTTGACTGAGCCTCAGCAACAAGATAACGAAAATCAGCGCCTTTACTTTTGGGAACGACAACATCTAGGGTTTTGGTTGAACTTTCAGGGACAGAATCCAATTCCTCTTCTTCATATCGGTCCCAATTACCGGGAAGCGCAGAAGAACCCTGAGACCGAAATCGATTGGTTTTCTTCTCGATCACTTGTTGCTGCTTTCCAAATGGCTCCTTTGCAGCGTCGTTTGGGTTTGGGCCTGGGCCTGAAGATTGAACTTTGAGCTTGTGGCTTCCGTGATGCTTTTTGTTATGTTGCCGTGTGTGATCTCTCTTTGATTTTGCCAAAGACTTTACGTCCATTGAAGAATGTTACTAACAGTTATCGGAATTTGTTTGTGAATTGTGAGAATTTGAAGTTTTTTATTGTAATTGAACTGTGTTAGTTTGCAGAGAGAACGAGGAAGGAACCAAGTTAACCGCTAGAGTTCAAACGTCGTCGTTTTGCTGTCCTTTACAATCTCTCCGTCATGCAAGTGTATTTCTGCTTAAACGACGCGTATTGGATTGGATTTCATAGTGTTACGCTTAATCTCATTTTTTATGGGCCATGTGATATGCCTAAAACGCAAACGTAGAACACTTCGGTCCAATCTTAGGTCTAGATTATAAGTTCGTAAACGAAATTTAGGCTCTATTTTCATTTTTATTTTGTAAAAGTAGCATACGACGTAGTATAAGATAGTTTGTAGTGGATGAGCTTATAATACTGAATAATAGATAAGGTAACTAGTCGAGAGTGAAAAAGTTAGTGGATTGAATTTTATATCTTTTGATAAAATTGGCAGTTGAATATAGCAATTTTCATGGTATGAAAATTGAATTGGACCTCGTTTAGTTTAGTTCTTAAAAATCATTTTTGAACTAAATTCAGTTCAGTTTTGAATTTATAAATATAAATTAGTTTAATATTTTAATAAATTTTTAGTTAAAATTAGTTTTTAGCTAGTTCTTTAGAAAAAATAAACATTTGAAATTCTTAACATAAATTTTTTTATTCTTTCTAAGAAAAATAGATGTAAAATTTTTTTCAAGATAAATAATTTCTAATAGTTTTTACAAAAAAAATGAAATTCTTTTGACAATTTTTTCGAGAAAAAATTTCGATTATTTTTTAAATATAAAAGATAAAAAAAAAATAAAAATTGATTTTTTTTCAAACATTTTCCAAGAAAAATTTTGATTTTTCAAAAACAAAAATTTCATATTTTCTATATTTTTCGAGAAAAATCTTAATTGAAGTTACAAAAAATTTGAAATGATTAAAGTGATTTTTGAATTAAGTTTGGCCAATTGATTTTTTTTAAGTATGTGGAATTGATTTTATCTTTTTATGTAATGCAATCCAATTTATAATATAGTCCAAATAATCATATATTTTGCACACCCCTAATAAAATTAATTGATAAATATAACATGACATCAAATTATATTTTTAATGAATATTTTTAAATCAATGGTACAATGAGGAGTATAAAATGATGAAAACATAATAATATGTTATAAGTTATAAACTTAAATGCTATAAATTTGTCAAAGAAAAATGTTACCAATCAATTTTACTTTAATCATAAGAACTTATACGATATAAGGTAACACTTTTGAAGAGGGTGCTTATTGAAGAGCATATCAATGTAAGAAGTTTTCTATTATTTTTTTTCCCAAGTCTCACTTAAGAAACTATATTATAAGAAATTTATGCTATTGAAATATAATTATATAGGATTGTTGGTGATATCTATGTATTTAGTAAAAAAGTAAGGTGTTGAGTTAAAAGAATTGAATGTTTATTAAATATGAACATCAAACAAAAATATAAATGAGTAATATCTACGTGTGTGATTTACTTAAACATCAAAATTGATTTTTTTTTCTCTCTCATTTACTCTTTCATACAATATAAAATTGATTATTGTCTTTTCACAAGAGAAAGTAAAAGAAAAAACTTCTTCTATTAAGTTGTATTTGATTTTTCGGAGAAGATACTATAAATAGAAGAAAAAAAGACGAGCAAAAGTATAACTAAAAGAAATGTGAAAATGAAAAGTATTTAAAATTTTATTTAGTATATATATATATATATATATATATGAAATAAATAGAGATGAAAATTATATAATTTTTAATGATTGATAAATATACTTCTTTAAAACATAATAGTTCAATATGATTTTGAGGTTTAATAGAAGAGAAAAGATTTGTCATTAAACTTTAATTCAACTGACAAATATTAATATTGTATTCGGGTTCGAATTTAAAACTTCAAAGTTGTGTAAATTAATTATTATTAAATTTATTATCTCTTCTAAAATAAAATAAAATAAAAACTTTGATACGCTCGCATATTTAACTTATATATTTACTTATTTATCTTTTTACCAAACAAGGTCTTTAAACACCCTCTATCTAAACTATTAGCTCCGCTAAAATATATGCATTAGCGTGCATTTTCTTCACGCAGAATATGGTGAAGAAGTATGAACCAATCTTGTTGAAAAAAATCTATAATCATATTAAATAAATTTGCTTAATGATGAAATTAAGTAGTACTTGTCGGGACCAGCTTAGTTTAATCGCACGTAACTAATTCGAACAACACATTATCTTTCGAATTGTGAGTATTATGTTTGGTGGTTGTTCAAAATGTAATTTTTAAAAATATCTGCTCAAAAGATTAGTAAAATACTATTAATTGTGTAAAAAATTAGTTGTGTAATAAATATTTAATTGGAAGTGCACATCTAATGATATAATAATTTTTTTAAGATGAAGTCTAGGTTGTTTTTAAAAATATTATGGATAATTTATCTAACATCTAATAAAAAAAATAATCATATAAATAAATATGTAAGTGGTATTTACCTACTCATGTTTACTCTACTAATAAACTAATTTATGTGGCACACATTTTGGTTGGATATTATGTAAATTACCCACAATTTTTTTTAAGATAATCTAAAAAAAAATATATTTTTTAATTATCTGATTACTTGTACTCTTAATGGAACTAGAGCTCATGTTCTTTAATCGTCTCGGATCCAAATCTCCACTAAAAGTAGTTAATATCACATATTTAAGAAGATATAAGTTATCAGCAAATCGAAAAATATTTTGTATTTATAATATGATAAAATAAAATCAAATAAAAATAATTTTTTGATTTTAAAAGTATAAATAAATTCTACAATTTAATAAATATGAATAGTATCTCTCACAGTGGGTAGTAATAGTATAATGATGTGTTAATGCTCTTAATTTAAGTGTGTTTGTTTTTTGTTGTTATGAATATAAGTATTGGTTCGTGGGGATTGTGAAAAGCCGTTGTCCAAAGATATTGCTTGGGCACAAATGATAACGAAATTGATAAGCTTTTTTGCAAAGACTAGCTAGCTAGTGCCTAGTCTATTACAATTTCTTTCATCAAATTCTAATTCTAACTAATTAATTTTAAACTATTTTGTGCCCTACGTACGATAATTTAGACAGTAAGGTAGATAACAAATATCACTTTTTCATACACATGCGGGCCAATGTTGCGTACATTTTTTTTATTCCTCCACGGGTCTTTTGAAAATCTGTCTTTTTGCTCCCTTCCCCTCTAAATTTGCCAATAATTCAAAAGAGTTTTCGAAAGACAATAATCCCTATACTGATTTCTTCTATTATTAATTAAATTTGTTCCTTTTTCCATTTCACTAGTGCTCATATAATTCTTGTGATTATGACCTTCCTAGCAAACACACAAATAAAATTGATAGTGACATTTGATTACCAAATAATACACAACCTTTTACACAAAATTGAATTTAATAATAAAATAATTTCAGATTTGGGTATTATTTGGTGTCTCTCGCTCTTGCAACCCAAGGGATTAATTAATATAGCAAAGGCCAGCTTGATGATTCATCTTAATTGAAAAGAAGTAAACAAAGATATAGATGGTACTATTATAGTGCAATGGTGGAGTGCTTTAATTAGTTTTGCTTTTCCAAGCTAAGAAATTGAATCATCTTAATATTAGGTTACATGGCAATATCATATTGGTTGATTGAGGTTATAGTGGTGGCCTGTCAATTCCATATCCACGAGGACACAGTGATTTGCCTCTCCTCTATAAGGCTCTAAGCGCGTTTTATTAATTTCATAGACATTTATCAAATGTTCATGAGTGTGACAATAATCCTATCCGATAAATAATTGGAATAGTTTGTTCTTCTACTAGTATTAAATTTGGTGGTGGGGGTGTTATAATTAAAATTTTAATTTATATAGAAACACGCTTGCGATTCTTGTTGACAATTGATCGATCTAAAATAGCCCCTTATATGAGAGTTGCGCCATAAGTGATAGCTACTTTTAATTTTAATTCATTGATCTCATATAAAATAGTATGTGCTTTACAATTGTTGACCCAAAAGTTGGCAATCATGTAGATAGCCCACCTTAGCACTAACACTCTGCCGAGGGGAGGGGAGTAATGCATGATTATCTACAAAAATGCTATATCTACATATAAGTTTAAGTGTCAGAAGTTTAATTTACATGTATAAATCAATTAAATGTTATAAAATAAAATAGAGAATATATATAAAAAGAGTCATGGTTTTATATGAAGATGTGAATTGTGATATCAAAATTTCTTAAAGAGTTATATATATATATATATGATGTTTAATCATTGGTATGAATATATTTACTAACAAACAGAGTAATATTATTGGAACATAAATATATAGTAGAAGTTATGTTAAATCATGTTTTATTTTTGATAAAATATTAAAGTATTGTATTTATGTCTCATTTTGTATTTCAATAACATTACTTATAAATAAATAAAATTAACTTTCTTAAAGTGTATTTGAATGGAGTAATTGAAAAATTGTAGAAATTTCAAAATTCCAAATAATTTAAATGTCTCAATTGCATTCTCTTCGTTTATAAATTTGGTTGTTTGGATTGAACAATTGATTATTTAAGGTTGGGCTATTTTTATACATTTTAAAAGTTTTGGGACAAAAATTAAATTCGGCCAACACTGAAAGTTTGGAAAAATTGATGGACCATTTTGCAAATTTTTAGGGATCCATTTAAAAAAATTGAAAAAAAAAATAGAGACCAATTTGTTAAAAATGAAAAATTATAGGGGCTAATGCAAAAATATTGAAACAAATAGGGACACAATTGAGAATGTAAAAATATTATAGGAACATTTTGTGATTCATATACATAAAGTAAGAGGGAATTTTAAATTATTTGTTTTAAAGTCGTATTTTAAATTCTCTAAATTTAATTTTGACAAAATATCTCATAAAATTCATTTATTTTGAAAATTCTTCAAAAAAATTCTCCAAACGAAGTAATTTACATGGAAGAATTTGAATTACCTTTAAAAATAAAAAATTGAAATTATTTCATCCAATTGGATGAAATAATTGAAAAATTTTAAAAATAAATAAAATTCTAGTCAATTCAAATACTTCAATTGAATTTCTTTCATTTCTAAAGTTTGTTGTTTGAATAAAGAATTTGGTCTTTTAAAATTGAACTATTTTTATAAATTTTAAAAGTTTAAAGGCAAAAATAAAAATTAAATTTGGCCAAAACCAAAATTTTGAAAAGGTTGAATTATTTTACAAATTTTCAGGAACCAATTTGCAGAACTTGAAAAATTTTATGAACCAATTTGTAAAATAAAAAAAAATAAAAAAATATAGGAACTAATAAATAAATTTTGAAACATATAAGATCAAAATTATAAATTAGAAAAAATTTATATGAACTATTTCATGACTCATATGTTTTAAAATAAATAAAGAATTTAAAATTCATAGTATTTAGGTAGTATTTGAAATTATCTAAATTTAATTTTGTCAAAATACCTTCATTTTAAAAAAAATTCAAATTTATTATTCAAATAAAGTAATTTACATTAAAGGATTTAAATTCCCTTAAAAAAAATTCATTCTCTAAAAAATTATATTTTTTCACAAAATTATTTTTAACCAAAAATATTCTATGGAATTTTCAGAGGGGCACGACCATGTGAAATAAATTGCAATGTAACCATTACTTTAGCGTTTTTCACGGCTCCAACGAGACATCAAATGACATTGAGCTTCATTATTCATTTTTGCATTTGATATAATATAAATATATTACAATAGAATATTTCAACTTATCTTTTACATCTCAAATCAAATTTTAAGAAACGAAATAAGAATTAAAATGATGAAACTGCGCACGTTAGTTGTTGGTCTAATAAACAAACATATTACTACAATTATGCTATAAAGAAACCAAGCATATCTCTCAAAAAAGTGAAGTACAAAATTTACAAATCCAGAAAGAATATTCATGTGAAAGTGCTGTCGTTTTTTTTTTTCCCTAC
>NC_021165.2:19894015-19948177 GCF_000331145.2 Cicer arietinum
ATAGAAAATAACCTAAAAATAAAAAATAAAGAAAAAGAAACAATATTTTAAATAAAAGAATTATTAGTTAAGTAATGTAAAAAGGTAGATATTCTCCAGCTTTTGATAATAAGAAGCATGTGAGTTCTTGTAATGGAATCCTAGATCTAATACTGTTTTGTATGGGACAACTGTTCCAATTTAATCAAGCTAATACCTTATTGAATTTTTGAACTTTACAACACTGCCCCTTTTTAGTAATTTGAGCTTAACCTCAACATGCTTTTAATTTAGATGAATTGTTATGAGCATATAAATTGGGTATGATTTAGTATTGGAGCCGCCAAGAAATCAATTTGCATCATCAAAATGAAATGAAATTATACATAAATCATGTAGTTGGATAGGAGAAAATCAGGACAAATGCCACTGAGAAATCAATTTTTTTTGTCTTCGTCATTTGATTATAAAAAAAAAAAAAAAGTTACTATAATACCAAATTAAGTCATAAATAAATAAAATCTGATCAAATATTATCGAATTTTATAAATCTATTTAATATTGGTTAGCTACAATACAATACAATCACTTACATGCCTTCATTTTAGAAATGATATATTTCCTCAGTTCACTTATAGAATTTACAATTAATCAATTCTAAAATAACAATATGGTTTCCCTTACATTATTTGAAACAAGACAAAGATAGAAACGAACATACCCTTGGTGACAACAATTTACTTTTCCCTAAACTATATGTTTTCAATTGGCTACTATTTCTAACCATAATGTAAGCTTGAGAGAGAGATAATTGTCTAAGGGGGACCCTATGGAGTTTGAATAGGAATCTCACAAGGCCTTGAAAGTTGAAGCATTTGGGAGGAGAGAGAGAGAGAGTATTGAAGGGGGAGAGAATATTCTAATGCCACCAAAGTTCAACAACTAAACTCCAAAGATTTATATTAAACAAAGTTAGAAAGGAAAGAATCATTAGATTATGATTAAGGATGGGAAATTTTTTGCAGGAAAAGTCAGCCCACAAGGAGACGATTGCTCAAACTTCCAAAAATTCACTGCCTTTGTCAGCTGGCTGTCTTCAAATTTCCCCTTTTAATATAACTAATCTTCCTTCCTATTAGCTCAAACACTTCTTAATAAATTTACTTATGGTATTTCCAATATTTCACTGCCATGTGAATGTACAGTAAATATATCTAGAGTTTTACTTTTTTAAAAAAAAATTAAATGTAAAAAAATTTTATATTATATTCACTCAATAATGTATTCCAACTGCATTAATTATTTTAATACATTTGATAGCACATGAAATATTAAATTAATCAAGTGATGTTAACATATACATTATGACATATGGTAGTATTTTTCATATTTAAAATAATTTATTAAATTAAATATATATCTAAATAATATGATAGTCTTTTTCGTACCAATAGTTTATTAAAATAAAATTTAATCATATTATGGAAGAAAAAAAAAAAAAACACGAAGCGTTGAAAATAAGCAACTCCCCACGCCGGTCTTTCTCTCCTTCAGATATGTTAATAATAATAATAATATTATTATTATTATAAAATAATAAAATTTTAACAGTTTGATCCAGTGGTACAAAGATATATATTAAATTTCACATGGTGCTTCGATCACACTAATATCATTAGAGCAATTTACCATAAAATTTTAGATATAATGCATAACAATATATTAATATTTCATTTATCATTTTTCTTTGTCAATAATTATTTATGAAAAAAATCAAATATATATAATAATCTAACGGTTGTAATTTAATTGACTAACCGTATTACAAAAATTTATACAGACAAAATAAATCATATAAATCAAATGTTTTAGCTGTTTCTTAGTGATAATTATGGTGATTTGAGAGAATGACATATAGGACTTAAAAAGGATAAATAGATTATGAGTTTGACTCGCTATATTAATAAAACCTTACATTCGGAAAGAAAGTTAAGCAAAAATATCTAAGAAAGTTGATGTAAAACAGTTAATATTTGTTATTTAGAAAAAAGAAACTAAGAATTTTTTAAATGACATTTCCAACTAAGTTAAATCTTTTATAAAGTAAAAGAATCTGTACGTTAAAGATACTGAGGAAAAGTAAAGTAAAATATCTATCGCATCTAAAAATTGATAAGGAGAGGTAATTTATACGGTTCGCTAGATATCTACATGCTAAAAGGGTGGTACCCCAAATGGCTCGGAAATTAAATTTACAATGGGTTAATTATTTTCAAATCGATTCCAAATTTGTTGTATACCTGGTTCATTCAGGTCTTTTATGAATGTTTTTCTTCTTTTTTTTTATAAAAAAAAAAACAATTAATTAGATGAATACTATGCTGCTTTGATGTTTTGTTTGATATGTTGCACAACATTCAATCATTTAATGATACATTATTTTTAAAATTCAATTAAATTTTAAATAAATTTAATTTTAGTTTATTTTTGCTATGTGGGTATCAATATTTATCTTTTTTCAAGGGTAGGGTACAAAATAATTTGTCAATTAATTATTAAGAGTATAAAGTGTAATCAATTATTACAAATAAAGGCTTTAACCACTTTGAAAACATTTTCTTCTCCATCCCTTTGATTGAGAATAACTACATAATTCATGTTTATTATTGTTCATGTTTATTGTGAAGTTAAATAGTATGTTATTTGTCTCCATAATAAGGATCATTCCAACACAATTAAAATCACATTTTTAAGGTTTATACAGTGACTCTGATATTATGTTAAGAAATACTATAATAAAACTCAACAAAAGTGAGAATAAAATGCAAGGAAGATTGGATTTTAGGTTACATCACAACAACTTAACTTTTAAAGGTATATTTCACTAGCTACTCCTAGTTGGTTACATCACCACAACAATGTGAAGATAGTAATAATATTTATAAATGATAAAATACAATTGATTGATAGAAACACAACAAAAAAATTAATTAATTAATTAATAAAAACAAGGAACAACTAACTGTAAATTATATTGATGCATATAGTATATAAAAATTGCTTAAAACACTAGTCAATATTATTGTGAGACATGGTCATGTTGTGATCTGGACGATTATTCCCTTTTATGTGTTATTTTGTCGTTTCCTTTGAATTTTACCATCATTGACAGTTTGATGAAAGTGCATATGGACACACGTGCATAGTTATTATTATTATTTTTTCATAAAATTTCAAAAACATTTTAACAAGTAGCCCTCCGATATGTTTCTAATGGCAATGTTGACATGAACATATAGATTTGAAAACTAACATATTTTTGTATTATTAAAAAATAAATCTTTAATAGTTAAATGATATGTCATTTATAAATAAGTATTTTGATTATATTTTAATTTGATATCTTCAAAAAATTTATTTTTATTTTGTAGGTCTATTATGAAATTATGCTATTTGTTATGATTTTAGTTAAAATTAAAATTTTAATTATAGAAACAATTTATTTAATTATTAAAATCAAAATTAAATAGATAAATATAATTAAAATTTTAATTTAATTAATTTTAATAGATGCTATAGTAATATATACATAAACAAATTAGAAAAAATAACTAAAATATTCATAATATACCGATGCAAATTATTTTTTATAATATGGTAGAACTTCTCATTTATTCTGACATCTCTCTTTCATTTCATTATTAGACCACAAACAATGGCATTTAAATTTTTTTTTTTTTGACTCAACAATAGTACTAGCATTTTAATTGGTAAAAATCTTATTTGAGAAATGACATATGCACTTACACTTTGACTAAGGTTCAAAAAGATGTACAAAAATATTTGCCTTTTGTGGAACATGAACATTAAAGATGGTGCTTGTGATTGGGTTGGCTTCTCTTTCCAGTCACACTCACACATGAGACATAATGATTTTCTCTTTAGTACGAAAACAGCACTTGCTCTGATTCAAATGCTTATAGCTATGAGGGTCCTTCACCATGTCCCATATATATTCTGCACAAATAATGCTCTCTTAATTTCATCAACCATTTTTATACAAGCATATATGATTATGTACCATACTATACTCTGTACAATACGACGACTCCAAGGTACACAATTACTACTATTTACTATCAACTGGATACAGTTTGCACCAGCCATCTTGCTATTCATTGTGTTTTAAATTGTGGTCCTCAATCCAAATTAAGCATGATTGTTGAGGTTTGCGGTAACTCTATTACTATAAATATTTAAAAATATGTATTGTCTTTGTAAGTATATTATTTTTTATTTTTAGCCTAGGTAATTTTTTTTAATCTTTATAAATATACATTTTTTTGCTTTTTTATTTTTGGTGTTTTGTTTTTCATCCCTACAAAATATATTTTTATGGAATTAATATTTATAATACATAGAATATTTGATTTTAATTCATTTATATAATGATTTAAATGATATTTACATGAACCAAAAGCAAAAGTGGTATAATTGTAGAGATTTTAAAAAATATACCAATGACCAAAAATAAAAATAAAAAATAAAAAAACTACAAAAGTATTATATACAATCGAGATTTAATCTCAATGTGGTTGTCATTTTAAGTTACATACAACTGTACTTAGTCAAACTACAATTTAGCACTATTTAGGCTTGTAAGCTTTGCAATGAAATTGCATATGTAATTTTAATTGCATAGAGATCATTAATCAGCCATATCAAATTAAAGATAACAACTACAATCACAATATAAAACTATGACAATCATCGTATACAATTATTGAATGGTGACTACTTATGAAACAAAAAATTGGGAGGGAGGAAGATGGAAGATTGAAGACACAATTAAAAAAAAATAGAATACTTATAAATATATATACATAGGCTACAAAATATATAGATTTGAAAGACATAGTGGAGTACTTACTATTAGTACATATATAAAACTAAAAATAAAAATGTAGAAAGGTTATTGGATGGAAAATGATTAAAAAAATAAGAAAAGAGAAAGCAAGAAGAAATAATTGGATAATCATTCCAAATGGAGATTAACTTTCTTCCAACCTCATCATATGTGTCATCATACACCTTTGCTTCACCTCTCCTCCTTTATTCATCTCTCTCTCTCCTTTAACTTTTCACCGCCTCCCACAGCATCTTCCATTTTTTTATTCCACCTAAAAAGTAGATAATTAAATTAAATGAAAAACATGCATATGAGAGAGATCCCATCTTGCATATTTCATGACTTCCTATTGTTTAGGGTTCAAAGCATATATATATATATAATTAACAACACTAGCTTCCCATTCTCTCTAAGCTTTTCTCTTCATTCAAAACACTAGTAAACTCTTTGTGAATCAAAAACAAACAAACATCTTATTGAGATGCTAAAAAAGATGGATGAAATAGAAATCACAAATGGTTTCCCTCAAAACTCACAAGGTACATCTAATAATCCTCCAACTTTGAAGAGAAAGAGAAACCTCCCGGGAAATCCAGGCATGTTAATTTGTTCTTTCATCGCTTGTTTTTTTTATAAACAAATATTAGTATATTAGTTGTTATGTTAATATTTTTTCATTCACCAGAATTTGAATTCTAAGCTTCTCTTATATATATGATTGATTATATATAGCTAGGTATATTCAAAGCTAATTTACTTTTTTATTAAGACAAAAAAAGAAAGAATATTGATTTATTATTTTGATGTTTTAATTATTTGGATAGATCCTGAAGCAGAAGTGATAGCTTTATCACCAAAGACACTGATGGCTACAAACAGATTCTTATGTGAAACATGTGGAAAAGGTTTTCAAAGAGATCAAAATCTTCAACTCCATAGACGTGGACACAACCTTCCATGGAAACTTAAGCAAAGAACAAACAAAGAAGCAAAGAAGAGAGTTTATGTGTGTCCAGAGAAGACTTGTGTTCACCATGATCCTTCAAGGGCACTTGGTGACTTAACTGGGATAAAAAAGCACTTTTGTAGAAAGCACGGTGA
This sequence comes from Cicer arietinum, assembly GCF_000331145.2. Taxonomy (NCBI): domain Eukaryota; kingdom Viridiplantae; phylum Streptophyta; class Magnoliopsida; order Fabales; family Fabaceae; genus Cicer; species Cicer arietinum. The sequence continues at coordinate 19,900,005 of NC_021165.2, forward strand.
AAAGAAGTGGAAGTGTGAGAAGTGTTCAAAACGTTATGCTGTTCAGTCTGACTGGAAAGCTCACTCAAAAACATGTGGTACTAGAGAATACAAATGTGATTGTGGAACTATCTTTTCAAGGTACTAACTAATTAACCTATATTCATGAATATCTCACTTTTTTTTTTTATCACAACTTTGTTACAATATTTGATATAGGATTAAGTTGTTTTTGTTTTGCAAAAAGTGGTAATTTTATTATGTTTTCATTGTCTATTTGGCTTTTGAGAGTAAAAGGAGAATGAGGCTTAGTTCAAACCAATTCATTAAGCCACACAAAGTTTTTATATTCCTTTTTTCTAGTCCTAGCCCTAAACGACAAAAATTCATGCTTTGGACTATGGAATTGGAATTATCTTAGTCAACCTCACTCACCATATATATTTAATGTAATGGAATGAGATTATTAACTAATTTTGTTTTATTATCACACTAGTTTGTGGTTATAAGTAAGTTCTTAGTATTATCACCTAAATCTATAGGCAATTTTTGGTACAAGTAGTCCTCGTGCCGAACTAATTTTATCTAGTTTCTTCTATTTGGACTTTTTTCTTGAGATGATAATAGATTTTTTTTCTTTAACTTTTTGTTCTCGTATAACTAATATGAAGTTTGGTTGGGAGTTACAACAAAAAAAATCTGATTAAATGATTGTTTCAGTCAAAGTTTGAACTTACATATTCAATTGATTCAGCTTTAATTAAAGTTCATTAATCGCAAACAACTTGATCAAGTGCTAATTAATTTTGTAATGGTGAATATTTATTGGTTGAGCAGGAGAGATAGCTTCATAACTCATAGAGCCTTTTGTGATGCATTGGCAGAAGAAACAGCAAGAGTAAGTGCAGCATCAGAAATAAACAACAATATTAGTTACAATAACATAATGGGAACATCTCTAGTCCCTAACAACAACATGGCAAACCATTTTTCTTCAATTTTCAAACCAATTGATGAAACAACAAATATTCAAACTAGAGGACTATCCCTTTGGATGAGTACTCAATCATCTCAACCTCATGAAACAATGATAACCACCACAAATGGTAATAATTTGCATGAGATTCATCATCAACTTGGTTCATCCACAAACACATCATCTAGAGGAATATTATATAGTGGAAATATTGAAAATCCACTTGTCCAATGCTCAAACACAAATCCTCCACCAAACTCAAATAATTATCACCTAAATTGGGTTTTTGGAACTAAACTTCCCTCCAATTGTAGTGAAGAACTAATTACTAGTACTACCACTTCACTTCCGCTACGAAATAATATTAATATTGATGATGTTCCTCGTTCTGCTTCCTTGTATAGCTCACAACACCAATTGCAACCACATCAAAATCAAACATCAAACATGTCAGCTACAGCTTTGTTACAGAAAGCTGCTCAAATTGGAGCAACAACCTCAACTGATCCATCATTCCTTGGAAGTTTAGGTTTGAAATGTAGTAACACTACTACTAATATTGATGGTAACAAATTTGGTGGTGGCATGTATGGTTCAAGTTCTTTGCTTATTAGTCTTGCTAGTGGAGAAGATCGTAACTCTGGATGTGATTTGTCACAAATGCACCCTTCTAAACGTAGACATGTGCAGAGTGAAGAAAATGGTGGAGGGCAAACTAGGGATTTTCTTGGTGTTGGTGTGCAAACTATTTGCCACCCTTCTTCAATCAACGGATGGATTTGATTTTATCATGTAAATATTCAATCAATTATGAATTATCATCTTTTTTTTTTTAGTTTTTCTCAATGAAAATGGTAAATTAAAAATAAAAGGGTAGTCAATAATTTGATTCTTAAATTAATATGTGAAACGATATCACATTATTCGGTCTTTTAGCATATCAAAATTTTAAAAAACATATTTAAATATGTCTTCTTAATTATTTTAGTCTTTAAATATATCTTTTCTTAATTAATTAGTTAGATATTGAATGTATTTTTTTTAGTCGATTTAATTTATAAAATTATTGACAAATATATAATTAAAAATATATCTGTAATTTAAATATATTCAAATATTTTAGTAACATCGCCTCACATATACTCGGATACTAAAATCACTATTTACTTAAAAATAAATAAAAGAAAAAAGGAGGATGAAACTGAAGTTGAAGTTGGAAGAAGATAATAATTATTATTATTTTTATTATTAAGTATATGAAAACTTTGCAAGGAGGAAAAGGTGGGAATTGAGTGCTTGATGGAGGCTGAAAAGTTTGTTGTTAGAAAAACAATATTGAAGGGCTTAAAAGAGAGAGAGAGATCCATGCATATTCTTTTGAATGCTGAAAGCTGATCCCTTTTAAAAATGGTGGCTTTATTTTTTTCATTTTTTTTATAAAGGGAGGGATCGATTGTGGAGTAGTGGGGGCAAAGCAAAGGACAAGTTTGGGAACTCCATTATTGAACACTTTCATCACTATTGTGGCTGTTGTCTTGTCAAACTGGGTTTAATTAAAATTAAAAGAGAATTTCAACGGTGACAAAAAAGCATCATTCTAGTATAAATAGGCTTTTAGAGTATAGATTAAAATAAATTAATTTATGTACACTTTTCATTCACCCTGCAATATTGCATATACTTGTTGTAGTACAATGAGATTGGCTAAGATTTTGTGCATGCACAAGAATGGACCAAAGGCTAAGAAGATCGAGGCACACTACACATTTTTCACTGTCCTATGTTTTTCTTTCTTCCTTTTTCAACCATTCCTCTTCTTTTCATGCACTCGGCGGAAAGTGCGGTATATTTTGCCTTTTCTTTTTTACAACCTTTCATATTTATGGAGTACTTGCTGAAAATATATAAAGCTCATGAATCCACAATATTCAAAAAAATTTGAAAAATAAAATGTACAAGTTAATAATAAGAGTCGGCCTCATGCAAATAATATAAGTCCAGTGTTTAGTGATATAAGGGAAAAGAAAAGTGCTTTGGTGATATTTTTTCATACAATGTGATTATATTTTTTATATATAATAATATGCTAAAAAATTTGGAGGGTATCTACTTATAAAATCGTTTAAGAGTATAAAACATGATATTTAGTAGATAGAATAAATGAATATTTCAACTATTCATTAGTTGATGGAGAACAATAATGTCCATATAAAAGTATTTATATGTGTGACTATCTAAATCCATTAATAAGTTAATAAAACTAGAAATAAACTCTATAAAGTTAAACTGCTAGAGTAAAAAATATTATTGCTCTTAAGTAGATTTAGGTTTATAATATTATGTACAACAAACAAATAAAAAGTCCTATAAGTGTAAAACAAAATGCACAATTTTGACATTTAATATTACAATATTTTATATCTCATAAAGTAATAATATTGTTAATATTGAAAATATCTTTACTTTTTTTTATCAAAGTGTTTTCTTAGAGTTTGCTTTATGTTGCAGAAAATGTTGGATCGTGTCTTGACTCTGTGTTTAATGAGATTATTATTTAAATTAGTTTTAAAAAATGGGTTTATTATTTAAGTAGTTTGTAATTTTTCTATAAAAGGGAGAGTATCGCATATTAATATTTTGACATGTTAAAATTGTTGTGTTGTGTGAAGAGATAAAAGAACTATATATAATTATAAGTTTATTTTATTTTAGAAAATGCATATTTTAAAAAAGGAAAATTTTTATAAAAAATTTAACATTATTTTATATATTATTAAAATATATCAAAAATAACATTTAAATAATATGTAGTTTTATGCGTTTGCCGGGAGTCGAACCCGGGTCTATTGCTTGGAAGGCAATTATCCTAACCGTTGGACTACAAACGCAAGGTTATGCTTTAAAATATTAAGCAGTTTTAATATTTAAATGTGAAAGTCATATATTTATGAGATAAATAGTAAATAAAGTAAGTGAATTAATGATTTATATTATTATTGTTAGTAATTGGTCATATCCATGCACATATAATATCACTCATTCATTAAATATCAATATTATTCATTTAAAGTGAATTACTCGCATAAACCAAATATTTTTATGTTTATAAGTGATTTTGAAGGATTAATAACCGTTTAATGAAAAAACAATAAGACATATAATTAGAAGTGACAAATTGAACAAAAAAAAAATGAAATAACATGCCAATCAAAAGAAGTATCCACATCAAAAATTGGAAATAAGCTGCTGTGCTTGAGATTTCTAAAAAGGTATAATGAAAAACTTCATATGTGGAGAATTTTGGTTTTGTGTGAATATCACAATTCACAGTTTTACACACACAAATGACTTCATATTCTTTAGTTTTTAATCCTGAAAAACATATTGTTATCTTGCTTTTAGACTCACTAATTCGTTTTTAGTCTAAAAATTTAAATGTGATGCGTTTTTATTCTCAAACTTTCTTAATATACCAGTTTTAATCCAAATTTTATGTTTAGTAGCCTTTGATATTTGCTAAGAGGCCTACCAACGACATATTTCAAATAACACTGAATAAAAAATTACATTTTAAATGTAGAGATAAAACATATTTAATTTTAATTAAATTTTTATTTTTAATTTATGTTTTTATTTTCAATACACGGTGATAATTATCAATTCAAATTAAGTAATCCACACCAACTTCATATATACGCAATGGGCGGGGCATTAGAAAATCCAATTAGTAAGGTGAGGCAACATTTAGAAACTTGTATTTTCTACCTTCATAACTAGACTTATCCTCGCTCCAAATGTAAAAAATCTAAATTTATTTCTTTTATTCTTATTCAATTAAAAGTAAAAAAAAAAATATTCTAAAATGTTACTCCTCACCAAAATTTTCGATTATGAAATTGTTTCTTCCAAATATATGGTACACAAATTAACACTACCGAAAAATTGTAAGGAATAAAATTTTCAAATTATATACCTGAAATTTTACTAATAAAATTTCTAGTATTTGTGCTTTGAAATTTCTACTAGTTAATTTTATTATATCAGAAATTTCAAATTTTGTACGTAACATTTTTTTTTAAATAAGAATGGGAAAAACAACATTATATATAGATTTGACTGAAACATTTATAACTAAAATTTTTGAGTCACAATAAGTTGTCATATCATAGACAAGATTGACCGACAAAATCGAGTAATTGTTATCATTAATCGCTCTGATATAGAGATCAAAAAGAGAGGAAAGAAGAAGGAATGTCTTATTAGTTTTAATGTATCGATTTCACAAACAATGAGTGACTCTTTCTTCTTTTTTCAATGACTGCTCTTCTATTAGATTGTATAGGAGGTTGAATTCGACGACGTTTCACCGTATTTTCGCTTCTCTAGTTCTCACTGGAAAAAAAAAAATTGAATGAAAAAATGTAAATGTTGTAGTGGAAATTTTGTTTCGGATGAGACAAACTCCCGATAATTTCATTTTTAAAATTTTTGATATTGAAAAATAACTACCAGAAAGTTGGTTCCTGAAATTTTCGATAAAAAACTTTAAAGAAAAAAATTACTTTTTTCCAAATTAATTTTAATTTTTCCAGTATATTTAAAGATATTTTAGTAAGCTAAAGGTTTAAATTTTTAAATAAAAGAATATAAGTTCAATTGTGGAAATACAAAATTTGTTTTTCCAACATTTAAATTTAGATAAAACTTTTGTTGTGTTGGGTATTGGTTCCAACCTATATACTTTATTTTTTATTTATTAAGTGTGCATAAATTTCATATTATTGTTTTAAGTATACGTAGGTATAAAATATTATGTACAACAAACAAATAAAAAATTTACAAAAATAACATTATTTTATATATTATTTAAGTAGTTTGTAATTTTTCTATAAAAGGGAGAGTATCGCATATTAATATTTTGAAATGTTAAAATTGTTGTGTTGTGTGAAGAGATAAAAGAACTATACATAATTATAAGTTTATTTTATTTTAGAAAATGCATATTTTTAAAAAGGAAAATTTTTATAAAAAATTTAACATTATTTTATATATTATTAAAATATATCAAACTCCCGATAATTTCATTTTTAAAATTTTTGATATTGAAAAATAACTACCAGAAAGTTGGTTCCTGAAATTTTCGATAAAAAACTTTAAAGAAAAAAATTACTTTTTTCCAAATTAATTTTAATTTTTCCAGTATATTTAAAGATATTTTAGTAAGCTAGAGGTTTAAATTTTTAAATAGAAGAATATAAGTTCAATTGTGGAAATACAAAATTTGTTTTTCCAACATTTAAATTTAGATAAAACTTTTGTTGTGTTGGGTATTGGTTTCAACCTATATACTTTATTTTTTATTTATTAAGTGTGGATAAATTTCATATTATTGTTTTAAGTATACGTAGGTATAAAATATTATGTACAACAAACAGATAAAAAATTTACAAAAATAACATTATTTTATATATTATTAAAATATATCAAAAATAACATATAAATAAAATGTTGATTTATGCGTTTGCCGGGAGTCGAACCCGGGTCTATTGCTTGGAAGGCAATTATCCTAACCGTTGGACTACAAACGCAAGGTTTTGTTTTAAAATATTAAGTGTATTTAATATATAAACGTGAAAGTCATATATTTATGAGATAGACAGTAAATAAAGTAAATGAATTAATGATTTATATTATTATTATTAGTAATTGGTCTGCGCATATAATATCAGTCATTCGTTTAAATATCAATATTATTTATTTAAAATGAATTACTCACATAAATCAAATATTTTTATGTTTATAGTGATTTTGAAAGATTAACAAGGCTAATCATTTGATGAAAAAACATCAAGACATATAATTAGAAGTTAAGTTGTTGTGCCTAAGATTTCTAAAAAATATAATGAAAAACTTCTTATGCGGAGAATTTCAGTTTTATGTGAATATCACAATTCACAGGTTTACACACACAAAATAACTTCATATTAATCCTGAAAAATATATTGTTATTTTACTTTCAGTCTCACTAATTCATTTTTAGTCTGTAAAGTTAAAAGTGATGCATTTTTATTCTCAAACTTTCATAATATACCAGTTTTAATCCAAAATTTATGTTTAGTACCCTTTGATATTTGCTAACAGGACTAGGACTACAAACGACATATTTCAAATAACACTGAATAAAAAATTATATATTTCAAAAGTTTGAGATAAAAAATTACATTTTAAAATGTAGAGATAAAACATATTTAATTTTAATTAAATTTTAATTTTTAATTTATGTTTTTATTTTCAATACGCGATGATAATTATCAATTCAAATTAAGTAATCCACACCAAGTTCACTTTGAAATTTCTACTAGTTAATTTTATTCTATCAGAAATTTCAAATTTTGTACGGAACAATTTTTTTAAAACTTTTTTTTAAATAGGGATAGAAAAAACACCATTATATATAGATTTGACTTAACATTCACAACTGATCAAATTTTTGAGTCACAAGAAGTTGTCATATTATGGGCAAGATTGACCAATAAAATCGAATGATTGTTATCGTTACTCGCTCTGCTATAGAGATCGAAAAGAGAGAAAAAAATGGATGTCTTATTAGTTTTAATGTATCGACTTCACAAATAATAAGTTCCTCTTTCTTCTTTTTTTAACTACGACTCTTCTATTAGATTGTGTAGAAGGTTGAATTCGAGGACGTTTAACTGTATTTTCGTTTCTCTAGTCCTCATTGGAAAAAAAATAAAAAAATGTAAAAAAAATGTTGTAGTGAAAATTTTGTTCCGGATAAGACTAACTCCCAATAATTTCATTTTTTAAAATTTTGATATTGAAAAATAACTACCGAAAATTTAGTTCCTAAAATTTTCGATAAAAAACTTTAAAAAAGAATTACATTTTTCCAAATTAGTTTTAGTTTTTACTGTATATTTAAAAATATTTTAGTAAATTAAAGGTTTAAATTTTTAAATAGAAGAGTATAAGTTCAATTGTGAAAGTACAAAATCTAATTTTCCAACATTTAGATTTAGATAAAACTTTTGGTGTGTTGGGTATTGGTTTTAACCTATATACTTTTATTTATTTATTTAGTGTGCATAAATCTCATATTATTGTTTTAAGTATACGTAGGTATAAAATATATGTACAACAAACAGATAAAAAGTCTAAAAATACGCCATTTGATATTTAATTACAATATTTTATATTTCAAAAAGTAAAAATATTATTAAAATTAAAAATACCTTTTTTTATTTTTATTTTTATTTATCAAGGTGTTTTCTTAGAGTTCGTTTTAGGTTTCAAAAAGTATTTGATCGGCCTTTTCTCTGTGTTTAGTAAGATTATTATTTAAAATAGTTTTAAAAATGAGTTTATTATTTAAATAGTTTGTAATTTTTCTATAAAAGGGAGAGTGCCATATATTAATATCTTGACATATTAAAATTGTTGTTTGTTGTGTCAAGACATAAAAAAATTATACGTAATTATAATTTTATTTTATTTTATTTTAGAAAATGCATATTTTAAAAAGATGAGTGATTAAATTACACTAATATAATAATATTATACTGTTCAATTATGTTTTAATCGATACAAAATTTACAAAATTCAATGTTAGATTGAAAATTTATATCATATAGAATATTTATGTGAAAATTTACAAAAAATTTAAAATTATTTTATATGATATTAAAATATATCAAAATTAATATTTAATATATTTTTACTAAATGTAGTTAAGTTTTATGAGTCTCAATCATTAATCAAATGATTTAAAATTAATGCAAAATTTTATATAAATAATCTATATAATATAAAAATTTAATATAATAATAAATTATATTAAATAATATAATATTGATATAATTTGATCATCTTCTTTAAAAACACATTAAAATACCCTTGATACCCACACCACAAATATCCTAAATCTGTCGGAGAAAAAGAATAATAGTTGTTTTTTATAGTAATTTTATTTTTTATAAAAAATAATTGTTTTTTTATAATGTGTTGATTTACATGATACTGAAGTTTGACTCCGCGTAAAAAATGCGTTTGCCGGGAGTCGAACCCGGGTCTATTGCTTGGAAGGCAATTATCCTAACCGTTGGACTACAAACGCGTTGCTATACTTTAAATTTTAAGAACTAAATATTAAAACATATAAGTTATATATTTAAAATTTGACTAATTTAAAGTGAGAAGTTCATAAAGTAAGTGAATTAATAATTAATATTATCATTTCTCATGATTGGTCGTAAGCATGCACATATAATATCATTTAAATTATCAATGATCAATATTACTCATCTAAAATAAATTACTCACATGAGACAAATCTTATATTTAATGGTACTTTTAGAGTATTAACGAATATCTATATATTTATAGATATATATGAAGAAAAAAAGCAAAAAAACATATAATAAAAACAGACAAATTCAACAAAAAGAAATGAAACAACATGCCAATAAAAAAAAGGATCCATATAAAAAAATTGGAAATACGGTGTTGTGTCTAAGATTTCTAAAAATATAATAAAAAACTTCATGGGCGGAGAATTCCAGTTTTTTGTGAATATCACAACTCACACACACAAATCACTTCATACTCCTTAGCTTTTAATTCTGAAAAATATATTGTTTTTTTTTGTTTGTTTTAGTCTCACTAATTCTTTTTAATTCTTCAAATCTAAAAGTGATGCGTTTTTATTCTCAAATTTTCAGAAATATACCAGTTTTAATTCAAAATTCATGTTCAGTATACTCCCCTTGATATTTGTTAAGAGGACTATAAACAACATATTTCAAATAATACTGAATAAAAAATGACAGATTTTAAAAGTTTAAGACAAAAAATTACATTTTAAAATGTAAAGACTAAAACGTTTTTAATTGTAATTAAATTATCAATTCAAGTAAAATAATCTACACCAAGTTCATATATACGCAATGGATGGGGCTTTAGAAAATCCAATTATGAGGTTAGGCAACATCTAGGTTTATGATAAAACTTTTGATATGTTGGAGTATCGGTTCAACCTACAATACTTTGGTTTTTCTTTCTGCATGTAGTGTGTGCTAATTTTAGAGTTATACTCTTTGAAATTAAATTAAAAAAGCATTCAAATAGGTGGATTTCAACAAGTAATTCAAGACTCTCAAGGTAAAAAACCATGTTAACTATTTGATAGGTTTGTCTTTACCAAGCAAATACACTAATCCGATGCCTTTGACACTACTCTATAAAACAATATTGAAACTAATTAAACAAATAATTTAGAAAAGAATAGTGTTACATATAAAAATTGTTTCTCTTCATATTTCACCAAATTCTCTCTTGACAAAAACATCTTATCAGAGTATAGTTTTCAAATGAAGCAATTTCTCTCCTTATTCTTAGCCCATAACTAAAGTATATATATAGTATAGTTTATTAACTTAATTTAATTATGTGTGCATTATATATAATAATATAATGTAATGCCTCAATATTAATATATAGTATTTTGTTCGTCTCCTTCAATTTAATTTTCTAGCCTGTCCACCACTTGAATCAAGGAATATTGAAATTAGGAGCACCTTCAAGAACAGGAAAATGATTAATCACTTGAGCATTAGTATCTCTATGTTGATTTCCTTGATCAAAAGAAATGAAATTTGAACGATAGTAGTCAAGAAATCCATTAGTACTATTTTTACCATTAATTACCACTTGATTCCCATTTTGACCCTTGATAGTTTTTTCAGAAACAGAGTCTTTAATCAATGAACCACCACCACATTGTCTTGGTTGTGTTTGATAGAAAACTTTGGAAACAACTAACTCTCCTTCTTTCTCTTCTTCATTACTACCAAGATGGTATTGATGCATCACCCAATTTGTTTTCTCTGGCTTTCTTAGTTTTCCATAGTTAGTGTAAAGTACGAGGATCTTTTTGTAGCCTTTTAACTTGGAATTGTTGTAGACTGGTCTTGTTTTACCTGTTTTGTGCCAACGTGTTTCGCTACCATCTTCATCTGAATGTACTTTTCTTCTTTTTCTTGTTCCTGTTGTGTATGCTTTCGAAGGTCGGTGAAAGAAATGACGGATCAGACCATCTTTGCTAACTCCTGCACAGATTTTTAATGCCATTTTCATACTTTTAAAATATTGTAACAACTTATTAGCTCTTGTAAGGTCCTAAACTTATATATAAGTTTTACTAACAATAATGTAACCGAATGCAAGAGTTGATTATAAATATTTTTAATTTAAGGATCTATATGAAAACATCTAAATAGTTAAAAACAAGTGAAAATTAAATGTAAACTAGTTGGAGTTATTGGAGTCATAAATTAAGACACATAAAATAAATGTACCTGGCAATTTTTCTGGATGAGTATAGCAAATTCCATTCTCTCCTTCAAGAGTAGGTATGAACTCATCAATTAGAGGATGAAGCTTATGAATATCAGACCGCACCTTCGCTTCCAAATGTTCAAGTATCTCTTGATCTGTTGGATCAAACTTCACTCCAGCAGGCAATCCAGGTAAGTCATTAATTCCACCACCCTAATTAGTTATAATTCATTCGTACCACAAATATGTCATTAAATTTGACTTGACTTATTGAATAAAGAAGGAGAAAGAAAAAGAGTAGTAATGATCAATATTTATTGACAAAATTCTACAAAAGATTTTGAATTAAGAACCTGATCTTGGCATTTGATATGATGACCACATGTGAGACATGTTCTAATTAAGCTATCCGTTCGTCCCTCCAGTGTTACACTATGATCATTGTTTTGAATGTCACTGCATAGAGTCATTTCTTCACTCATTCCATTTATAGATATATATATCTCTTCTTTTCTATGTTTCCTCTTCTTTTGCTATACAAAACAAAAAATGGAAAACAAACTAAAAGAGACAGAGAGAACGGTTGAGTTAAGAGACGAATTTTTAAAGTAGTTACAATAATTAATTAAGAAAAGGAAAACTTGTCTCTTCAATAAAGATTAATGCCCCCTCATGCAACTACTTGTTGATGTGTGGGAAGGAATTAAATTCTCTTCCTCACTTTTTTGGTGCATGAGTATATATTGCACTTAACAAGAAAAAGAGAAGAGAGGTACCTAAAAATCTAAATAGAGAATGCTACTATTAATTAACAATCAGAATTGGGTTGGTTGTATACAGGAATATGAGAATAAAAAATTGTGATTGCTTTGATCTCAAGTTTAGTTCTACTTTGTATGCTATAGTATGAAAAACTTGTAGAAGAATAAATGCAGGGTTTTTATTCTCCTTTGTTACAAGATGTGTGTTTTTGTTCAATTTACTCTTACACTAAAGGTAGCTCTATATAATGAAAATTCTTATATAAATCAGGCTTAAAATTGGGGGAAAAATAATTTAAATATGAATATAGAAAGTTGAGTGGGAATGGGGCAATCTAATGTATAAGCACCAAGAGTAAGATTTTAGGTCCAATGTCACATTGGAGTGTAGATAAAGAAATATTTATATATATTAGAAAATTATATTGTATAAGAAGAAAATTGAAGTGAACATTTTTAGCCAACAATAAAATTCCATTCCTTCACGTAGACTTCTCATGCATACCAAGAAATGCATTTTATCTAAATTTCTTGATCAAGTCTTTTGGTGACTTAGACAGTCTTAATACTCAATGTTGTCAATGGTTGTAAGCATACTATATGTAGCCATATGGCAAAAGCAAACGTGATTGTGTGTTAAGAGATTATAACATATACTAGAAATTAAATGTTTTATAATAAGTTTCAACTTAATTTGTCACTGGAATTTTTACTTTATCTAGTTCATTAGATACGATTTGATTTGTCTAATATGGGCAAGACAGGTTTTATATAAATTAATTAATTAATTTAGTTAAGATTGGAAGTAGTGTCCCTATGTTGGTTTGTTTGTGTGTTCGGTACCAACTCATTTGCTCAATTTGCCCCTCTAAAAAAATCAAGTCTTTCTTATTCTTTCCTCACATAACATCCACAAAATGATACTATAAATTAAACAAGTATCCATAGGGTGTATATGGGCATGGGTCGACCTGCCAATCTGATTTAACTCAACCGTTGAAATTCACTTCGGATAATGAGTTCAATAATTTGAACCCATTGACTCGATAACTAGTTATAATTTTTTTTTAAAATTTTATTTGACAGTCCAATAAGGTTTCCTTACTCTTTAGATTTTAAGCACGCCATCCACCTTCTTCTTCTTTTGTTTCATATTTGCGCCACCTTCTTTTTTGACAGTCCAATAAGGTTTCCTGAAGTCGCGCTGCTATCCACCTTCTTTTTTTGTTCCACATGTGCTCATAACTGATATTTATTTAAATGTTACATTTTGTTATAGTTTTGCATAATGAATGTATAAACTGAAAACTTATGCTTATGATGAATTTCGTTTAAATTTTTTACATTTGTTAAATACAAAATTTTGAGTTAAATACTATTTATGAGCAAAAATGATACTTATGCAAAATGTTATACTTAATTTAGTTTAATTTTTTTTACATTTAAATCTATTAAATACTTTTTATAGTATTGTATTTGACAATAGTAAGTAGTCTAAAAATAAACAAATGAAGAACTACTATTAAAAAAATTATAGTAGCTTAGTAAACAAAAATGGTTGATGAGTTATGTGTAATGATGAAAGTAATGTGGTGGACCAAATAGCAGCGCTTGCTAATTGTTTGCTCTTACTTTTTCATTTACCTTTGAATTTTTTTAACTATATTATATTTGAGACAAATGAAATAAATACAAGAAGCTCCTAATCAATTTGCTCCATAAGCACAAGATTTAGGTCTCTCATCATGGTTGCCAACTCAAAAAAACGAGGTAACCAAAATAAAACTTAACTTAACTCAAAGATAATTGATTGGGTCGGGTATCAAATTAATTCTCTCAGCAGTGTTAGTTGTTTCATGTATATTTTACTTATTTATTATTTCTTCTTCTTTATCTCCTTACTTTTATTATTGATATTTATTTTTGCATATTTTCAATTGTTCCCTTCCATAAATTGAGAAACTTGTTAAGTGTTTGGACTTGAAGTTGACATTGCTTAGAATTGATGAATTTTCATATTTTAATGATTTACAATGGTTGAATTTATTTATGTCTTTAAAGATCGTTGGATTTTTTTTTTTGTGAGAGTTTGTTGGCTTTTTTAATGAATCAAATGATGTGATCGAAATTTTATAGTTTTTGATACATTTAAGTATTAAATATATTTTCATTTAATAAATTTTTCTGTAAAATAAAAATATGTTATTATTTATGTATAACTTGTCAACCCAACCCAACTCAACTCATTCTTGATCGGATCGACTTTGTTGTTAAATGACAAAACTACGGGTTTAAGACTTAATCCAACTCAACGATAATCGATTGAGTCAGATATCGCATTTTGTCCGTACCAGCCTAACCCAACCCGGATACACCCTAAATATGCATGTTATAAATCTAATAAAAACAAATAACCGTAAAAAAAAAACATAAAAATAACAAACAATATATCTTCTTACAATGTAACCATCTTTTCCCTCTTTTATTTATTGTTTTACTCGTAACCCATTTCTTGTCATAAATAACAACAATTAGTTTTATAGAAGTTACTAATATGTTTTAACTAAATAAATTGGGTGAGGTAACAAACGTAAAACGATAAAGATAATATATGTAAAGAACCAAATTAGGAAAACCTTAACAAAAAACAAACAATTTGAACTCAACTTACCTTTGCTATTTGTCACATATATATTGTTTCCACTTTCTTTTTTATATATCTATGAATTTATACATGCATGTTCTTAAGGCCAAATCATCAATTAGTTTCAAGAATCTGAAAACAGATTTTTTAATTAAGAAATTAAAAAAAGAAATTAATTTTTTTGGTCATGGATATTCATGTGGATACTCAACAACCCCTTTTGGAAAACTCACCCCAAAAAATTCCGAAAACAACAACACAAAAGACAATAAGAAAAACATTCAAAGGAACAGCCTATTTAGCCAACCTTCTTCCAACGGGAACCGTTCTAATATTCCAAACACTATCACCAGCTTTGACACACAAAGGCCAATGTCACACGATAACAAGCAAAATCATGACTATAGGTTTATTAACATTTTGTAGCATCTCATGTTTTCTTCTATCGTTCACCGATAGCATAAGGGATGAAAGGGGAAAAGTCAGATATGGTGTGGCAACGTTGAATGGTATTTGGGTTATGGATGGATCAATTAAGCTTCAAGGTGAAGAAGCAAATAAATATAAGCTAAGGTTCCTTGATTTGTTTCATGCATGTGGTTCTATATTGGTTTTTGGTGCTATTGCACTTTTTGATCAAAGTGTAGTCACATGTTTGGCTCCAAATCCTTCTGAGGAGGCCAAAGAGCTTTTGGCAGTAGTGCCTATTGGGATTGGAATTTTGTGTAGTGTTCTATTTCTCGCATTTCCTACCCAAAGACATGGGATTGGCTTCCCTCTTTCAAGAAATTAGAATTTTCCTTCATCTTCTTAATTTATTTATTAATCTATATGACAATTTAATGCGGGTTATGGTTAGCTCTTGTCAGTCAATCTGTTGTCATACAAACACTATCTTTTTTTTATTTTTAAAGTGATATATCTATTTTTTGTTATTTTATTTTTGAAGAAATTTTGTGTAGATCCATAACTTTTATTTAAAAGGGAGAATTAAGGTATTGAATGTGAAATTTCAAGAAAGATATTATAATTATCCTAAGGTACTCAACAATATGTAATATTGAATAACATTGTAAGAAAAGAAAAAGAAGCAAAACAACAAATGACTATCTATAAAAAAAAAGACAAACAATAGAAGAAAGATAATATGTTGACACCAGATGTCAAACTAAATATAGTTATATATCTCAAATAATTTTATATAAAATACATATCTTATAAATCGGACCGCTGAGCTGAATTATGTTATATTTTAAATACCATATTATGTACTAAAATAAGATGATCTAACAATGTATCAAATAAATTTAGAATATACGGAATTTATGTATATTTAATTTATTTAAGAAAAACTTTTTTATTTATAGATAAGATAATATGAACTGAAACATATTATTTATAGATAAGATAATATGAACTGAAACATAATATTGAAATTAACGATATCCACATTTACTAACTGCGAGGTCCCCGAAAAATTTACCGGCATACATAAGCCTAAAGTCCACGCGCGGGGTAAGGGCGGTGGGCATGGTACGAAAGACGAGTCCTGAAACGAGACTGTCAGTGGCCAACCATGAACGAACACGAACAATTGAAACGAAACGAACGGGTTATGATCAAAGTATCACGCTCAAAAGCCCAACAACAACCCACCCAAAAATACAATAAGAAAGCTAGAGATACACAATCAACCACAAAAACGTACACTAATTTGTGAATCAATCAAATACTATTCCTTACCTCATTTCATTTCAACAATTCAATTCAACTAATTCCAAACTGACATCATATCATTCACAACAATTTATTATTATATTCCTTTTTCTTCCTGAGCATTTATATATCGAACTAATATATTATTACGATAAACTCAAAATTCGAAAAAGTTGAAAAATACAATTCTGATGGCAGCGATTGGGGAATGCACCACTGTTGCTTCCTTTGTTCGTAGTTTCTCTTTCATTAATCATAGATCATACAATTACAAAAGCTTTTTTCTTTTATTATTATTATTATTATTATTATTATTCTTATTCTCATCGTTCATTTTGCATTCTCATTCTTCTTCATCTTTTTTTCCTCCATAATAATAATCTCCACCAACTATACTATTACTTAATTGTTTTTGCTATTCCCCAAAATCTAACCACACATCTCAATCACACATCCTTCTCACAAATTAAGACTTAAAATGTTCTTCATTTCCCGTTTAGAGAGAGAGAGTTTCTTGCTGAAATGTTAGAGAGAGAAACTCGAAATTCAAACTTTTAGTCACTCTAAAATCTCTTCTTCTTCGTTTGTTTTTGGTTTCTGTGTTGTTTCTGAGTGTGAATTTTTGGGAGCAAGTGTTATTGTTCCTTAGGGTTCAATTTGTTAGGGTTTTGAGCTTGATCTTCGGCTATGGAGAACTGTTCAGAAGTAGAGAAGAAGAAGAAGCCCCCGGAAGAGGAGAACAAGGTCAAGCGCAAAATGAAAACTGCTTCACAGTTGGAGATTCTGGAAAAAGCATATGCAGGTAAGTGAAAAAAGTTTCAGCTATTTTTAGAAACATTTCTGATTTGTGAATTTGAGCTGAAAATGTGAATTTTAGTTTTTCTGGGGTTTTGCTTTTTTTGCTTCAGCTGAGCCTTACCCTTCTGAGGAGTTCCGAGTTGAGCTATGTGTCAAGTTGGGTTTATCTGATCGTCAATTGCAGATGTGGTTCTGTCACCGCAGACTAAAGGATAGGAAGGCTGTTAAGACGGCTGCATCGATTTCGGCACCAACCGTGGAAGGTGTTGAGCAAATAGAAATTGCGGATGTTAGGCATGATCATGGTTTGGTTTCTGTTTTGAAGCTAATTGATCACGACGACTTGCGGCGAGTTGTGCCGCAGCATGGGATGATGGCATATCCTAGGATGGGAGCTGGATTGCATGCAATGGATAGCAGCAGCAGTTTCCATGAACCTCAACTGACCATACTGGAGCTGCGAGCTATTGCATTTGTGGAAAGACAGTTGGGGGAGGCATTAAGAGAGGATGGACCCATTCTTGGGATGGAGTTTGATTCCTTGCCGCCGGGTGCATTTGGCGCGCCATTAGGTAAACTTTGTTTTCTTTTCATTGCAGTTCACTTTCCTAAACTTTTTCATGCCTTATGCAAATGACTCATATAGCAAAATGGTGGGAAGGGAAAAATAAATAACATGGTAGACCCTGTGTGTACTTTGTTTTCTTTTCATTGCAGTTCACTTTCCTAAACTTTTTCATGCCTTATGCAAATGACTCATATAGCAAAATGGTGGGAAGGGAAAAATAAATAACATGGTAGACCCTGTGTGTACTTTGTTTTCTTTTCATTGCAGTTCACTTTCCTAAACTTTTTCATGCCTTATGCAAATGACTCATATAGCAAAATGGTGGGAAGGGAAAAATAAATAACATGGTAGACCCTGTGTGTGTGTGTGTATATATATAGGCTTATATAACGTTTTAGTCCTTATTAGTTATTATATATGTTGAAGTTGTGGGATTTTAGATAAAAGAAGGAGATAAAATAATAAAGGTTTGAATATTATTAATAATAGTTTTATGCTAACTTGATTACAAAAGACTCAATAGTAATATCTATTTATAGAGAAACATAGACTTAATCATAAAGTAAAAACAAATCATAATAATAATGAGTGATATTCTAAGATATAGCTTGTTACAAGAAAACAATATTTTGCTCAGCAAAATAATAAAAAGAATGGAAAGACAACTTAGGGATGCAAGTGAAGTCAGAGAGAATTGCTATAATTACAGCCTAGTTAGATAGCTGAAATGATCATCACTCTAAGAGAAATTCATGGCAAACAATTGAACAAAGCAAGGTCCATTCTTCTCAAAACTACATTTGAAAGCTTCAAACGAATAATATCAGAGACTTAATATTTAAACTTGGATCTGCTTCAAGAAGAGAGAGGCATGCTTCAGGGAGAGAAAGGCAAGGGTAGTTCATTTGCGACAAAGATGAGACCAGTGCATTTGGGACAAATTGCCAAACTAAAGTGTGAGTCATGAAAATAAAAGACACTGTCAGAATAACCATCGATGAAAAAAGAAGTTATCACTAATATGATTCATTTGTGGTAAAAGGGACACCACCAAAGTGATCGTTGGTGGGAATAGAAGCCACTTTTACAATCTAGTAAGAACTAAATTGCACGACAAACATCGAAGAAGAGATAGTGCGACTCTAACGAAACAAAACTATGATCGATCAACGGAGTGAGAAAATGTGTCCAAAATAGGAGATCTGAAACCGCGAGGACCGAAATAGACCGACCAAGCAGTAACCGGAGCAGCGTTGGGACACGCCGTCACGCGCTGTGAAGAGCGGCGATACGTGGCTCTGACGTGCGGTGGACGGTGAGACGCGGGCGATGGCTTTCGGCAATGCGCTTTGAGGTGTGGGCTGATCTGGAAGAGGTGAAGCTGATGGAGTGGTCTTTTGACGGAAACAATGACGATGGCAATAGCGAACTGAACAAAAAACAAGTGAAACCGGTGTCGGATTGTTCAAGGAGGATCGAAATAGGCTCTAGATACCATGTCGAAGTTATGGGATTTTAGATAGAAGGAGGAGAGAAAATAAATAGGGTTTGAATATTATTGATAATAGCTTTATGTTAACTTGATTACTAAATACTCAATACTAATCTCTATTTATAGAGAAACATAGATTCAATCATCAGGAACAAATCATAATAATGAGAGATATTATAAAATATTTCTATGATTATAAATTGATCATAGAAAATAATTCAAGATACTTTAATATAATATAATAGATATTATAAGATATTTTCTAATATTCTAACAATAAACATCTTTTCTGGTTTAGTACGTCAAAAAAATTCTTGTCGATTTGAATCCATACAACATAGGAAATTGGCTTTTGATCTTGTTTTGATTTTTAGTCCCTATAATACTTGTCTATGTTAATTTTAGTTCATATTCTAGCCTAGGGACTAAAATAATATTAATATAGTATGCACACCGCAGGGATTAATTTCAGAACAAATATTAAAGGGATTCTGGCCAAAACGACGAGGACCAAAAGGTAGTGTTTCCTATGTTTCATGAGTACAACATGGCAAGAGTTTTTAATAGGGACTAAAGCCAAAATTGTTGAATAAGGACTGTATCAGGCGAGAACTCTTGTTATTGTGAGAAATAAGAACTTTCAATAATAATCACAATTAAATTCACCGGTCCAGATTATTCCTTCAAAATCAAAATACACGGGACCCTTTTTTCCTCCTTTTCTTTTCTCCCAACCATTTGCCCCTGGTTTTTTCTCTTCAGTTTACTGCTTCTTGTTTGGTCTTTCAGTACTA
Source organism: Cicer arietinum (assembly GCF_000331145.2). Lineage (NCBI taxonomy): Eukaryota > Viridiplantae > Streptophyta > Magnoliopsida > Fabales > Fabaceae > Cicer > Cicer arietinum. The sequence goes on from NC_021165.2 coordinate 19,920,086, forward strand.
TTAAGACTTCCTCTCCCTTAGAAAGGATTTTTGGCAAAATTAGGCTTTGAGTAATCTCTCTTGTTATTTTGTTTTGTTTAATCAAAAGTGTTGTTTCTTACGAATCTCATTCTTGGATTCCTAACAAAGACCCTCTTCAAATTACAAGTAGTAGTAATTAGTTTTTCACAAAAATACCCCTAATTAAATGTAAAGAATGAAAAGACCAACTACTTCTCTCTCTTAATAATTGAAGGATAGTTTTGGAAAGAGAATGTAAATTATTGACAAATTTAATGTGAAAACTATTTTTCTTAATTCTTGTGCATTCTTTAAAAGGGTCTTGTATACAGGAATGGAGGTAGTAGTATTTTTTTCCGCAACATTGTGCGTCCAAGTTCAAACAAGATATTTGAAATGTCGGATTAGTATAGGGAGCTTGTTTGTATAACATTTTGAAACAGTGATTTAAAGATTCTATAAAAGAGTGACTTGTCTTCTAGAAGGCAGCTTGTTTTGTTAGTTATAAAAATCACTTTAATTATAGCTTTTATAGAAGTAGCTTCACAAAATAATTAGAAATTCGGTTTTTTTTCTTCAAAAGCTTAGACAGACAACGGATGGTGTATGTGATTCAGTGGATAAACCTATTCTTGCGGCCATTTAGTGTGTGCTTTCCATAAACACAACATTTATACAAATAGTTTTGGGCATTGGATGGATAATTTCTTGGTTTATTACACCAAACAAACCCACCAGCTCACACTTAAAACTTATGTAAATACAGTACAAACAACATGTAAAATAGACTTTTAAAATTGATTGTTCATATGGTTAAGAAATTTTAATTTGTATGAGGGCTTATTTTGAATGCACTTGTCATGTAAATAATTTATAGGAAGTCATTTAAACTTTTAAACGAGCCAGCCTTCACCACCTGGATTTGATTGGGTAATCTATTCTTATTTTGTCACATTTATTAACTAAATTGAAGAAAATGATATTTTATCTCTTTTCTTTCGAATTTTTATCTCCCTTTTAAAACTTATTAGCATATTTTTATGTGGTAATTATGTATAGTGTCATTTTGCTCTTTGGTATTGAAAATCTGATTTTTAAGGGTAATGATAACTTATGAGATCTTAAAAGTTTTGAAAGTGATTTTGGAAAGGAAGCGGGTGCTTAGTAAATATTTTTGTCAAATTGTGCATAAAAAAACTCTGCTCAATTAGTGTTTGTTTTGGATAAGTATGTTAAATTGAGCTCTTGAAAGATTTTAGGTGTGTTTGATAAACTTAAAAAAAGCGATTTTATCAAATAGCAGTATCTGTTTTAACAGCTTTTTCCTCAAAATATCATCTTACTATCATAAAAAATAAAGCAGATTTTTAGTTAAACAGTTTATCTATATAAAGCACTAGCAAATTGGCATTTAAAAGTGATTTTGTAAATAGTGCATAGAAGATGTTCTTGTCGATGTTATGCATGAGAGAAATTTGCTTAACTTGTTTTAGTTGACATGGTTTTAATAAATACTAATGCTATTAAACCCTTGGCAATTATATAATTCCAGGGGTAGTGTCAATAGGGCAACACAGGGAATCTGAACTGCCTGTTGAGGCAAAAGTTTATGAACATCTGAATAAGGTTAGATTTCTGTTTAGCCTTCTTTTCTTTTTCTACCATTGCATAGTTTTAAAGAAATCTGTTGAATAATGTAATACTACTACTTTAAAGAAGTTCGTTGAGTAATTAGCACTACTTGGAAAGTTATTCATTTCAACTATATCAATTATTTAAATATTTAAACACTGTATTTTATCTGTATCTTTGTCATCATTCCCTTCATTGTTTGTAATTATATAGTTCATCGTGGATGAACAAATAGTTTTTATATGCATCTTTATCTCTTGGCTAAAGAAGATCAATTTCTAGGGCGTTTCAAGGACTCTCCATGAATATCAATTTATTCCAGAGCAGCCTACTGTTAGAAACGAGATGTATGCGAGAGTTACCACATCTATCCACTTTAGTTCTCTTGATGGTGTTCCACATTCTGGGACTACACTATCTAGTGGGCAATCTTTCCTTAATGGTAATGAATTTGCACCTAATGTGTATGGAGTCCAAGGTCAGAAGATACCTAGTCTAAATCTTTTGTCTCAGTCTCAGCAAGGTAGGCCGAACAATCTTATGTTTTCTGCTTCAGGAGGGAATGATGATGTTCCACGAAAGAACCCATTTGTCGATGTAACTCTTGACACTCATAGGGTGGCTGACCAAGTAACTCCAATTGACAGCCCTCTAGTGCCATCAGATAGGAGGGTTATCCACGAGGAGGAACTTTCAAGATTTCAAAGGAAGCGAAAGGTATCTGTTTCACCTAAACCCAACATGTTTTATCACTATTAGAGTGATTGTTCATGACTTGCCTTATTTTCAGAATGAAGAGGCTCGAATGCAACGGGAATTTGAAGCGCAAGAGAAAAGAATTAGGAAAGAGCTTGTAAAACAGGATATCCTAAGGCAAAAGGTATTGGTCAGAGTTGGACTCCATTTGTTTTTTCCTCCTTGATGGTTATATTTCTTCTGTTGCTAATACTATTTTTCATTCATAAAGAGAGAGGAACAAATAAAGAAAGAGATGGAGAGGCAAGAACGTGAAAGGAAGAAGGAAGAGGAACGGTTATTGCGTGAAAGACAGCGAGAGGAGGAGAGATTCCTAAGAGAGCAGAGGCGTGAACAGGAGCAGCGGGAGAAGTTTTTGCAGAAGGAATCAATCAGAGTATGTAAGATTGTTCTGCCTATCACTGTGATCTGTCGTGTGAAAATAAGGATGCTTATGTTATTTGTTCTTGTAGGTTGAGAGACTGAGACAAAAGGAAGAACTACGGAGGGAGAAAGAGGCAGCAAGGATTAAAGCTTCCAGTGAGAGAGCTATTGCCCGCAGAATGGCTAAAGAATCAATAGACCTTATTGAAGATGAACATCTGGAACTCATGGAGTTAGCTGCATCAAAGAAGGGGCTATCTTCAATATTGGCTCTCGACTACGAAACTATGCAAAATCTTGAATCATACGGAGGTGAATAATTTTAGTGTTTGACTCTACTTATATTTTCCGTAAATATTAATCAAAACCAAACATGCACTGGTTTTTCAGACGGGCGGACTTCCTTCCCACCCAAGTCTGTACGGTTGAAAAAAGCTTTTTCTATTCAACCTTGGTCAGATTCTGACGAGAACGTAGGAAATCTTCTGATGGTAAGATGTTTTTACACATCTGTGTTTTTTGGAAGACTTTATTGACTGGTCGGTGGGATTGGCTCGGATATTAATTTTATTCTGCCTGAAAGGCCACAAGGTTATATAATATTGTGAAAAGCTATCTTCCTTTACTCATGTAAAAGCTGTAACTCAGTTATGGTTTATGGTTCAAATATGTTGCTGATTGTGCATTATCTTGCACCAAATGGCTGACTTTATTTTCTGCTTGGTCTTGACTTTTAGTGAAATGTTTTGTTATTGAACCATGTGATCTGCTTCGCCACTTTGGAAATTACGATCTTTGTTATTTTGTGCTCTCTAACCCCCACTGGGCCATCAAATAAATACCTTTTAGCCTGTATTCATGCCCAGTTTTTCCTATGGAGAAATTAATTATCATTGTAGCTGCAAACAATTAAGCTGTACCAAATTGTTTGAAGTATAAACTTGTTTCTTTTATTGCATTTGGTAAATTGGTACCATCTATGGCTTACAAAATTTTCTCTCAGCAATGATGAACAGAAATGCTTTATATGTAGGTTTGGAGGTTCTTGATTACCTTTGCTGATGTTCTTGGAATATGGCCATTTACCTTGGATGAGCTTTTACAAGCTTTTCATGACTATGTAAGTATTATTTTCTAGACCTTTGGTTATGTGCTCTCTTTAAGGTCCCTTCCAAGGTATTGTTTGTCCTAAAATTATTCGTTGGCTTGTGCTTGTTCAGAGAGAGGCATATGTTGAAAGTCGTGAGCTTCAACTACACCAAATCAAGGGCTCAATGTTTATCTAATGAATACCAGCAGACAATTTTTGTAATTAATAATATTTGCACGATGCCCTGCTCCCTCCTTGAACATAGATACTTGCAATGAACCTAGACAAACACTACATGTTGCTAACAATGTTTGTTTTCTGACAATGGATCAATATTTTCTCTCTTAATATGGCAGGACCCTAGGATATTAGGTGAGATCCATATTGCTCTTCTGAGATCCATTTTAAAAGATATTGAGGATGTTGCAAGAACACCCACTACTGGATTAGGGGCTAACCAAAACAACATTACGAACTCTGGTGGAGGGCATCCACAGGTAGTTGAAGGGGTAAGTTTTCATTTTTCAGCTTTAGATATACTTTTTCTGTTCTTTCCTTAATCTGAAAAGATGTATTTGGTATATACTGTCAGGCATATGTATGGGGTTTTGATATAAGAAATTGGCAGTGGCATTTAAATCCATTAACATGGCCAGAGATTTTGCGACAATTCGCATTGTCAGCTGGATTTGGGCCTCTGATGAAGAAACAGAATATTGAGCAGGTGCATCCATGCAATGAGGTAATTTCCATGTACTCCATTCACCGCTTATTGTTTCAATTGAAAATCAGTTGTCATTGATTGTAGTTACCAGCTGCAATAATTAACTTGTTTTACTTCAGAGTTTGCATTTTGTGAATATCATAATGAAAAAGTATCCTTTACAACTGGTATGATGTTTTCATCAACCAATGCCTTGTCTAAAATATTAAAGATGTTAAACTTGCATTAAAAGGTGCAGCAGATTTTGTGAATTAAATTTTAGGACATAATCTTTAGGTCCATAACATACTATTTTATTATGCATTTATTAAGTATAATGTGCTAAATTTTTGGAAATCATTTGTGGTCCCTAACCTTATACTTATTGTTTGCATAAATTAGATTTAAAATTGTAGTTTTTTTTCAAGTATAGAAAGGATGTCGGAGTTGAGCAACCCAAATATCGCTTTTTTAATTAATAAATGCATTTTCAAACAATTTCTCCTTTTAGTCGATGTAGATGTGCCATGTGTACTGTTGCATCCTACTTGGGTTGGCCGGGTTGCACCATCATGTTATTAAAACCTTGTATTGCAAAAAAGTCAAGTACAACGTAAAACAACATAAAAGCCTATGGTTTTTAACGTTTTATTGTTTGAATAGGGAGGTTAGAGGAAATGAGGTCCATATCACACTCTCTCCTCCCTATCACCAAAGCTTGGAAATCCTGATAATATTACTTTATAACTTTCAGATGAATGATAAATGAAATTATGCACGCACATGTTTGTTTGAATACGTGATTGTTTTTATAATTATGTGTTGCATTGAAAACATTTTTTTAAGGCATTCAATAACAAATTTAATTTTTTGTTTGGTTGCGGTCTTTTTTTCTATCCCCTTTGGGTTCTAAGTGCAGGGTAATGATGGTAAAGATATAATTTCGAATCTACGCAGTGGAGCTGCTGTTGAAAATGCTGTTGCTATTATGCAAGAGAAGGGATTACCTAATCGAAGAACATATAGGCCTCGTTTGACGCCTGGAACTGTCAAATATGCTGCATTTCATGTCCTTTCTCTGGAAGGTAGCAGAGGCCTCAATATATTAGAACTTGCAGACAAGATTCAGGTTTAAATATTCTTATGGTGTCTTATTCATTGTCTGATGATAACTATTCAATTTTCTTATTCGTTTTTTTTTTGTTTATCTAGAAATCTGGCCTTCGTGATCTTACAACAAGCAAAGCACCAGAGGCTTCTATAGCTTCTGCTTTGTCTAGGGATACAAAACTATTTGAAAGGACAGCTCCTTCAACATATTGTGTACGTCCTGCATATAGAAAGGACCCAGCTGATTCTGAAGCAATTTATTCAGCTGCGAGGGAAAAAATCAGGGTTTTCAAAAGTGGATTTGTGGGTGCAGAAGAAGCTGATGATGGTGAAAGGGATGAAAATTCTGAAAGTGATATGGCAGAAAATCATGAGATTGATGATTTGGGAGCTGAAACAAATACGAAAAAAGAGGTCTCAAATTCTGAGAAATTTAATGCAAACACTGTAATGAGAAATGGGAAGGATAATGGCGAGGGTTTTCAAACTCCTGATAGTTGCCATGAGAAAGTGGATGAGGGTTTAGCGTCAACTGTTGATGAAGGCTTCAACAAGCATAAAGATGTCCATACATCTAGTGAAATTGCTGTTTGCAGCCATGATGTTACTAATCCTATTCTAGAAGGTATGGATGTTGATGAAAACACTCTAGGTGAACCATGGGCACAAGGACTTATGGAGGGAGAGTACTCGGATCTTAGTGTAGAGGAGCGTCTTCACGCTCTTGTTGCTTTGATTAATGTGGCAATTGAAGGGAATTCTATTCGTCTTATACTTGAGGTATATTCTTTCAGTTTCACACCTAAATTTCTCATTATGGACTTTGTGTGGCCTTAGAAATTGATTTGTGTGTGTCTGGGTGTGTGGTTTGTTTATGGGCAATGATGCAGGAACGTCTAGAAGCCGCAAATACTTTAAAGAAGCAGATATGGGCTGAGGCACAGCTTGATAAACGCCGTATCAAAGACGATTGTTTTGTTAAATTGCAGTCGTTCTCATATTTGGGCAACAAAAATGAACCAGCTGTTACATTTCCATCAGTAGAGGGTAAACAGTGCCCATTGCACACTGTTCATGTCAAAATTGATAAGGCTTCAGTCACTCCCTATGACCAGCATGAACAGATAAATGCACTACAGGGAAATCAAAATCATCTGCAGAGTTCCCTATTAGATGTGAACATACAGAGGCAAGATTGTCCTACTGGCCCAGATAATTGTTCTCTCCAACAATCTGGATATGTTGCTGAAAAATCAAGATCAAATTTCAAATCATATATTGGCCACTTGGCGGAACAAACTTACATGTATAGATCATTGCCTCTTGGTTTGGATAGAAGACGAAACCGATACTGGCAATTCATTACATCTGCCTCTCAAAACGATCCAGGTTGTGGCAGGATATTTGTGGAATTGCATGATGGCTGTTGGAAGCTGATTGATTCTGAAGAGGTATTGCTTCTATGAGGCTGAGCTGATCTTTAACGATCATTAATTCATTAACATGATTTGCAAGTGTAATTTTTGTGCATTTTCTTATTAGCAAATTGTGCATTTTCTTTACTTTGCCAAACATCATATATATAGAAGATTATTAGTAAAGTTTTGCAATACTCCTTGCATCTCTAATTATAAGCACTCTTTGAAAAATTTATTTGTCTCTAACTATAAGCTCTCTTATGTAAATTACTAGATGTATTCATTATTCTTTTTCCAAATCTACCCCTATCAATAAAACTAATTTATCTTAAAATGTGAAAAGTTAACATCTATACACAATGGACAATTTAGTAATAGTTACACAAAATATACACATTAATTACACCAACCATTTTTCTCAATATATGTGAAACACTCAATGGGTGCTTATAAAATGGGACGAAGGGAGTATCATTATTTTGTGTGCATTTAGATATGGAGTACTCCATCCATTCTATAATAATTGAGTCATTTGATCATTTCACACATATTAAGAAAAATGTAAAAATGAAAGAGAAAATATTACTTTTACCAAATTATCGTTGTTAGATATTGGTGCATTATCAATGTCATAAATGCATAGTGGAAGATATTGCATTGAAAGTGATGCAAGTAGTATTAAAGGGTACATTAAGTCTCATATTAATTGTTGGTATTAGCTTTATTGACTAAAATACCTTTATTAATGAAGCAGTTAGTGGCGTAGTCGCATGTGGGTTGAAATACAATAAAGAAGGGTATTGGTGGAAAAATGTATTTAATGCTTCATTGGTATTTTGAAATGACAAATATTGAGACAAGCAAATGTTCAAAACATGACACTTGTATAAAATGGAGGAAGTGGTTTTCTTTTTTTGTTGTAATTGCACATTCTGGTTTATCCTAGATATTATTCTGTTTTGTGTTGGTTTTCTTTATTGCATTTGTTTTACATGCAGGGTTTTGATGCCCTATTAGCATCATTGGACTTACGTGGGATCAGGGAGTCCCACTTGCATATGATGCTGCAAAGAATTGAGATGTCATACAAGAACTCTGTTAGAAGAAATGTCCAAAATGGTGATATGGGAATTCAAAATGGAGACACCATGAAGAAACTCAAGACAGAAACAGTTAAAATGGGTACAGACCAAGATTGCAGTGCCACTTCTGTCTATGTGGATGATTTGGATACATCAGTGACCTCAACATCTTTTATGGTTCAGCTCGGAAGAAATGAAGTTGAGAACAAAGATGCTTATATGAGATACTGGGACTTTGAGAAATGGATGCAAAAGCAATGTCTAAATTGCTCAGTATCATTTGCAATGAAGTTTGGGAAGAAGAGGTGCAACCAACTGCTGCTAATGTGTGATTTATGCCATCGTGTCTATTTCTCTAGAGGAACGCCGTCGCCATGTCCTTCATGCCACAGAACTTCCACTAGTCAGGACAACTCCAGTTCTTATGAATGTATTGCACGTTCTGAAGGCAAAAGGAAGATTGGCACTCACCTTTTTAATCATCCATCCTCTTCTCCATTCAGAATGAGATTGCTCAAAATCCTCCTGTCGGTTGTTGAGGTGACAATCTATGTATTTCTTTTTACTATGATTTATGGAGTAGTTAGATATAACTAATTTCTGAGTAGTTGTTTAGAGGGTTGGAATCCTCTCATGTGGCAATTTAACATAACTGTATCATCTTCATATATCTTAGCCAATTTTTATTTCAACATAATCAACGGTGTTAATTACATGTTTCAAAAAAATGTAATTACAGATTAGTTGTCGACTTGTAGTTTTATGGTTCCATCTACAGATCCTGTCTCCCATTTCTTCTGCATACCTGGTTTCCCTCTCCTTCCCATGTCTTTGTTTGAACTCTCGTTGTCAAAGTAAACAAAATATTTCTGTTGGAGGTAATAAAACAATACTTGCAATTGTGGTGGCATTTGCAAGTAACAGAAAACATAGAATCATCATGGACGTCATAGCTGAAAACACAGAAATCATTACGATTGTTGCAACATCGTCATAAAATTATAGCAGAAAAGACAGGAGCACAAGCCCTGAACGTTGGAGACGGAGAAGTTGTAGTTGACCCATAGGAAGGAAGAATCCAGTCCAAGAAAGAGCAAGGAGAGAGGAAACAAAAGTGAAAACTACCTGCTGAATTTCCATTTTAATTGTAAACTGATTATTTATTATTGAAAATAATACATGGTTGAGTGTTGAGATGTGTTGGTATGGCACGGTCTTGTTAAATTGCACACGATAGGATCCTAATACACTGTTTAGATAAAGTCAATGTTTAATATTTGTTCCTTGTGAATTTCCATTTTAATTGTAAACTGATTATTTATTATTGAAAATAATACATGGTTGAGTGTTGAGATGTGTTGGTATGGCACGGTCTTGTTAAATTGCACAAGATAGGATCCTAATACACTGTTTAGATAAAGTCAATGTTTAATATTTGTTCCTTGTTCACTGATAGTGTTTGGCTCTGGATGATGGTAGGTAACCCTTCCTCAAGAAGCTCTTCAGCCTTTTTGGACAGAGAGGTACAGGAAGTCTTGGAGTTCAAAGCTGGAAGCTTCATCATCACCTGAAGACATTCTGCAGGTTATAATCTGGAACATCTTGATAAAGCATGCTCATGCTTTGGAGTTTTTAGCTTGCTAAATACTCTTCTTTTGGCTTGTGTTAGAGCTGTTACAATACTACTAAAGTTCAAATTTGATCATAACTGTAGATGAAGAGAAATCTGGGGTCATTATTATGGTTGAAAAAAATTATAATTGATTAATTTTAATCTCTTATAAATTGATCGATGTTACTCTCAAACACATACAAACTGTGCATCAAAGGAATCCCCAAAACTTAGAGACTTAGAAAAAATCAGAGCTATGAATCTAGTCTATCTAATCCATATTAAGAAAATAAAGAATGAATATAGAACAATCAGCACACCTCATTCTGGAGCATATATATGTCATGCATTCAGTTTGTTGTATATGTATCCTATTCTAGGACCCTACTAGAATTTGGTGAAGATGTCTACTAGTTGATGAACGTGTTGAAAAGTCTTGATAATGCATGAAAGAATATTTCCAAAATAAGTGACAATCGACCTCTATATAGTTAGTCCTCTCGTGGAAAAGCATTTTCTCCACCCCTCTAGTTGGGGATATGCCCAGTTAGCAGTTATTGTATTAGTCTGGAGTCTGGACATTTTAGAATATAAGTGTAGGCTTTGTTCACTGTAATGTGCTTTCTTATTTGCTCTCCTCTATTTCTTCCTCGACGTTAGTGGAATATGTATAGCTTATTTATTTGTTCACCCTGTTACTAATATATCTAAGACATCATCACATCTTTCTTAGACATTGACTGCATTGGAAGGTGCTATAAAAAGGGAGTATTTGGCTCCAGACTATGAAACTACCAGTGAGCTGTTAGGTACCGTTTGCTCTTCTGGATGTCTCCCTAATGATACCATTGGCGGTGGACAGATACCTGTACTTCCATGGGTGCCATATACAACTGCTGCTGTGGCTCTAAGGCTCATGGAACTAGATGCATGCATCTTTTACACCTCACAGCAGAAGCTGGAGTCCGAGAAGGATAAAAAAAACGGAGTTGTTATAGTAAGTTTCCTCTGTTCTTCTATCTTATAATGAATTATGGTGAAAAAAGGGAAACTTTGTAATGTAAAGCTCTCACTACGGCAGGGTCCAGGGAAAGGCTGCTTTTACTTCTAATACCACAAGCTATTTTTTTAAAACTTATTTAAGGTTCTAGGCTTAGAATTGGTTGCCATATCTTAAGAAAAGACAGTAGTGTGGATGCAGTCATTGTTTTGGGGTATTAGGCCTTACATTACTGGCACGTGTATGTTTTTGTTTGAATTAACTTCTTATATCTACCTTTCAGAAGCTTCCATCAAAATATGCTGCTGCCAAAAATTCGTACAATGCCAGTGTGATCGAAACTTCATTTCAGGCTAAGCACGCTGTAGAGAACTTGGGTGCTCTTGGTGCTGGACTTGAGAGCTACAGCAGAGGACAAAGGACTCGACTAGGCCGTGGTCATTCTCATGGTCAAAGATCACAAGGAAGAGTTTCTAGTTCGAGACCCACTTCCAGAAAGAGAAGCACTACCTCTAACAACAGGAAAATAGGAAAATTACTTGGATGGAAAGGGAGGCCGAACGGACAAGGACAATTTTGTGGTCGGAGGAGCATTAGAAGCTGGCAAAAACCAGCAGCCAAGACGGATGTGCTCAATAGTAAGAGGGATACCCGAAATGTTATCAAGGAGAAAACACCAATCTTTGTCAGAGAAGAGATTAATGAAAGTAAAACAGAAGCCAGTGCTCTAAATGCTAGGAATTCAGAGACATCAGACAATGAAGAAGATCTTTATCAAGCAACAGGAGATGAGTATGATTATCTGGTCGGTAATAATAATAATGGTGGATATCAGGGTGGATTTTGTGGAAAATCTGATAACTTAATAGAACAGAGCCACTATATTTTGGATGATGAGGAAGATGGGGATATGGATAACGATGACAATGTCAATGATGACAAAGAAGATGGGCAAGTCGATCTTAATGTTGAAGATTATATAATTGGAGAGGACTCAAAAGATGCAGGGTATAACAGAGAAATAATTGCAGAACAAAATGAGGAACCGGATGGAGTCTTTTCTACATCATCAGATTACATTGATTAAATGTAGCTCAGAGAATATATGTAGCGTGTAGTAAAAACAGGCCATAAGTTAAATTTTGGCATTTTTTGTGTAGTAATGCAGGAATAGGCCAATATCAGGTCCTTGGGATAGAATTTGTATGCTGCAAAATCATGAAAGGAAATTTGCTTCTGCCGTCCTCAAATATAGCAACAGTGGGAGAAAAATTATCCGTGTCAATATTATTTGGACATCCTTATTTCTATGCCCCTTACTTCTGAATATCTAAACAGAAATTTTGTACAAAATGGTCCAATTTTTTTTGAAAATGGGCATATATATCATCTGCGAACGATATGTATTCCTTATGTTTATAATTGTGAGGATTAAGTGTATGATGGGTTATTTTAGTATATCTATCGTGATACCAAAATATACGTTAGTTAGCTTTATTTTGTTATTATTAGCTATGGATGTATTATGCCAAGGTTTTTGGTTAAAATTAATCTCTGAATTTCGTAAGATTTCATGTGTAGTTTAAAGTACTAAGAATGATGCTTTTGAAATCATATTTAATGGTTTTGCAGATGTTATTATGACTTGTATATGGATCATGGATGTAACTTAACCGTTATCTTAACTGTTTTAAATGTTATCTTCGAACCAAAAAAGCTACAAAATTTTATTTATTTTAAATGGTATATGCTCTTCTCTATCTTGAAGGAGAACCGATCAATTTATTTTATCCAACTTAAATTTTTTTATACTTGTTCGATATCAAAAAAACAAAAGAAACATCCAACGTTATTGGTAAATCTAATATTTTCAGCTAAGTAACTCCCTGACATACTTGCATGCACTATATACTATTTATAAATCCATATATGTTCAATCTCAAGCTGAGGCAGTCAAGAGTTTCCTAATTCCTATTTTTTGTTCATCAGTGAGCCGAGTTGGGAACTTAATGTTGAATTTTATCCTCAAGTTACCCTTCTTTGATGGATCCTTGGGGAGAGGCATTCCTTCTTTTGGAACAACCTCCTCATAGTTAGGATGGATAACATTGTTGATTGGTATGCTTAAGTTTCTACCATCTAGGGTAGTGAGGTGTACTGTATAACCAGTTAAGGCCTCCACAAGAGATATCTTTTGAGTCACAATCAAATCATTCCCTTCACGACTGAAGACACTGTGTGGCCTTTCATCGATCACAAAAACAAGATCTGCGGCAGTTACATTCAGCTGTTCGTTACCTTTCTCTGGGAAGGTGATCTTTGTTCCCTTTTTCCAACCAGGCTTCACATTTATGGTCAATATCTCTTCCACTGGCATTGTTTGGCTACACCAACAAGCAAAGATAATATATTGTTAAAATTGAACTTGAAAGATTTCTATGAAGTTTCTTCCATTCCAGTATTTGGAAAATGACACAAGAGAACACAAAGACATCATGCATTTGCCATTGCATAAACAAAAACACTTTATCAATAAAGGGACAATCATGGCACACACTTAGATGATGAAACTGATGTACAGATAAAAGGAAACCACTCATCAGTCAAAATGGACCAGATTCCCTGTAATTGGAGATTCTTCGCATTCATGCAGTCGATGAATCAGTGGCCTTTCAATCGAGATCAGACGGTCTAGATTCAAGTTTACCTACATTTTTAGACCATCTGATCTCAATTAGATGGTCATTGATGATCCAACTGCATGAATGCGAGATCTCCTGGCTGGAGGGAATCTGAGATCCATCTAAAATAGATGTTTGTTATGCCAAACACTCAACATAAAACCAAATGAAAATAGCAGACATTGAGTAGTGAAATATATTATAATTGGGAGAATGTGATTTTTAGGTTCAAATGGTTTCCCCTTCACATGCATCCATAGAACTACCAAATTAAACTTCAACCATTTCATCACGCACAAAACCAATCATATCAGAGAACAAAAAAAAAAAAAAGCAGAAATAGCACAGTAAAAGAAACCACTAACACTCACCCACTGGCATCTGCTATTTCTCTAGAGATCTTCATCTTCTTTGTAGTTCCTCTATATATCTCCTCCAGAGTACAAGCCAACTTTTTCTCAATAGGAGGTGTTTTACGAGGTGCAGCTTGATTCATATGTATTCCTCCACCTTCACCAAAAGATCTAAACATATCATCACCAAACATTCCTCCAGAGAACCTAGATCTCATGCCACCACCACCACCACCTCTTCCACCAAATGGGCTTGAGAACCCAAAAAACTCTGCAAAAATCTCATCTGCATTCCTCGGATTAAACCGAAACGATCCAGGTATATCTCCTGTGGAATAGAAACTAGTTCCACCACCAGCACCAGCTTCAGGAGGAGGAACTTGCCCCTTTAAACCCTCTTCCCCATATTGATCATAGATAGCTCTCTTTTCAGGATCACTTAACACCTTCAATAATAATCATCATAAATCACAACATAAACAAAGTAAGCATCTCCAAAATAAAAAATTTATTGGATTTTCATTGTTTAGCTCTGATTTTTGATAAGATTAAAAATTTTGCATTACCCCTATAAAAATAAATAGCAAAAAATCATAAATAAGCATGACCCAGATAAAAATGTTTATTGAGTTTCACTGTTTCAGTCCTAATTTGAGTAAAAGCTGAAAATTTGACACTACCCATTACAAAAGAAAAAAATACCTCATAAGCTTCAGAAATTTGCTTGAACTTAGTTTCTGCATCTTTTTTGTTGGTTGGGTTTTTATCAGGGTGCCATTTCATAGCAAGTTTTCTATAAGCCTTCTTCAAGTCTTCGTCTTTGACATTCTTATCAACCTGCAAGATTTTGTAGTAATCAACACCCATCTTTAGTTCTTCTTCTCTCTTTCTCTTCTTCAGTTTTGCGGTTCAAGTTTTCGTTTTTGAGATATGTTAGGCGGTTTGGGAGGTGAAGTTGATGATTTAATGTGCTAAATATGTTTAAATGTTTCTGGTTTTGGAAATTGATCATGTTATATGGCGTCTTATCTCGATCTTTGTGGAAAGTTCCAGAGTTAGTTTCATAAATTGTTCTTTGCATGGACTCTTTCGTAAATACGACATTGATATTAAACTATTTATTTTACCATATAGTAATAATAAAGGGAATCTAGATTCGTTTTGACAGTTTTTTTTTAAAAAAAAAGATTATGTCTATTTGTTATAATTTTTAAAAATATATAAATTTAAAAATTGATTAAAATAGGATATTATTTTAATAGTTTATCAGATATATTGTTTATCATAATTTTAAATAAGAAAATACTACAATAAACCAAAATAAAATAGATTTTTTATTTTATTAAGGTATGAAATATTCGAAATTATTCTTTTTAAAATATATAACAAATTTTCATAATTTGATTGGATTTATATATGAACTAGCCAGACCCAAACTGTTTATGCAATTTGAGAAATGTACCATGCACCCCCATTTTAACTTCCCACCTCTTCATTCCAAATGAAAATACCATTTTGTTCTTTAAAAAAATTAACCACTTCATTATTCATCCCATTTTTCGAAACTTCCCAAATTTACATTATCATTCCAAAATTTTCAAACTTTCGAAATATAAAAAAGTGAATTGTTTTGACATTTTTGAAACTTTTGATAAACACGAACGTAATTTTCTAGAATATTTTGATATTTTCGAATCTTTTGATAAATCTAAAACTTTCGAAATGTATTTTTCCATCGTTGATCAAAAATTTTGAAACTTTTGATCAATTTGAAAGTTTCGAAACTTCCAAAATATTAAATTTTAGAATTTTCAAAACTTCTGAAATAGAAAATTTCAGAATTTTCGAAACTTTCGAACAATTCGAAACTTTCGTATTCATGGAAAGTTCCGAAATGAATTTTTATTAGTAATAAATAATAATAAATTTATAGTAATAAATTAATAGTAATACATTTATAGTAATAAATTTGATATCTAATTTCGGAAGTTTCAGTAATTTTTTAAAAAAAATTAAAAGTTTCAAAACTTCTAAAACTTTCGAAATGGAACTAATTCGAAGGTTTGAAATTTTCGAAATATATGTGCTTCTAAAGTTTCAAATTCATCCAAACTTTTGAAGCTTTTTGGAAAAATACACTTCGAAAATTTCATATTCATCCAAAGTTTCGAAAATTTCTGAAATATTTCATTTCGAAAGTTTGGTATTTTTCCAAAGTTTCGAAATTAGTAATTTTGTCTGCATAATTACATTTCAAAAGTTAAAGTTTTTTTTATAAATTTTCAAAAGTCGGGGGTGGAAAACTTAAATGGTAAATTTTTTCATTATTTTATACAAATTAAACAAGGACAAAGTAGTTTTTAAATATATTTGAGAGTGGAAGGTAAAATAGAAGGAGTGCACATTACAAAACCCATACAATTTTGGTTAGACTGGACGTCCACTGATGATGAGGAACGTATAAGATGTTATAATACATTTATATTGTATTTATTTTTTTCATTTAAATCTCTTATGTTTCTTTACCTGAAAATATTTTTATTTTTCGTTATTTTATTTAGGTCAATTTTTTTAAATAAATACTGATATGATATGACACATTATTAACAATTTTATTTTTTATTAAATATTGAAAAAAAAGTTCTAGAATTCTTCAAATCTTTATTATCTTAAAATCATAAAATATCAACTTATATGTCATTGCCACATCTAGTCACAAAAATATTAGTTCATTTAAATTTTAGAAAATACTAATTACAAATAATTTAAAAATTATATTCTATCGTTCTACAATGAATGATATATTTGATTATTTTATATATATTAAAAAATATATTAATAAAAATATTATTTTAATTAAATTATATTAATTAAGTATTGATATATTCATTATTACCATAAATATAGATTGAAAGATATTGAATTAAAAGTAATATAATTAATATTAATTATATAATATAATTAAAATATAATATTCTATTAAAAATTAAAAGTATCATTTATTTTGAAACATTTTATTTTATAAATGAATCACTCTTTATATTAAGACGGAGATGAAGTAGGATATTTATTCTATTAATTCATGAGCACTAATAATACATTATAAAGAAAATTATACCATATATCTCTCCCACATTTATACTCGTATTCTATACTTTATGTAAATTATCTATTTTATTTTTATAAATTATATACTATTAATTCAGTTTAAATTCCAAAAAAAGTTAAATAAATAAAAAAAGTTTTTCAGAGTATAAATGTATTTTAAAAAATTTAATCTTAAGAACGTATTGTTTCGGTTTCATAAAACTTTAAAAAAAGTTTTTGAGATCACAAATGTATTTTTTAAATTTGAAATTTGTGTCCTTGAAATTTTTTTAAAAAAATAGTTTTTTTTAATAAATTTTTGTATAAAATTTAAATCTTATATTTTAAAAAACTTTTTTTAAGTTTCACAAACATATACCACAAAACAAATTTAAATTGTTCTTTTAAAAAAGGTAAAATTATATTTATTTTTTTATTTATTACTAAAATATGGGGTATGAATATAAATTCGAGTATAGAGTATAATTTTCTATTATCAACTCTCAAGGTGTTTTTGTGGCATTATATATTATATATTGAGAAATTTATTTTTCGCTAACTCCAATAATTTGTTGTTTCATTCTAAGATGAGTTGGTTGAGTGTATTCTAAGTTCAATTTATTGAGAAATTTATTTTTCGCTAATTCCAGAAATTTATATTCGAATTAATTCAATTTAATTATTTTTTTTCAACATACTGTTAGTTAAAATTTCAAAGAATAATAATACTAATTTATAAGTCTCATATAAATTTAATATAATCTATAGAGATTCTATTAATAAAAAAAAATATCTTAAAAAAAATAGGTTTAATTACAGTTCTGGTCTATTTTAATAGAATCGCGAAAATAATCCTCCCATTTTATTTCCGCTCAATTTTGGTCCCCCTAAACAGAATTTTGATCTAAAACTTAATGAAATGTCATTTTTTTGCGCTTATTTAAATCACATCATACTTGAAGATCTCGTTGTGAAATAATTGTACCTGAGATCTATTATCATAAATAGTGTGGTGTAACTTTAAAAAATGACATTTCATCAAAAAATTTATCAAAATTCTGTTTGATGACCAAAACTGAAGAAAAATAAAATAAGAGGACTATTTTCGTGATTTAACTAAAATAGAGAAACTAAAACTACAATTAAGCCAAAAAAAATAATGTAAACCTCTTTACAAAATATTAATGCATTAAAGATTTTTACTACTTTAGACAGATAGATTAGATTATCTCTTCTTCTAAATATATCTCTTTTATAAACTAATTGTTGCACGAGTGTTTTTTTTTTTAACCCTGTAAATATGTTGTCCAATGACTAATGACAGGTCATATATCGAATAAAATATTTTTAAAAATAATCAATTTTATTTTAATTTATGGATATCTTATTAATAGTGTATTAGTAAAATTATTGTGAAAATTTTTTTATTTAATTAAAAGTGTTGAATTCCTCCTCTATCTTCTTCTTTTTTTCCCTTCAAGCTACTCTCTAAGTATTAAAAGAAAATGTCAACTTAATCAATTAAATATTAAAAAGTGTTTATCATCGATAAACAGCTATGGGAATTTAACCATATTTATTACTTAAAATAAGATGTTAGAAGTTTTATCTTATTTACACTGTCGGCCCTTTATTTTCTTTTACAAGCTATCGGTACTTTATTTTGATCTTTTATTTTTATTTATTTTATTTAAGTCATTTATCTTGTAAATTATTTATAAAGTTTATCTTTTATCTTTTAAAATATTTATAAAATTATTATTTATATATTTTTTAATTTAAATTATTTATCTTTTAATATACTATAAGATTATCTTTTAAAAATATCGATGTGTTAAAAATATTTAGTGACCAATTTATGTTGAGTTATTAATAATAATTTTTTGATTAAAAAAATGTAATTGTTAAGGTTGTTCAAACAAAGAAAAATACATCAAATTTTCATCTTTTTACTCATCTTTCATCAATATTATAATAAAACTATTGATAGTAACCCTATATAGACTTATCATCCGCATTTTCAATAATACGTCAATATATTTTAAAGGATAATTTTATATACATATTAAAAAATAAAAAACTTAAACATGAGAAAAAATAAATAAAAGATAACTTTATAAATATTTTAAATGATAAGGAATATATTTGTGATAAGTTTTAATAAATAAATGACTCAAATGAGAAAGAAAAGAAAAACCTATATATTACATTTAAATAAAATAAAAAAATTTGAAGTATAGTTTTGTGTATATAATATTAGTAAACCATTTTTTTTCTCATTATGTGATTTTCATCCTAATTCTGTTAAATTGTGTAAAAAAAATTAGGCACTCAATTGTAGAATTTAAAATGGCACATACATACATCCTATATATAGATAGTTTTTTTGTTGCTGTTGAGAGGTACCTATAGGTAGGTTGTATGTATAGTTTCTAAGAAAAGTGGTCATAGTTACTTACACACATGTACATACAATTTATATGTAGGGGCATAAGTAAATACAAGAGAATGAGGCCTCAAGACACTTATTTTCACATAACCAATAGTACAAATTTGTAAAAAGCTAATTCATTAATTAAATTCAATCAATTAATGATCAGTTTAATGGAAGTTGAGTTTAGAAAACAGACTTCCATTTCCTTTAGATGTAAAAATAGAATAAACCAAATATAATAAAGACAACTACTCCCTAAATAACGATTAAAAATCGCAATCTATTAACTTCAATTATAAATTAGGATAAAGTCCCTAAAATAACCCAAGAAGTCCATCAAACAAGTCAAACTAATTAGTGTTAACTAAATTTTTAAAAAACAATAAATTGTACTAATTAATTTACAATGATTGTGAATCTTCTAATAAAAGTTAAAACTAACTTTTGCACCTCAATTAGAAGCTCTTTATATGTACTAGTAATATGCAAGTTTTCTATATCTACTAAATTATATTGGTTTCAATTGAGAAATTCCCAAGAAACTAATTCCAAATTTAGGATAAACTAAGAAAAGGTAGTTTATGCTACAAATTAATGTTTATCCTCTAACAAGGAATTTGGTCAATGAACCATCTAAGAACTTGAACTGGAAGCTTTACCAAACTCACAGCAACATTAATTAATCCTGTGCAGCATATGCAACATGGACAAAAGCAATTCAATATTGACCTATAAAAGACAATGAACAATTCATTAATGAATTTATTTTATTTTTATAATAGTTTTGTATATATAAACCCACAGCTACAAAAATTAAAGAGAGATCCAAAATTTTGGGTTAATAGAGGAATTTAGAACTTAGAATAAGAAAAATAAAACTGAAAAGAAAAAAAGTTGCATACCCGAGAAGCCAAATAATTGCACCTAGAAGAGACAAAATCAAAGAGAGAAAAGCAAAGGGTAATCCAAGGAAGAAACCCAAAGGCCTGCATTCGCAAAATTCTTCATCACTCGACATTGTTATTATGTTAAATTTGATTCTCTTTCTTTACGATTTGAATCTGAAAAAGAACAATACTTATGAAAGGAATCTGAGTTCTATTTATAATATTATATGTATAATAATATATATACTTTTATAAGCGTCTTCTTTTTGACGTAATTTCCAATGGAAAACCACCGTGACGAGAACTCCGATGACTTATTTTTTTGTCGCGTTGACTCTTCATTTTTAATTTCTTTTTTTTTTTTTTACTGAAATTTCTTTTTGCCATTTTTATTTTATCTATCTGCTATTTTTATTTAGATTTAGATAAACTATCTGCTATTTTTATGATGGTCCTGCTATCTTTTTGTTGAACTTGAGTTTATATTTTTTTCAAAATAATATGTCTAAATATTTTTATAAGATATTACAATTAAACTTATATTTTATATTTAAAATAAATTAGTATTAAAATATATTATTTATATTTTTGTTTGGAATATTATTAAGATTATTTTTTTTTATATAAAGAATATAATTTTGAAATATATATATATATATATATATATATATATATATATATATATATATCATTGGAATACAATATAAAAACATATTAATTATTTATATTGCAATTTAGTTCTATATGTAGAGTAATGGATAAAAGTTTATGATACTAAATTTCATAATAAAAGAATAAATTTTTTTATACAAAATATATTACATATAATTCCACTTACATAAATATAAATATAAAATTTTCTAATAAAATTAAAATTTTTAAATAAATGAGTTGAATTTGAATCACGTATAAAATTTGATAAATCAGCTCTATAAGTATATGTTATTCAATTCATATAATTATTATTTTTTAATTAATTTCATATAATTTTATTTGCTCTATGAAATAAATTCACTTGTGAATAAGAATAAATATGCTCGAAAATGATGATCAACACAATGTAAAGATTATGTCATATTCTAAGTTACAAATGATGCTTGCAAAATCGACTCCTTACAATTCTCCTCTCTTTTTTATTGTTCGCTTTCCCTCATCATCCTATACATTCATCCCAACCTAAAAATAAAATCTAGAACCTTCAAAAAATGAAAACATCCACAAAAACACAAAACAATAAATGAATAGTGTACAACGGAATCCCAATCCGAGACAAAAACATAAACACAAAATCTACCTAAAGAAAGAGGTAGGCATGGAGTACAAAAAAGCAAAACAAAAATTGGCATAGTATTGGATCTCATACTCACTCTAAACACACATACTCACATCTACTAAATTTGTCAAACCAAACCTTTATTTACCTTTCAATTCAATAAGATCCACTATTATACAACATTGTTTTTCCATCTATTGTTTTATTTTAGGTTTTCTTTAAAGTTTGAATAGTGATGCATGTAACTTCACTATTTTTCTTTCTTCTTTGGGGTTTTCATATGTAAAAGTTAGGATTGATATTATTAGAGATTCTTGGGTTAGTGATTATGCAGAAAAAAATTAGAAAAAGGAAAAAAATAAACAAAAATCTTCATTTGTTTTGATTTAATTATTTTACCAAAAAAAATCTTAAATTTATTTAATTTAATAATTATTAATATTTTATTTAATTAATTTACTAAATAAATGGTGACTCAGATGTGGTATCATTAAAAATGATAACTATATATGCTAACTCGTAGTGTTTTGATGAATAGATGTGACTAAAAATAAAATAAAATAACTATATAAATAAAATCAGATTGATTGGGATGAAAAATATTATTTACCTTTTCTATTTAAATTTGAGTTTAAATTTAAGAAATTTATGTTGTTTTTTAAGTTCTTTTATCCATTAATTTATTTAATTCAAATTATTGAATTGAATTGTTTGTAAACTCAAATCAAATCGAGTTTAAATTAAAAAGAAAAATCCAAGAAATTTAATTTAAACTTTAACTAAATAAATTTTTATCAAATTGAGTCCAACTAAACCAAGTCGGTCTCAACTTCTACGGTTGAGAATGGGAGACAAATTAAGGTAAGCAAGTAAATAGCAAAAGTGGTAACCACACCTAACAGTAGAAACTTTTGACTGGATCAAAAGCATCAATTAAGAATAAATTATCAATTTTAGTCTTTAAACTAACATTCTCTCATCTATTTAATCTCTAAACTATTAAAACCATCGAAAAGATTGCTAAACTATTTCTCCAGACATCAAATAAGTCCCTGGGTTAAATATCCATTAGTAATCTCTAAACTATGAGAATACATCAAAATAGTCTATAAGCTATCATAACAAAACAACAATTTGGTCCCTAAAGTTAATTTTGTTGTTGTTGTTAAACACCATATCTCTCATTTTTTGTCTAATTCTTAACTCATCTTAGATAAAAAAAATGACATTTGTGTTAATTTCTTAAACTTATTTTTTTCTAATTCCTAACTCATCTTAGATAAAAAATGACATTTGTATTAATTTCTTAAACTTATTATAAATTCTTATACCGAATATACGATAGCTACCCAATAACTTTAGCATTTAGATTTAATTTAAGTATGTAACTTTTCTTTCATCAGTGTTTGTAACTTTTGATCTATAGTGATTATATATTAAAAATGAATCTTAAATCATGACCCCAAACAAAAGTAACAATAACTAAAAAAAAGTAATTAAAGACAACAAAAATAAACCAATTAACCAAAAAGAACTTTTAAACCTATAAACATCAAAACCATTAAAAATCGGTAAAGAGTAAAACAAAAATTCATTAAACTAGTATTTATAAAAACAAAAAACTAAGATTTCTGTAAATCATAATTAATAAATTCCGTAAACATAAACATAAAAACTCAAAAAATCAGTAAGATAAATCCGAATTCATAAATTCATATATAATATTAATCTATAGTTTATCACAAAATACATCAAAATATCATAATCTATAACTTCATAAAAATTAAAATTTAATAACTTCATATGTTTGACAACAACAACAAATTTGAAAATTTGAATTTTAAGAGGTTAAATTATTATTTTTTTAATATAAATTATGGATCATTTAAAAGTATTTGCATAGTTTAAGAACTGCTAACGGTCGCCGTTAATGAAAAAATTAACTTAGTGGATGAAGAAATAGTTTAAAAATCTTTTAGTTAATTTAAATAGTTTAAAGATTAAATGAGTGAGAAAGTGTCGGTTTAAAAGACTAAATTGATATTTATTTGTCAATTGATGTATTGGGAAAACCATTGATGACGAGTATTGCGTACAGACTTTAGGGCTCACGCTGAGTTGGGCCAACATTTTTCATTAAATTTTCAGGCAACTATTACATCACATGCTAATTTAGACATAAATCAAACACAAATTCTATTTTTATTATAAATAGAATACATGTATACTATTATCTGTTTACGTGGGTATAGAAGTATTTATTGTCAGGATTATATTTAGAATACATTTTTGAAATTTATACTTTAAATCAATGTTTTTAGTTTGATATTTTTAATTAAAAAAAAAAAAAACTTATGAGTTCAATAGAAAAACTTTTGACGTAAATACTCCCAACTAGTTTCCTTTGCGTAATGCGTCAACTCGCCCTTTAACCCCTGCAACATGTATTATCCTACTCTCCTGCCCCACAAATTAACATTATCGCTCTTCTCTTATTACATGTTGATTTGAATTTTTGATTTAATGGTTTTATATATCAAATTTATCATTTATATTAATTTATTAAACAAAATAATTTATTATATAATTATTTTTGAAGTAAAAAATGTTGGGTTTTGGGCTCCCTTCTTATGTGGAGAAAGGCTCAATATGTGCACGCCTATGTGTCTCACTTAACCAAGTGGAGAGAGGTCAGATTACTGGGAGACAGAGCTGAATTCATAGAGTGATGCAAAGAGAAAAGTGAGAGAGGAAGAGCAAAACTCATTTTCGCATAAAACAGAGCAGCCGCACTAGATTCGCGATTTCTCCTTCGTTCACCGTCGGATCGGGCTGAAATTTGGACAGCAGGTTCGTGGCTCATGGTACTTCAATCTGACCGGTTGGATCGTCGATCAGAGGTCTGAGGTGGGAGAAATTGAGTTCGGATAGTAGCAGTTTTTCCTGGTTTTTCTGCTGAACTTTGTTCTCAATTTCATGTTTGTTTTCTCATTGTTTTGGCTGATTGTTGTGCTGGTTACCTTGCTGTTTTTGGCTGGTTACTGAGCACGAATTTGTGCCATATTTGAAACTCTCTTGTACCCATATTTTGATCATAGTGGAGCTCTATTATTGGCTTGGTCACGTGGTTGTTTACTTCTCACATTGAGAAGGTTTTTTCACGTTAAAAATTATTGTGTCATTTGTGGTAGTGATTTTAATTGTTATTATTTGTTGTTGCTCCTCACAGATTCTTGCAAGTTTTGGATAAATGACAATTAATTATTAATATGTATACTAATACAACACTAAATTTGACAACATAATTTGTTTTCGTGCCACGAATAGATTATACACTAGTGATGAAGGGATATTTTTGTATAGTGAATCTTATTAATCAATTAAATTGTTTCATTAATCATTAAAATATAAATAATTAATTATTTATTTAACTTGTTATAAATTAAGTTAAGCAGTAATATATTACATTAATCATATAGAGTTTTTTTCAAATTAATTAATTATGTTGAGAAATTCATTAATCACTAAAATGTATTTTCATCGATTTAAAATTTACAGAAAAATGAATTAACAAAAAATATATGTTTTTAGTCTAAAATTTAAATCATATGCATCAATTTTTATTAATTCAATCTTCTCTTATATTCAAAATTAGATGGAGTAAGTCATGAACTATCTATTTAATATAATTATAAAATAACTAAATTATTTAATAGTTTGTGAAGTAGTTTAAGAAATTAATAAGATACATCCGTACAAAAATGTTCCTTCATATTCATCCAAAAAAAATACAAATAGCTATATAGTAAATACATATTCCGTATCTGTGTCAAATGTGTGTGAAATAACATTTTTGTATATGTGATCTAGATATATATAAATATATATACAAATAAAAGGATCCGTACATATCCAAGGTCCAGACAAATTACTTGCCACCATAGAACCTCCACGGAATACTTCCACTCAAAGAGACAAAATGTTCTTCTCCCCAGTCCCACATGCATATACATATTTTTAATTAAAATAATTAATTTTTTAATCTTTATAAAATTTAAAACTTTATTTTTAATCTTTAAAAATATTATATTTTTTTAATCACTACAAAATTATTCTACTTTTAATCCCTACTGAAATGAAATGTTTAATTGCCCTTAAAATTTTGAATATATAAATAATTTTTTTTGCAAACATGTTTAAAATATCATAAAAATTTTATCCTGAAAATTTTAAATTTAAATTTGAGATAAATTAAATATAATTTTTTTAAAATATCATAAACTCAAAATAAAAGTATTGCAAATATTGTCATAGAAATAGAATTTTAAATTCGTTTTTTGTGGATTAACTTTTTATAATGTAAAATTACTAGCATAATAATTTTATATAGATTAAAATTATTTGAATAATAATTTCGTAGGGATTAAAAAATGCTAAAAATAATTTACAACGACTTCAATCAATATATATTTATAATTTAAATAAAACAGTTTGATCATGTGTGTTTTATTTAAAAAAATAAAATATTTTAAAATAATTTTTAATTATTAAAATTATACTTTATTTTTATTAAAAACTTAATTTTTAATATTAGAACAAAACTACTAAAATATTTAAAACAACATAACATTGAGTCGTCATTTAAAGTTCAATTGCATGCATAAGTGATCATTTACTGTTTTTCACTAGTTTTTTTTTTGTGTTTAAAAAATAGTTGCAAGACAAACATCAGATAAATCAACACCAATGTATTAAAGAAGAGTTATATTGTATCTTAGGTATATAGTTAAGACCATTTATGCGCGGTTAGAATCTTAGGTATATTGTATCTTTATACTAGGTGTTTGGTCAAGAGTGTAATTACTAAACTCCAGATAAATCAACACCAATGTATTAAAGAAGAGTTATGCTACGAGGAACAATTTAGAGCACAACCAAATTAATTTTGAGTTGCTTAGTAGGTACGTTCAATGTAAAGTTATTCAATGTCTCCATACAAAATTTATATGATTTTGGAACCCTATCCAAACAAGAGACAACAAATTTGTTTTTCTAAATCCAACACAAGAGAAAATAAATTTAATTTTTCATTCAGTATAATTATCAACATGAAGTAGATAATACAAACTAGAGAACTACAAGAAAAATAAATATTTTATCGTGTGCATAGCTTCTACCTTGAAAAATAAATTTCTCATATCTTCTAACACTTCTAAACATTTGAAGAGTCAAATCAATTAAATAATTTGAAAATTCCTAACGCTAGTGAGCGAGTCGTAAACCAATCATTTATGTGGGAGGTTTACATTAATTGATATGAGTTAATTAGTAAAATTTCTTGTTGAAAGTTTCTTGTTTGTGTTTCTCATAGATTTGAAAATACTAACCATATTTGGATTGATTTATTTTAATTTATCTACTATAATAAATATTTGTAAGTTGGGAGAATTTATAGAAATAGCTTATGACATAACCATAAACTATTTTCTGTTAATTTTCATAAGTTATTGACGATAACTTATGAAAACAACTTATAACTATATAAAAAAAAAAAATTAACTTTATTTTATCTTATGGAAACAATTATGACATAAGGCGTGTTGAGATAAAATACATAATAATAATAATAATGTTTTGATGATAACAAACTTCATTGATTAAATTATTAAAGATTTTGATTCATATTGTTATTTAATATGTGCTCTTGAGTAATCAAACTATGACAAAGATTAATCAAGGAAAACTGACTTAGTAAACAAGACCACATGCAAAATAGCAGCTCAGTGTTCATCAAATACTTGAGAAAGTTCATAAGAACATAAGAAAATAAAGTCTAAAATATATGATAAAAAACAAAGGACAAAGACTGAGATATTATCGATCAACAAAAGAAATATTGTTAAACAAAAAATATTCAAGGAGTTTACCTCAAAGATGTTGAGATAAATGCAAAATAATATTCTCATCAATCATAAAGGAAATGATCGTCCTATAAGTTATACAAGTTGTCTTTCATGTTTGACGTCACCATTTAGATTCAATAAAATCAAATAGAAAGCTTACAAATCATCATGGTTGGAACCAACATCAACTTTAATGACTTTCAAAATGTTCAAAGGATAAGAAGATTTCAATTGAAAAGACAAAAAACAAAAGTACATTGTCAAATACAAAAAACAGAAAGCCAAATTATTATTCACTAAAAATCTCGGGTTTTTGATGGTTATATCCTCTTTTTATTTTTTTATTCTCCATCTACCCTACTTTGAAACAATATTCTTGAAATGCCCTACTTTTTCGTTCCTTCAGGAAGTCGTTCCCTGGGGAAGCGACCTCTTGAAGAGGAAATTTTTCAATGTTAACAGGGGGCCGTTTCCTGGGGAAGCGACCTCCCACTGGGTTTGTTTTTTTTTTTTTTGTTATATTTTAAAGTTAGTTTATTATTAGAATTATTAATTTAATTATTTAAAAAATAAAATACTAATATTAAATTACAATAAAGTATAGTAATAAATTATAAATAAAATTTATATTTTAATTATTATTATTATTATTATTATCATTATTATTATTATTATTATCATTATTATTATTATTATTATTATAATAAA
>NC_021165.2:19950503-19952111 GCF_000331145.2 Cicer arietinum
ATCACTGAAATCTTCGTCGTTGATACTATGTAAGACACTAAGGGGAAGATCGCATTGTGGACTTGTTGGAGGAGATTGATGATGGAGTTGAAAACTTTCTGGATGAGTTTGTTCTAATTGGGTAGAATATGGTTCGTAGTGTTGTGATGGAGGATAGTGTTGTGACGGAGGATAGTGTTGTGATGGTTCATAGTGTTGCGATGGAGAATATAAGTCGGGTTGATAAGGTATGTTTGATGTTGATGGTTGATCAATGTTTGTTGATGGAGGAGCAGACTCAAAGGTAACATATAACTCGATGGTGCCGAGTTGTGACCACTGTGCATAAACATCAAACATCAACTCAACATCTTCATCGTCGCAAATCTTCATGAGTTCAAACCTTGTTGTATTTTCACCAAAGAACACGAGGTGTCGATAAACTATATCACTTATCGTGACGTTGTCACCGAGCTGTAATTTTTTTCTAATGACATTCTTTAGACGAGCAAGGTTGCTTCCCGAATGTACTTTGAACGCCTTTTTATAGTCACTTACAAATGTTTTTCCTTCAACTCCATCAACAATTGAACCATTGTAATAAACACTAATTGGTTAAAACTATATCACAAGGATTGTCTTGCATAGATGATTTAGATCCGTTGATAAAATTTATTCAATGGCCAAGATTAAATATTGAATAGAAACTTCTAATTGGTTGAAACTATATTACAAGGATTGCCTTGCATAGATGATTTAGATCCGTTGATAAAATTTATTCAATGGCCAAGATTAAATATTGAATAGAAACTTCTAATTGGTTGAAACTATATTACAAGGATTGCCTTGCATAGATGATTTAGATCCGTTGATAAATTTTATTCAATGGACAAGATTAAATATTGAATAGAATCATCTAATTGGTTAAAACTATATCACAAGGATTGCCTTGCATAAATGATTTAGATCCGTTGATAAAATTTATTCAATGGCCAAGATTAAATATTGAATAGAAACTTCTAATTGGTTGAAACTATATTACAAGGATTGCCTTGCATAGATGATTTACATCCGTTGATAACATTTATTCAACGGACGAGATTAAGTGGAATGCCGTGCCTGATGTGCCGTGGCCTGGGGAAGCGACCTGTTGAAGAGGTCGTGGCCTGGGGAAGCGACTTCCTGATGAAGTCGTGGCATGGGGAAGCGACTTCCTAATGAAGTCGTGGCCTGGGGAAGCGACTTCCTACTGAAGTCTTGACTGTGTGAGAAATCGTTCCCTGAGGAAACGACTCTATAAATACTCCATCCCTCAGCATTCTACTCACAACATCTTCACTTCCTTCCTTAGATTTTTACTCACAATACTTCACTTTCTCTGCATCTTTCACTCATACATTCATCTTTTTCACTTTCTATTATTATGGAATTATCTACAAATCACCGAGCTGAAATCAAATACATTCAAACATTTGTAAGTATCTTATAATTGTTTTATTTTATTAATTGTTTTATTTTATTTATTCTGAATTTGTTATTTGTGTTATTTTATTTTATTTATTTAATTAGTGTCATTAATTGGTTATTTTATTTTATTTATTTTATTTATTTAATTATTTTCATTAATTG
>NC_021165.2:19952286-19983793 GCF_000331145.2 Cicer arietinum
AATTATAAAAATTAAGAATGAAACTATTACCCATAGAAATAACTTTTTTCTTCAAAGCATTGTCTTTAAATTCCCTTGTAAAATTTTGTGCAATATGTCGGACGCAGAACATATGCTTTGACGGAGGATCTTGCCACCCATTATCTTGTCAAGGTCATGTAACCAAAAAACCAAATGATTCCATATTACCATATTTACATGCGGCTGGCTTTGGTGAAGTTGTAAAACTCGGAAACTATAAGATAGATGTCGGTCTCATCACTGCTATGGTTGAGAGATGGAGACCTGAAAC
The DNA here is from genome assembly GCF_000331145.2 of Cicer arietinum. NCBI lineage: Eukaryota > Viridiplantae > Streptophyta > Magnoliopsida > Fabales > Fabaceae > Cicer > Cicer arietinum. The sequence continues at coordinate 19,952,579 of NC_021165.2, forward strand.
TCACACATTTCATCTTCCAATAGGTGAGTGCACAATAACTTTGGAAGATGTTTATTACATTTTAGGATTAAACGTTTCCGGTTTACCTGTTAGTGGTTCCAATTTTGTGCAAGTAAAACAAATCTGTCAAGATTACTTAGGAGTTATCCCACCCGATGGAGCAACAAAAGGTAATTCTATTAAATTAAAGTGGCTTAAGGATACATTTGACGATGTTGGTGAAAATGCATCTGAATTAGAAAAACAAGCATCATGTCGAGCATACATCCTACGTATGATCGGAGGGTTATTGATGCCTGACAAATCCAACAACCGTGTACATCTAAAGTATCTTTCACTATTAGGAGATTTAAACAAAGTATCCCAATATAGTTGGGGTTCAGCTGTTTTAGCTACACTTTATAGAGAATTATGCCTTGCAACGAAACCTGGTGTAATATCTATGGGAGGATGCGCATTATTGTTGCAAAACTGGGCATGGTATCGTTTGTCTTGTGTCGCTCCTGAATCTCCCAAACCATGGATATTTCCACTTGCACAGAGGTAACTATATTATTTTTATATTTTTTTTAAAAAACCAATTGCTTACCATATTAATAATTTTATTACATTTTTATTTTTATTATATTCGACAGGTTTAATTCTGGTGGTCTAAATTTTGCTAAAGTTCCTCATAACGACGTAGAAGGATATCGAAAAACAATTGATCACATGATGGTTGAGGAAGTAATATATTAAATCACATTTATTTGAATTTTTTTAAATATTTTATTATTTATACTTGTTATAATTACTTTAGCTTATTTTTTACATGTCAGTTTTATTGGAGACCTTATCTCGGGTTCCAACATGAAGTTTCAGAAGAAGATAGGGCCACTTGGAGTGCATGTACTTATCTACTCTGTTATCATATTGTTGAAAAACATCATACAGATAGGGTCACACTCCAGTTTGGTTTACATCAACAAATACCACAACCACCAGAGGACATGAAATCGTATCACGAGGTCGACATGAGGCGTGGGATTGATGATAATTGGACTTGGGTTTGGAGGGAAGAAATAAACCATTGGAATGAGCGCCATAATTACGTGTTGCAAGGTAACATCGTACAAGGTGTTTTATGTCATAGCACAGAATATATGATTTGGTTTAGACAACACACCAAATTGTTTATATCTGTAGAACAATATCTTCGTGATCCCCGTTTACAACCGCCGTCATATCCTCGTGTGCAATCGACCTCCCAATCAACCCCACAACACCAATACACAGCAGGACCGTCTTCATCATCACCTCATATACACGTCGCTACTGAAGTTCCATTTTATGATCCACCACCATCTCAGTATTACGTTCCGTCGGTGCCAGAAATACCAACACCCGGTTATCCGACAGAAGATGGGCTTCTCTATAATTTGTTTGGAACTCAGTGCACAACTCCTGAGTCGGCATATGCTGTATTTGATTCAATGTATAATCAACAATCCCAAAATGTAATGGAACCAGGTGGCAGTGGTTCTAATCCATCTACAGCTTACATTGAAGAAAATGATCAAAATGACGATGAACCGGAAGAACCGCAACTTGTTCAGAGAGCTAGACGAGTTCGGCGACATCGTACATGTGGGACTGGGGTCATTTAGGTGGACATCATTGATATAAATTTAATGTATTTTGTTTTTTCAAATTTGATTGATGTACTTTTTTATTATTAATTTAATGTATTTCATTTCGTTTTCAAGTTATCAATATCAATTTCTTTTCATTTAATTGTTATTATTATTTAATTTTTAATATCATTTTAAGTATAATAATTTTTAATTAAAAGTATAATAGTTATTTATTATAATAATAACAATAATTAAAATATAACATTTATTAATAATTAATTATTAACGTATTTTTAATTAATTATTAGTATTTTTATTTTTTAAATAATTAAATTAATAATTTAATGTATTTCATTTTATTTTCATGTTATCAATATAAATTTCTTTTCATTTAATTGTTATCATTATTTAATTTTTATTATCATTTAATTTATTTATTTAATCACTTTAATTATAATAATTTTTAATTATACCTATAATAATTATTTATTATAATAATAATAATAATGATAATAATAATAATAATAATGATAATAATAATAATAATAATTAAAATATAAATTTTATTTATAATTTATTACTATACTTTATTGTAATTTAATATTAGTATTTTATTTTTTAAATAATTAAATTAATAATTATAATTTATTACTATACTTTATTGTAATTTAATATTAGTATTTTATTTTTTAAATAATTAAATTAATAATTCTAATAATAAACTAACTTTAAAATATAACAAAAAAAAAAAAAAAAACAAACCCAGTGGGAGGTCGCTTCCCCAGGAAACGACCCCCTGTTAACATTGAAAAATTTCCTCTTCAAGAGGTCGCTTCCCTAGGGAACGACTTTCTGAAGGAACGAAAAAGTAGGGCATTTCAGGAATATTGTTTCAAAATATGGTAGATGGGGAATAAAAAAACAAAAAGAGGATATAACAATCAAAAACCCAAAAATCTCTCTCTCTCTCTCCCATCCTCCACTAAGATTATGTGGTTGCCTCAAAACAAATAAAACTCTAAATGTTCATCAAAATTTCAAGGACACTTAATACCATATATTGGGGGCACGTCAACTATCATATATTGTCCCAATTCATCTTTAAATAGAGAGGACCTTAGAACCTTGAAGACGAAGGACTTGAAAACCAAATACAACTTACTCATCATAAGTGTTTATCATTGTTTAATCTCTTCAAAATTGAACACACTCAAATCTCACACTATATCATCATTGGATCAATCTTCAGAATATATTATCATCAATATCACATCATCATAAGTGTTGAACACTTGTAAACATTCACATCTTACTTTTAGAAGTATAAAAATAGGTTTAAATGATCATAAAGTGTTATACATTTAAGAGTGACATAACAGAAAATGTGTAAGTCTTTCGAGGTTAAGAGAATGTAGTTGTAAAAATCCCTAGTGTCATAAATGTAAAGTGCATGAATTTAGAAGGTTTTCTCAAGTTTTATAGTTAAAATTATTCAAAAATGAGAAATTGAAGTATCCAAAGTTTGGTGAATCGAGATGAATTATTGTGTTTGAATATCCTTTTATGAACTATTTACTTTCAGCTTCTAACATAATATTGACAAGACACATAAACTAGCTTATAACTCATACCCTATAAGCTACATGTACAAGTTATGTTATTAAACTACTTGGAGTAATTTTTGAGCTTATTGATTATAACTTACCAGTTTTTGTTGTTGTCAATTTTACCTTTGTAATATTGTAACTAAATTACTTTTTTATCCTTTATAATTTATTGATGATATTTTTTAAAAGATTAAAATTCAAAATAATTTAAATAAATAACATATCTGTACATAATTTATATAATTTAAAATAATTTTAATAAATAATATTTTTAAGTAAATATTTTAAAATATTTTATTTGTTATAATTTAAAATAAATAAATAAATAATCTAAATATCATTAATATGTAATTTATTTATTATAATTTAAATTTTAAAATAATTAATATTTTAAAGTAAATAATTTAAAATAAATAAACTAAGTAAATAGATTAAAAAAATTATGAAATTAATAAATTTTAAAATTACAAATTTTAAAATATTTTAACCATTAATTAATATAAAATTTATTTTTAATTAAAAATGTTCTTTTATATTTTGAATTAATTAAACTGTTAATTTTATTAACCACTTTCATTATCAGTTATCAATTTGACTTATCAACTAATTTTTGTCAAATAAAATTCAACCTTAGAGTTCTGTATAACTTAATTAGGTGATTGTTTTTCACTAGCGTAACTACATTTAGACCACAAAATAACTATATAGCAAATATTATATATATATATATATATATATATATATATTTGTGTGTGTTAATTAGTGCGTAAAATATAATAGTCAATTTTTACACTAATTGATGTTTGATACACAAATATATTATTTAAATACATTAAAATTAAAATCGACATCATATTTTAGAAATTTTTATTTTAATATTCCTTTATTTATATCAAACTGTGACACTTTAAAAAAATAATTCTAAAATATCCTACTTTTAAATTCTAATTGTTGATTGAAAAGGAGTTTTTTTTTTTTTATAAAACTTAATAGAAGGTTGTATCCCCATGGTGTAACCATATACTTAGATCTATTTTTTTTTCTTTTTATTTTTTCAATTAGAAAATTATTTATTTATTTAATAAAATAAAAATAATTTTAGTATTTTTAAAAAACAAAATATTATTAATAAATTAAAATAGAATATATTAAATTGAAAAAAAGTGTGGTTGATTAGACTTAAAAAAATAACGTGTTATATTATTTTAACAATTCTCTCTTATTTTGTAGATAAATTTAAATTATTTTAACAATTGTCTCCTATTTTATAGATAAATGAGCACTTTAATTATATTTTGTTAACGACTTCTTCTTATTAAATAAATAAAAATTAATAAAAATAATAATAATAATAATAAAATTAATTATATTAATAAAATAAAATTAATTAAATTGAACAAACGAAATACATTAATTTAAAGGAAAAAATATTACAAATTAAAAAAAAAACATCAAATTTAAATTAATAATTTTCATCTAAATACATCGAAATAGTTATATTTTAACGGTGTTATAATTTTGTAATAGAAATTAAGTTAAATAACTATTTAAAATGAATCTATATTTATAGAGATATTAACTTAAAAAAATTACAATAACCAAAATAATATAAATATTAAAAACATATTTAACCCTTTAATGTATTATTTGTTAATATATGTGTGAAATGTTTAAGAAACGTAGACATTGATTGTTAAAAAAAATGACATCCACAAAGAAGAATAATGCAATGTACTAGAAAGAGAGCAAGACACAGTGCAAGTAGCATACACTCCAAAACCAAATAGATAGAAACAAAATATCATTTGACAGCAAACCAAAATTGTGGTTGACATCCAATGTCTCTTATTCACGTACTTACTACTCTGGCACCACTTCCAAAAAAAGGCAACATAAATTATATTATTGATGCAATGTTCTGTGTTGAAAAATCAAACCCTCCATTATATCAACATTCAACAGAGGCTCTCCCTATATTTCACAAAACTAACCTATCATTGCTCTCAAATAAAAAATTCTCTAAAGAATAGACAACGCCTTAAGTCACAGTAGTTGAAACTTGAAACAGTTTAATATACAACCACGTACTTGAGTGTGGATCTAGGATTATTGATGCTTGCGGCGTCACCATTGAGGAACACCAAAGATGAAAAGCAAGAAGAGATGGAGAGTTTTTCCGACGGAAATTTATTGGAAAGCATCAACTATGACGATTTCTTTGTTGGCATCGATGTCGACGGAGACGTGTTGCCAGATTTGGAGATGGATTCGGAGTTGTTCGCCGTTAGTTGCGGGGAGGAATCGGAGATGAAGGAAGAGATAGTGATAGTGAGTGGAAGAGATGAATCAGTTGTTCATAATGGAAAAGGAAGAAAATCATCCAATCATCAATCTAAGAACCATCAAGGGAAGAGAAAAGTAAAGGTGTGTTTATAACTTATTGTCTTCCTTTCCAATCAAAACCTTAATCATCGGACTATTTTTTTACCAATATACTTTACTTTTGAGATTAATGAAACTTCGCCATTTACGAATGTTGAAAAGACATCGTCCTTTAAAATGTTTGCTATTCACAACGTCACCGTTTCAAACGGCGAGACATCGTCCTTTCTTACATTTTTGTTTCAAATTAAATTAACGTAAAAAACAATAATAAAATAATGATTGTTGATAATATAATTCATTAAAAGTTGCTTAGACTTGTTAGTAATATTCAAATATTATTTTAATATAACTACTTAATCTATATATTATGTATTTTCTTAGCATTTTTACTTTAAAATTTATTTTCATTCTAATATAGGTACTATTTAAAAAATATTCTCTAACAAATAGTATCCACGTTACAACTAAAATGGATTAGAGACAAAGTTCCGAAAAAATACAAAATATTTGAATATTTGTTAAAATTTGAACAACATTTCTAGAGAAAAAAATTCAACTGGTATCAACATTATAACTAAATCGGAGTTAAAGAAAAAATGTCATGAAATTCACACTATATCAGTTAAAATATATTATAAAATATTAGTGCAAATAATATTATTGAAAACTCTAGTCAATTTTTGTAATTTTTTAATTACTTTTTTGTATTTTTTATTTATCAATTTTAATGAATTGCTAATTATTATTTTATTTATTTATTTATTTATTATTATTATTATTATTATTATTTTACATATTTTAATTTTAAAAATAAAAAAAATATGAATCATCCAATAGCCGTTTTATAGGACGACCTTGAAAAAAAAAAGTAAAAGAAAAATCAATAAGCAATATAAAGTCGCCATTTGAAAGAGTGCAATATCTTTCAATAGATTGTTTTGCAAATAGCAACCTTCCACTAAATTATATAAGTAAGGTAAATTGGTATTTAATTTTCAAAATAAGATATATTGTTTTTTTTTTTTTAAATATTATTTAAAAAAAAGAACCCCTAATTATGGCTCTTGTAACATAAACACTAATTATCATAAACTACCTCTCTGTGATAATATAAATAAATGGATAAAAGAAGTTGAACTATATACATTCACTTTATTTGTTCTATTTTTACTTCTATTATGATCTGCAGAGAGTGAATTATAAGTTGTATTTATGTGTTGTTGTTGAAAGCTTACGGAAAGAAGTTGAGAAAATTTATTAATTTTTTTATAAACTACATCAAGCAATTTTACTCTAGTAAATAAGTTCATGTTCAAATTATTAAACTTAACTTAAACTCTTCTTCTTGGTGTTTGTATATTTTTTGATAAATCTCTCTAAATTTAATAGTTCTCACTATTGTTGTTGTATGTTGAGAATCCAAATAATTCTTCTTGCCATAGGTGGTTTATACATATCCTAATTTGGTAATTAATTTCAGTGTAGCTTGAGTTCAATTCCTGTGTGCATAACTTAATGGCTAATCCTTAAGGTTGTGTCACTATCTTAATTAGCTCGACAAAGTTCCTCAGTGGTCACGGGTATTATAACTGTAGAGAGAGAAGAGGAGAGAATAATTAGAAGATTGGGATTGTTGAAAAGTAGTATTAATACTATTTATTTTATGATTAATTATTTCGTGAGTTTGTGTTTTGAAATTATATATAGGTGGATTGGACCCCAGAATTGCATAGGAGATTTGTACAAGCAGTGGAACAGCTAGGGGTAGATAAGGCCGTGCCTTCAAGAATTTTGGAGATTATGGGAATTCATTGTCTCACTCGTCATAACATTGCTAGCCACCTCCAGGTACATACATGTATTTGTATCAATTTCAATATTTTGAAATTCTAATTAATTAGAGAAAATTAAATTAACATTTCGCTAATTCACTATTAATAATTAATTCCTTTAAAAGTTTTGTTACTCTTTTTATGGAAACTTATTTGAATTTTCAACTTAACTATAATATATTTATTTATGTATTATTCCAATTTGATCAATAAATTTTAATTTAAATGTCTTTTATAAAAAGAATATTATAAAGTTTTGTTAGATTCTAGCTATGTTTGTCTTACTATTATTCGTATGCATATCATACACAATTAAAAAGTAACCAACATATATTATGAATGAATGCAGAAATATAGGTCCCACAGAAAACATTTACTAGCGCGTGAAGCAGAAGCTGCCAGCTGGAATCAAAGGAGACAATTGTATGGCGTAGGAGGAATGAGAGAAATGATGAGTCCATGGGCAGCACCACCCACCATGGGTTTTCCACCACCACCACCACCACCTCCTCCTCCTCCTCCTCCCATCAACCCCCAAATGCACCATTTTAGACCCTTACATGTTTGGGGACATCCTTCAATGGATCATTCCTTTATGCACATGTGGCCTAAACACCTACCACATTCGACACCTCCGCCTCCACACTCATGGCCACCTGTGGCAGCTCCTCCTCCACCACCTCAAGACCCTTCATTCTGGCATTCTCACTACCAACGGGTTAGCTCTTTAAACTTTCAAATACCAACCAAATCTTCCAATATTCTTTATAGCTATACTATAATAATAATAATCCACTCCATCCATTAAGAATTATAAACAAAATATTATTTCATCATATTTAATCTATGCAATTTTAATACAAAAATTATATTTAAGTTACTATTTTTGACTGATCAATTCTGTTATTGGAATATAAAGTTACATTAAATGAGAATAGTTTATATTCCTTCAAAAAGAATAAGAGTTAATTATTTGATAAGTGAGTTAATTCATTTTGTTTGTATTATATTTGTGAGTAATAATTAAGATTTCAAAATTTTTTTTTATTTGATATTATCATTAAATAAATACTGTAGGAGAGAGTTTATTAAAATTTGTCTATATTCATTAAAATAAGTAAGAGTTAATTATTTGTTTTTGATTTGACAAGTGAGATAATTAATTTTGTTTGTATTATATTTGTGAGTGCTTATAAATATTTCAAATTATTTGTTTTTGATTTGACAAGTCACTTATTTTGTCTATATTTACTAATTTGTATATATGATTGTTTGTGGAGAACTTTTTCATGTCTCTAATCAAATCGTAATGTCATTTTCTCAGGTTACTTTTAAAATTATGTGTACAAATATTTATTTGGTGTAATTTTATTGAATGCAATTCTATAAAAAAAAACTATACAATTAATATATAAAAATTAATCTCTCTAACATAGTATATATATATATATATATATATATATATATATATATATAATTAAAAGAGTTATATTTTAACTAATAGCTATAATATTAATTAAACTATTTTTTTAAATAATTTTTTGATGTCATATAATTGAATGATGCCGTGTTATAAAGATTGAGAGTGATTTCTGCATTCTATAACTAATTTTGGATCTCTTAGAAACTATTTTATATTTATTTATTGTAATAAAAATTGCTTTTTATTCAAAATAATAAATTATGAAATATATTATTTTATGAAAAATAAATTTTGATTTCAAATACTTTTTAAATTATTTTTAATTTCATATTTTTTCAAAATGATTACTTTTAGAAATAAGTTGTAATATAGGTAGATGCAAAAAATTCATATCCTTCACCAATCATTAAATTATTAAAAATATGATTTAACTTTATAATAACTACATAAAAGTGATATAGAATAATAAATAATTAATAGTATAAAATTTTTACATTGAACGAATATCGGAAATTGAACTCCTAAAAATTAGATTCTGATTATAATTTAAGTTCCTTTATCTGTCTACTTATATTAATATGTGATGTCTTCGTTGTAAACAGAGTCCAAACGCAATAGTCCCAGGAACACATTGTTTCCCACAACCTCTGACAACAGCGGTAACTATTCATCACCCACCTTACTATTTTGGAGCCATGCACATTGTCGTGTACTCTGAATTTTGGATCCTTTTACAGACAACATTGACGTATTATATATATACACACAATATAAACATTGTCATATTTACCAACAGTACATGTATAATTATATATGCAATTATGCATGTTGATGTTGTCATATTTAATGAGAAACACATAAAGGAAATACTAATAACATGCAGAGATCGTTTGATGCTGTCCCCGGCATTCCACGGCATGGTATGTACAAAGCAGATCACGGCATTTCCGCCAGGCCTGCTCCTGGACCCCTCTTCGACATCCACCCGGTTAATTTCTCCTCACCATTTATCTCTTTTCTTTTTCATTAAACCCACATATATATATATATATATAAAAGTGAAGTGTAATTTTTTTTTTTTACCATAAAGTATTTTTCATTCCACCCATACATGTGTGTCAATTTTTGTTAGAGTGTGTTTGGATCGAGTAATTGCAAATTTTAGAAAATTTTAAATTTCACGCAATTTAAATGTTTAAATTGAATTCAGCTCATTTCTAAATTTTGTTTTTTGGATAAAAGAATTATTTTTTAAAAATTGAACTATTTTTTATAATTTTTCAAAAGTTTTAGGGCAAAAGTAAAAAGTATATTTGGCCCAAAACTGAATTTTTTTTTAAAAGTTGATGGACTATTTTGCAAAATTTTAGATAACAATTTGCAAAATATGAAAATTTTAGGGACCAATTTATAAAAAAAATTAAAAAATATATAGAAACTAATATGCAAATTTTGAATATATAATATCAAAATTATAAACTTGCAAAAGTTATACGGACTATTTCATGATTTATATGCATATAAACGAAAGAAAGAATTTAAAATTCTTAGATTTTATGTGATATTTGAAATTATCTAAATTTAAGTTTGACAAATACATCTCTTAAATTCCTTTATTTTGAATTTTTTTTAATCTTACCATCCAAACAAAGTAATTTGTTTAAATGATTTGAATTCCTCTAAAAATTACATTTTCTAAAAAAATTCCCTCTTCCAAACACTATTAGTTTTCTCACTTATTATAACCTCCTTTTGTCATTTTTTCTTCTTAATATATTAAGAAAAATAGATAATATATTTAATGTATCTATCTAGTTTACAATACTTCTAAAATATTTTATTTTGTATATAAATATGTTAACCATTGACTTTTTGCCTCTCAAAATATTTAATAGTATAAATTAGAAACATATTTTTAAAAATTAAATGCATGTACCTAATAATTTTAAACGATGCTTAAGAACAAGTTTTTTAAAAGGGATTTATTTATATTTAATGAGAGATCCAGCTTTGTAAAAAAAGAAGAGAGCCAATACTTGTGTACATTATACTCAAGTATTTCATATGGTGACTGTTATAAACGAAAAGTAGGTCTTAATTTTTTGTCATTATTATAAACCAAAATTAATTATTTTTAAATTATTTAATGTTATTATTTTCTATACACCATTTATTTAATTTAAAATATTTAATATAGATAATTAAATATTTGACATTAAAAATAATTTAATAAATTTATTTTATATTTTATATAAAATCTAAAAAATTAATTGCATTTAATTATATTTTTTATATCAGTAAATTTTTTTTATTTTATAATAACGATGGGACGGAGTACTAGTATATTATATATCATCAATTAATGTAGTTAGAAAAGTCTAATTGCAACTTTTTTAAAATGAATCATTATGAGACAGCGCACATGCCTCATGTGTTTTTTCTTTTTCAAAAGGACACATGTAGTACACAAGCATGTTATGGGATCATTTCGGATGTCTCCGTGCATTAATAGAAACTTCAGTTGCTTCCCATGGTCGTATATTGCTTCATATGTTTAATACATCTTCCATAATTTATTTATCCCTTTCTAACAAAACCAACTAAATTATTAATTAATCCAATCATGAAATGAATGTGTAGAAGGCTAAATATATTTGGACCTCTACAGCTGATTTGTAACGCAGTAGTAGTAAAACATAGTAGATTTAGAGATAAAATATTTTCATATATACCAAATTTTATGGTCTTTATAACCGATGTATCATGAGCTTAAATAATTAACGACTCTAGGGTAATTACATGATTAATTGTTTTTATATAATAATTTATTTTTTTTACTTTACAGTCAAAGGAGAGCATAGACGAAGCTATTGGAGATGTTTTATCAAAACCATGGTTGCCGCTACCACTTGGACTTAAAGCTCCAGTGCTTGATAGCGTAATTGGTGAACTACATAGACAAGGAATTTCAAACATTCCACCCTCTTCATGTGCTTGAAAGAAGCAATCCTTTACGGGAGATCTAGGTTCCATTAAACCCTAATTCGACGACTTCTCATGCATTAGATGTTGCGTTGCATATTTTTGCATCTAATCTTGAATGTGACTGATTCATATTGTAATTTAGCTTTTAACAGCAACCAAAAGCAGAATGAAAAAAAAAAAAAAAAAGATAAATCGACATTTTCTATTGACATATAATGCATGATCATTGGCCATTTGTATATGTATGTTTAGTAGTATATATAGGAGACTAGTTAGTAAGGTCACTACGCGAAAAAACGCATTTTACAGCGTTTTTTTTAAGCCATTTACAGCGCTTTTTCAAAAAAATAAGCGTTGTGGAATCGAGCGCTGTAAATGATACAACAACGCTTTTAAAAAAGCGCTATAAAACATGTAAATACAACGCGCGCTTGTTATGCACATTTTACAGCGCTTCTTCACAAAAAAACGTTGTAATATGCACCCCATTATATGAGTTATGGGTCTGCTTTTAGAGCGCTTTTTAACACAAGCGCTATAAAATGCACACCCATAATTTCATATTATGGTCTGCATTTTACAGCGCTTTCTCAAAAAGCGCTGTAATATGCCCACCCATAATTTCATATATGGGTGTGCATTTTACAACACTTTCTCAAAAAAGCGCTGTAAAATGCTCACCCATAATTTCATATTATGGGTCTGCATTTTACAGCGCTTTTGTTGTACATTTTACAGCGCTTTCTCACTAAAGCGCTGTAAAATGTGCACCATTAAAGCGCTTTAGAACAACATTTTACGTTTTTGTACGAGAAGGTCGTGTGCACGAGGAAACTGTCAAATAAATACTCATTCTTGTCTCCGCATAAGATGTCGATGTTCAAACTCGATCCAGACAATGTAAAACACTACATTGTAGATATGTTTTTAAGAAATAAAGAAAGTGATAAATTGTTCTTGGCACCATATAATTCAGGGTACGTAATTTTATCTTTTTTAATTGATGAGAATTTAATTTATTAGTTGTCTATAAACAAAATTGCTTAACCAATTTTTTGTTGTTGTAGGGCACATTGGGTGCTATTTGCAATCAATGCGGTCTCTGAAGTGATATACTATTTGGATCCCGTGCACGGCGATTACACCAATCACCCCGGAATAAAGAATATGCTCGACACGTAAGTAATATTCATTTATTTCTTACATATATATATTTATATATATATATATATAAATATATATATGTAAGAAATAAATGAATATTACTTACGTGTCGAGCATATTCTTTATTCCGGGGTGATTGGTGTAATCGCCGTGCACGGGATCCAAATAGTATATCACTTCAGAGACCGCATTGATTGCAAATAGCACCCAATGTGCCCTACAACAACAAAAAATTGGTTAAGCAATTTTGTTTATAGACAACTAATAAATTAAATTCTCATCAATTAAAAAAGATAAAATTACGTACCCTGAATTATATGGTGCCAAGAACAATTTATCACTTTCTTTATTTCTTAAAAACATATCTACAATGTAGTGTTTTACATTGTCTGGATCGAGTTTGAACATCGACATCTTATGCGGAGACAAGAATGAGTATTTATTTGACAGTTTCCTCGTGCACACGACCTTCTCGTACAAAAACCTTCAATGAAAATTTTAAACTAGATTAATTACCAATACATTTAATTAATTACAAATAAATGCAATTAAAAGTATTTTTTACCTTATGTACAAGCTGATTACAGTAACACTCAGCTCCTTATGTTCGAGAAGATCGTACATTTGCTCCTTTTCGAGGTATTCAATATACTCATCTCCAAAGATGTCTTGATTCATTTGTACAATGGGCGAATCGTTGCTGCTGCCCATGTTCCTTTTTATTTGGATGTCAAGACACGCCCCGTATTTACCAAGGCGTGGCTGACTTTTATTAGGAGCAGCAGCAGCAGCGACCGATTTTCCCCGATCCAGATTTTTTGTTGCTGCAAGTTTTGCAGCTTTATTACCCTCCAGCCTTTGTAGTTTGGCAGCCCTATTAACCTCCAATTTTTGAGGTCTGCTGCCTTTTTTTGGCTGTAGGGGTGGTTTATTTATTTGGACCTACAAAAATGAGGTAAAATGTTAGTTTATTGAATCTGAAAAAATAAAAAACCTTAGGCAATAAATGTGACAAACCTTTTCGGGAGATGTAACTGATTTGTCCTTGGGAATCTTTTTTTCGAGGGCAACAAGGTGTGTGGGCCATGCCACGTAACTGCCAATAGCGTCGCTTAAGAACTTCATATCTCCATCGTTGTCCGGTATGGGCAACGGTGCAGTTGGTTCGAAAGCAACCGTAGGCGATACTTTGACATGGCCCGCGGGGATCGGAATATTGTGCAATACTTCTCCCGAAGTATTGTGCAATATTCCTTTTCCCACCTTCCGTTGAGTCGGCGAGGACAAGTATAGGACACATGTAGTGACACCCTACATCAATAGTTAAAACATAAGTACAGTTAATATATAAGTTTGTTTAATACATAAGTAATTACATAAGCAAGTAAGTAGTAAGTAATTAATTACCTCGGGAATACTCTTCAAACCGACGTTGCAACTCCCGGTTTCACTCTCCATTTGTATTTCAGGTTGGAGCTGAACCGGAAGTTGCTTGTCTTTATTCGTATTCACCAAGAGTGCCACTTGCTCCGATAAGATTCTGAGCTTCTCTAATACTTCCTCGTTGGAAGGTTTTTGGCGCTTCTCTTGAGGAAAAAAGCTTTTGGGAGTTACGCCAAATCCTTTCCCCCTCACTCGACCGGAATACTCAGGGACATTAAACACTTTCCCAAGAATGTCCCTGCACGTATCCTTGTTGCCCTCTTGAGTTTCAGAACTTTGTTCAATAGTTTCCTAAAATACATGTAACATTAAAAAGATAAGTTCAATAGCATTTTTAAAATACAATATTAAAAAATATTAAAGTGATAATATACTTACACAAAGTTCTACAACTTTCTTGACATTTTCATTATCAACCACTCCTTCTTTGTTAACACGCGCTTCCTTCCATAAGATATGACGACCCAAGGGTTGATCGGCTTGGGTGTCTTTTCTCTATTCGTTAAAATCATAAACAAAATAATACAAATTAGTTACACACTATAGTTTATAATACAAATTACAAGTGATGTTTAATTACTTACAATTTTTTGTTCAAGGCGTGCATATCCCATACGTGATTTCTTGTATGGGTGTTTTGGGTTGCTTGCCCGTTCGCGATTTGCCTTACTAATATTCTATATAAAAAAAAAATAGCAATTGTGTAAAAATTTAAAATACGCTACGAATATGAATAATAAAACACAAATGCTAATAAATTAATCACTTACGACAAACGCCGGGTCAGAACGTTTGGAAACAAATGCACTCCATTCATCCTTTGATATATAATGTTGATATATCTTTGGAGGTTCAGCATTTGTGTTTCCTTCTCTATCTTTTAGATAGAAATTTGAGAGATGGGATCTAAATCCACGATGGATTTTCCCAGCAACTCTCAAAACATATGACTTTCGTTCCTCATCAAGAACAAAAGTGGTCTGCAATGAAAACAATTATAAGTAATGTATTTTACAGAAAAAAAATTATAAATGACAAAAGAGTAGATCAAAATATTTACTTGAATGTCATTCCAGATGATATCTTTGGCATCCTTCAACGCCTTATCTCTCCAGTTGTCTATTGTTATTGGGACATTTTGACGAACAACAGCCCCAATGTAGCTTACAAACATGGAGCTGTTGGGGTCAACTGGCTGACCACTCTCGTTCCAGCCAACCTAATAAACTCATATAGTAAGTACATGCCCTAAACCCTAAAAAAAGATAAAAAAACACACAGCAAACAGAGTATATATAGTATACCTCAAATTTAATGCCACTGCTCCGTGCTTTAATCACCCTTTGCATGATAGTTGCACCACGTTTGACTTCTTTTTCGTAAGTCTTAGAGGTGCCAACTTCTTCATTTTGAACTTCTAAATCTTTGTTTGTATCCATTTAACTACAACAAGTTCAACATGCACTTTAGTATAACATCAACAAGCTCAACATGGATCATGCATTATTATAAACAAACTCAACATGTATCAGTATATCTTAAAAAAGCTCAACATGCATTCTAATGATTACAAAAATTTAATAACATCAATACCTGAATAATGATGGTTCGAAGAAAGACGAAATGCAAAGAAAAGAGGGTTTGCAGAAAGTTCACAGAAATATGGTTCACAGAAATACGGTTTGAAGAAATACGTAATGAGGGTTACGTATTTCAATGAAAATATATTGTGTGAAATGGGAGAGATGATCTTGGATGGAAATAAGGTTCGAAATGAAGGAGATGATCGTGGAAATAAGGTTCGTAAAGGACGGGATGATAGGGTTTGCAAAAGAAGAGAAGAAATGAAGGTTGAGATGAAGGTTACGTAATGAAGAGGAAACTGAAGAGGTAACTGTTATATATACGTAACACTTTTACAGCGCTTTTTATAAGCCTTTTACAGCGCTTATTTTGTAAAGCGCTCTAAAAGGCTTCTTTAGTTAAATTTTTAAAAGGCTCTTTTACAGCGCTTTTTTCAAATAAGCGCTGTAAAAGACCTCCGTGTGTTATTATGTTATTTGAATGCCTTTTACAGCGCTTTTTTCAAATAAGCGCTGTAAAAGACCTCCGTGTGTTATTATGTTATTTGAATGCCTTTTACAGCGCTTTTTTCAAATAAGCGCTGTAAAAGACCTCCGTGTGTTATTATGTTATATGAATGCCTTTTACAGCGCTTTCACACATAAGCGCTCTAAAAGGCTTCTTTAGTTAAATTTTTAAAAGGCTCTTTTACAGCGCTTTTTTCAAATAAGCGCTGTAAAAGACCTCCGTGTGTTATTATGTTATATGAATGCCTTTTACAGCGCTTTCACACATAAGCGCTCTAAAAGGCTTCTTTAGTTAAATTTTTAAAAGGCTCTTTTACAGCGC
The DNA here is from genome assembly GCF_000331145.2 of Cicer arietinum. Taxonomy (NCBI): domain Eukaryota; kingdom Viridiplantae; phylum Streptophyta; class Magnoliopsida; order Fabales; family Fabaceae; genus Cicer; species Cicer arietinum. The sequence continues at coordinate 19,969,443 of NC_021165.2, forward strand.
TTTTTTCAAATAAGCGCTGTAAAAGACCTCCGTGTGTTATTATGTTATTTGAATGCCTTTTACAGCGCTTTTACACATAAGCGCTCTAAAATGTCTCTTTATGTTAATTTTAAGAGGCTCTTTTACAGCGCTTTTCCCAAATAAGCGCTGTAAAAGACCTCCGTGTGTTATTATGTTATATGAATGTTTTTTAAAGCCTTTTACAGCGCTTTTCCACATAAGCGCTCTAAAATGTCTCTTTATGTTAATTTTAAAAGGCTCTTTTACAGCGCTTTTTCCAAATAAGCGCTGTAAAAGGCCTTATTGTTTTTGTGTTTTGTTATGTTATGTTATTTTTTAAACAAGCTCAACATGCATGCAAAACCCACATAGTAGTAACTGGTCACCACAAAAATCCCTTCCTCTTCACCAAACTCTTCTCCTTTTATGCATCTTCTTCACAAACATCAAAGCTTACTCTTTCACAATTCAATCTCCACCTCAACACCCTTTTTATCTCTTTACATTCTCTTTCCTTCTTAAATCGAAACTTAATTGGTATTCAGGATCATTGCCATGTTGCGAAAAATGGGTTTGTGTCTGGTGTTTTTGGGGATTCCCATGATGCGTACAAGGTGTTTGAAGAAATGGGTTTGTGTCTGATGTTTTTTGGATTCCCATGATGCGTACAAGGTGTTTGAAGAAATGGGTTTGTGTCTGATGTTTTTTGGATTCCCATGATGCGTACAAGGTGTTTGAAGAAATTAGGTGTCTGATGAATATTATTTTTAAAGCTTTTTTACAGCGCTTTGTCAAATAAGCGCTGTAAAATGTCTTTTTTACTCACTTTCAAAAGAGTCGTTTACAGCGCTTTGTGTGAAAAGCGCTGTAAAAGGTATAAAACACTCATTATTTTATTTTTAAAAGGATCTTTTACAGCGCTTTTTAAGATAAGCGCTGTAAAATGTCTCTTTATTTTATTTTTGTGTTTGGTTTATTTGGGTTGGGATGACATTAAAAACATTTTTATCATTGTTTATTGGATTAAAAATATTGTTATCATTGTCTTTATCACAATACTTTAGGAGATGATGAATTATTAGAAATGAGTATTCTGAAGAATCTATATATATATATGCACTGAGCAAAAGAGAATCTCTCTATTCAGTTCAGTTCAGTTCATGTAAATTACTAATTTATATTCAGTTCAGTTCATGTAAATCAAGCTAAATATAAAACACTCATTGTTACATGAACTTGGTATAAAACACTCAAATCAAGCTAAATATAAGCAGAAAATAAATTAATCAGAAAATAAATTAATCAGAACTTAGTATAAAACACTCAATTCAGATTACATGCATATTTACAATAACACAGTTCAGATTACATGCATAGCTTATATAAAACAATTAAACATATATATACATTAAGATGCCCTTCTTCTTTTCCTGGTGACATTCACATTTGTTTGTCCATTTACAATACGAAACGATGGATTAATCCAAATTCCCTCATCATGATCATCTCTAAGATATAAACCATCATCAGTTGAATCAATTTCATGTGGTTGTTGTGATGTTGCAAATAAAAGATCATTACCAACATCTTCATCATTATTGTTATCATCACTTATTTTATTGGTCGATAGGACAACAGACCATTTATCATTAGAAGGATCAGTGACATAAAACACTTGTTGAGCTTGCGACGCTAAAATAAAAGGCTCGTCTTTGTATCCCACCCTATTAAAATCGACAAGCAAGAATCCTGACTCATCAATCCGAACGCCATTATTATTATCGACCCACTTGCAACCAAATATGGGAACACGAAACATTGTGTAGTCTAACTCCCATATGCGCTCGATAACCCCAAAATATGATAGATTTGCATATATTGGGTTTTTGTCTTTTGCACTTGAGACATGCATCGCTTCAGCTACGAGAGTGACTCCACTATTTTGCATAGTGGTCTGATCATCTTGTTCTTTGGTATAAAATGTGTAGCCGTTAATAACATAACCAGTGTAAGAAAAGACATGTAAGCTCGGACCATTTGCTAGCCACCTCAATCTATTTGAAATTGATCCGGGGTCTATATCAAATTTTGACATTATGTGATTTTTTAACCATGTTACAAAACTTCGATTGTGCTCTCGAGTTATCCAATTTTGATTCCTATTCATGTTCAAACGAGATAACTGATCAATGTGTATTGTAACATACGGTTGAACCTCATCATCATTGTGCAGAACATACAATTGTGCCTGCTCCCATTCTGTCCTTGATATAGTCAGTAGTCTCCTTCCAGTTATCCCTTCTCCTGATAGTCTTCCCGAATGACGAGACATGGGAAGCCCTATGGATTCAACATTGGACAGATATTCAGTACAAAATTCAGCAGCCTCTTCAACAATGTATCGTTCAGCAATACAACCTTCTGGTCGACTTCTACTTTTTACGTACCCTTTTAATATTTTCATATATCGTTCTATCGGATACATCCATCTCATATAAGCTGGCCCACAAAGTTGTGTCTCCTTAACCAGATGAACAGTAAGGTGAACCATTATATCAAAAAACGATGGTGGGAAATACATTTCAAGCTCACACAAAGTAACAACAATTTCCCTCTGCAATGTCGGTAATTTCTGAGGGTCGATCACTTTACTACAAATTTCCCTGAAGAAGAAACATAATCTAGTTAAGGCTAGTCGAACTTTTTCAGGTAAAATGGAACGTATACCTATTGGTAGCAAATGCTCCATTATAATATGACAATCATGGGTCTTCAAACCTTTTAACTTGAGGTCTTTCATACAAACCAAATTTTTAATGTTCGAAGAGTATCCTTCTGGAACTTTAACTTCGTGTAGAAATTTACATAAAACAATTTTTTCCTTTCTAGATAGAGTATGAGCGGCTGGAGGTAGATATGTGCGATTTCCTTTCTTTACTGGAGCCAGTTCATTTCTTATTCCCATATCGACCAAGTCCAATCTTGCATTGACGCCATCTTTAGACTTTCCTGGAACATTGAGTAACGTACCAATAACACTTTCAAATACATTTTTCTCAATATGCATCACATCGAGGAAATGTCTTACATACAATGACTTCCAATATGGCAATTCAAAGAAAATTGACTTTTTCTTCCACCCAGTTTTCACCAGCTCTCCCGCAAAAGGTTTGCCAAATTTATTGGTCAAACCTTGTACTTTTTCAAGTATTTGATATCCAGTCGGTGCTAAAGGAGCTTTACCTTCCTCTGATTTTCCATTGAATGCATTTCTCCACCCACGATACTGATGACTATAAGGTAAAAATCTACGATGTCCAAGAAACACATTCTTCTTACAATGTTTCAACCGCATCCAATTTGTACTCTCTTCACATATAGGACATGCACACTGACCTTTAATGCTATATCCTGATAAATTACCATATGCTGGAAAATCATTAATTGTGCCGAACAACATAGCCCTCAAATTGAAACATTCTTTCTTATACCCATCATAAACTTCCACACCTGTCTCCCACATACTTTTTAAATTTTCGATTAGAGGAGTCAAGTATACGTCGATATCATTCCCCGGTTGTTTGGGTCCAGAAATTAACAGAGACAACATCATAAACTTACGCTTCATACATAACCATGGAGGTAGGTTATATATTACCAAAATCACAGGCCACGTGCTATGTGAGATGCTTTGAAGACCATGTGGATTCATTCCATCAGTAGAAAGTGCAAGTCTTAGATTTCTTGACTCTATCCCGAATTCAGGATACTCGTGATCAATTTTTGCCCATTGTGGGGAATCTGCAGGGTGTCGAAACATTCCATCTCTAATTCTTTCATCTGCATGCCATGTCAAGTGTTTTGAATCTTCTTCACTGCGATACATGCGCCTAAATCTTGGTATTATAGGAAAATACCACACGACTTTTGCTGGAGTAGATTCTTTCTTCTTATATCGAGAGACATTGCATTTCGGACACGCCTTAAGTAGTTCATATTCGTTTCGAAATAAAATGCAATCGTTAGGACACGCATGAATCCTTTCGTAACTCATTCCAATAGAACACAAAATCCGTTTAGCCTCGTAGGTTCGACTGGGAAGTTCATTATCATCTGGCAACATATCTTTTATGAGTGTTAATAATTCTGTAAAGCTTTTATCAGACCATCCATTACTCGCTTTTAAGTTGTACAACTTTAATATCGCTGACAGTCTTGTGAATTTAGTACAACCATTATATAATTCTTTCTCTGCATCACTCAACAAACTTTCAAACATTTTAGGACAATCTCGAAGATCTTCTTCAACTGCTTTTGCAATCTCATCAACTCGGTCCGGCTCATATGTATCTGTATCGAAGTCAGTTGAAGCATATGTCGAACTATTCTCAAAATTAATGTTTCCTTTTTTTTTCTCACCATGTCTTATCCAACATGTGTAGCTTTGATCAATTCCATTACATACTAGATGTCCTTCTAATTCATCTTCTCTAACACGTTTTCCAAAACAACATTTTAAACAAGGACAAACTACTCTATTTGGATCTTTTGCATTCTTCACTGCAAACTCAACAAACTCCTTCACTCCAATTTCATACTCTTTTGACAATCGATTGGCTGAAATCCATTTCCTATCCATATTATACCACCTATATAAATGCAGTAACAAAAATAATAAGCTTTCAAAACATATCAACAAGTTTCAAAAAGAAACCAATATCAACTAACAATTTCAAAACAGAACAGATCATGTGGTATGAGTTTTTGACAATTTTTGACAATTTCAAAACATAACAGATCATGTGTAAAAAATACCTTAGACAACGTAGATGGCCGCACAGTACGTAGAGGATATCAGGGTTCCCAACGTATATAATTATTTGAAAGATGTAGAGGATATGAGGGTTTCCAACGTATATAATTATTTGAAAGATGCAGTTTACAGCGCTTGTGAAAAAAGCGTTGTAATAGGTAGTTAAATTCAATGAAAGCGCATGTATTTTACAGCGCTTGTGAAAAAAGCGCTGTAATAGGTAGTTAAATTCAATGAAAGCGCATGTATTTTACAGCGCTTGTGAAAAAAGCGTTGTAATAGGTAGTTAAATTCAATGAAAGCGCATGTATTTTACAGCGCTTGTGAAAAAAGCGATGTAACTGATACGCGAAAGCGCTTCCTTTTACATCGCTTTTTTGACAAGCGTTGTAAAGGCCTTATAACGTGATGCGCAAACGTTATATGACCTACTACAGCACTTGTTTTACAGCGCTTCTCATCAAAAGCGCTGTAAAAGGTTCCGTTATTTTTAAAATATAATTACAACAGCGCTTGTGTTTAGCAAGCGCTTTAAAATGGGCGCTGTTAAATGTCATTTTTGGCGTAGTGGGTGAGGTTTCCCGATGAAGTACTTTCCTGAAGTTTTTCATTCATTTTGGTAGGCGTTTAAAGGTTCGTTCGGGATAGAGTATAAACTATGATATATATTATCCTATGGTGTAAACTATCATATAATGTAAGATGCATGTGCCACTGTACGTATGGGCGGATCTTTTATGGGGCGGTAGAGATTGTCGCTCTTCCAAATATTTATTATTTATTAAAAATAGAGATATTAAAATATTAATAAAATAAGTATATATATCAAATATCCACTTAAGATTAAAAATCAATTGGTTGATGCTATAAAAATCATAACTTAACCACATACCAGAATTTTTATTTCACTGCCTCAATTTAAAAAAAAAAATTCAAATTATTCCTTTTTTAAAATTATATACTAAAATATTTCATTTTTTTTACTTATAAATCGCCTTTCTAAATGGCAAATTCCTTAAGTTTTTTTTTTTAATTTTTGTTTCAAATTAACAATATATATATATATATATATATATATATATATATATATATATATAATTCATTCATACCACGCAAAATTTAAATTACGTAGATTGACAAGAGTTGCTTGTAACATTTGGACAATAATTTCGAGTATATGATCAGTTAACCGACATGGTCCACATTTTTTTGGCATTTGTTCTCTAATGTCCATTTCAGTTCTAATTAATACAGTTACTATTTGGACGACTTTTTTTTAATTATCCGCATTTCAGGATCAAAGTCACAATCATGTATAACTTGTTTTTGTAGGTGTTGGTTTACCTATTTGATAACATGCCTAGATATTTTCATCAATATGATTTATAAAATAAATGTTAACAAATAGGATTCATATAAATATTTTCTTCAATATGATTCATATAAAGTTTAATTGATTACATCACTCTTTGTTATTATTTGTACATGCATATACATATGCATAATTCCTATACTAAATTGAACATATTTTCACTCTTTGTTCCTACACTTTTCATGATGGTGTAAACAAGTTTGGAAAACTTCGTTGATGTTCAAAACTATTGTCCTTATTATAGATATATTTAAAATAAATTAGTGTCTTTAATGATTAGACAAAAAACTGTTTTGTCAAGTAAAGTTCATTAAATGACTTTTTCACACTATACACAATAACATCTTTCAAATTATCATATTAAAATGAATTAATATTATTTTGTACAAAATCACCTATTTATATCCTTGAAAGCAGTCTACATCACGTTCTCCAAATTGTTTTGCATACGTTGAGTAGTCTATATTTTGCTTGATGCTTCAGTATAATATTTTGAATATGACTTTTTCAATAAATTTGAGTTTATAATATGGTTTTTGAAAAATATCCTTCTTAACCATATTTTAAATATATATCATTGTTTATGGTTTATTTTTGAAGTATTTCAATAAGAGAATATATTAATTTTCAATTTACATAACAATGATTTGTGTATTTTCTCTAAAAACTCAAAACTGCTCTAAATAGAAAAAGATAGGCACATTGTGTTCTTAAAAATATATTTGATTTGTTTATATCATAAAAATGTTGTCTCAAATATTGATGAACGATCATCTTAATACATTTACATGTCATGAAGTCAAAAATTGATGTGAGCATTTTGCGACATATTAATATATGTCTTTGCAAATGTGTCTTAATTGTTCTATACGTCTTTTGTGAAAACTAATATCATGTATTTAAAATATATTTTAAGCATGATAGATATAAATAGTAACAATAAAAAATATTACACACACATGCTAATAGATATAAAACATTGAACATGTGTCTTTTTGTTAATATGTGGAAAAAAAAAACATTTTTTAATGTGAGTAAATCATTTGACATATTTTGATCCATTTAAAAAATTTGTTTTTGAAAAATACAAACATTATTAGCATAAAAATATTTTGTAAAAAAATAAATTATAATTTGACATGATGTCACTTTCCTCTGATTTTTTTTCTTCCCTGTATACGTTCATTCTCTATATTTTTAAAAATGAAAAATGGATCTATTACTAACAGTTATTGTGCTCATGTCTAAATAAAAATGTTGTCTCGTGTGAAATAGGATAAAGAGTAAAGAGACATCTTGTTTGTGTTCAAGAACATTGAAATTTTAAAGGTTATTTATTTCATAATGTTTAGAGGGAGTTATTAGAAAATATTATTTTTCTTGCAATGAAATTGAGGTTAACTTGTTTTAAAAAAAAAAAATGAAAATAATATATATTCATTGACTGATTTTGAGTGTGTTAAAATGCTTGCATGTAACTATGTCATATTGTTTTTATTATCATTGTCCATATCTCGTTTGTAATGTTGACTATAATGATTATTGATTTTCATACATGATATGTTCTTTAATGTTAAATACAAACTTTACATGTTTAATATATTAATGTTTTTACCACGTAATTTCTATGCATAGTATATTCATATTTTGACCCCTAAATTTGTACTTCATATTTTTTTATTTCCCAACCTTTTTTATAGATGCCAAATGGAGGAGAGAAATATATGATGGATATATGATGCAAGTAATGAATGAAGAATATTAAGAATTAACCTCTTCCATATGTTTAGATAGAGTTTAATTAAAATGTCAAGAATTAAACTATTGCATGTGTTTAGGGAGCGTTTAATTACTTATCTATGAATATTCTTATATTTATTTTATTTTATTCATCCATAAAACTTAATATTTATTCAAAAGGTTTGTCATCATATAAAAAAGGAAATTGTTGAGGTAAAAACATGTCTTAATGACAACAAACATTATGAAGTGAATGATTAAATTTTATGAATAATGATCTATTAATGATTGTACTTGAGTTTTATTTAAGAAACATGAATTACATAAGTAGACATAAGTCATTCACATCAACTAGTGCATAAGTGTCTACTCAATAATTAAATAATCTCAAAAAGAATATACCATATATCATTCATTCAAGAGAATGATTATTACATCTTTAAGATAACATCTTCATGAAGAAAATGTTCAATACGTTAATACTTATACTAAAGTATCTTAGGGTTACTTGATAGATAAGACACAACATGAGCAACACCGAGAGAAATTGTAGAAAATATGACTTCAACAAAAGATTTGTCATCTCATGTACAATATAATATTCTCAATTGTTATGAAAGAATGTTCTCATCACGAACAAGTTCATTGCACTCATAAATACTCATATCAATTCAGCAAAATGACAAGAATCAACTTTGAAGAAGAAATCATTTCAAGATTGAGTCATTTATTAAGTCATTTATTTAATGAATGATGGAAAAACATTCACCATAATGTTATGGTTGTTCTATTAAAAAACAATTGACAATTATGATCTTTTTGGAAGGGAAACATGAAGTAAATCAGTGGGTATTTCGCATATAGACTTTCCAATATTTAGTGAGCAATTAAAAGTCAAGATTTTATGGCCTACTTGCAAAAATAAACATGTTGAATGTTCTTCAGATTGATATGCAGAATGATACCCATATTGATCTCTAGATTGATGACATAATGGTTGTAAAATATAAGGGTTCATTCTATTTATCTTAAATAAAAGACAAGAGACAAATGAATTAGTTTTGGGATAACTAAAATCTATTCAATATTGATAAAATTCGCACATGGGCTTCCCAAAAGTAATCAAACTCAAAACTCGAGTTGAATGCCAAAATGAGGAAAACAACCTCCATATTGATGAATTGTGAGCAAGGAAGACAATAACCCAAGTACATTGTACTTACATTATTATGCATAATTTTGATTTGAAAGTATCAACTGACATGTGACATCCCATTTTTACACTCGTTCATGTTTTTCCATCAAACCCAAAAACAAAATTATTCTATATTTGTTAAAAATGTTATGGACAATAATATAAACATGCGTTTAATTGTTTTAAAACATATATGATACTTGGTTGATGTGTCTAACGGCTATATTCAGTTTAAACTGAATATTCAAAGCATCTCATCTTCTATAAATTGAAAATCAATTGAAAGATAAAGACAATAGTTCAATTTGCAATCTACCAACACTTGTTCAAGTAAGAAAAAAACAAACATTTCGCAAGCAAACTCCATATCTCTTCACTATATAAATGCATCATCATTTACTGAGTTTGTCTTTATTTATCTCGAACAAGTATTGAAAAGTTTCATGATCCCAAATACTATAACTTAAGTATATCTTTTATGTTAAATTGAGTGTGTTTGTAAAAATCACTTCTAGATTTAAAGGTGATTGTGAAAATCCTTTAAAGGTTGAAAGGTGATTGTAAAAATCTTTCATATGTTGAAAGGTAACTGTAAAAATCTTTCATATGTTGAAAGGTGAAGATTGTATTGATCAGAGCGTGATCAAGAGAAAAAGTGTGAAGGAGAACATTCTGGTTCTAAAGCACATAGTAAAAATTTAACGGTTGCGAGGACTTGACTAGCACGAGTTGGATGAACCAATATACATTTTGTATGTGATCTTTCTATCATTTATCTTTAATTATTTGCACACATAAATCGGACTTCACTATAAACTAATGTGTTTTATTCCCTTCCAACATACCTAGAGCATTATGGACATTCTGTTTCAACCAATCTTGAGTTAATTTAAATTAAGCACAATAATCAAAATTTTAAAATGGTCACAATTCAAACTCCATCTTATTGTGATTATCATTGCTACTTCAATCTGTCATCATTGACGCTTCAAGAGGTAAACACATAAATTTCATTGAAATATTATGCGTAAGTGATCTATGACAATGGGTAATTTTTTCTGTCTTGATTTCCCAACAAACAGTTCTTCAAGAAATTAAAATTGAAACCATAATTCTAGGGCTTTTGTTCTTTTCACAATTCAGAGTTCCAAAACATATTTCTCATTTAAACGATTGAATTCCAAGCTATCTAGGATCAACATACATCAAGATTTTCCCTGAAACTTGTTTTCGAATAAGGCTTTTACTTCAAATTTAATTTCGTCAACCCCTCCAAGTATGTGTCCTTTCTTATGGATTACACTGATTTGGTTATTTCTTCATGTGAAGTTTAGGTCCGCATGAAAAAAATCTAGCGTTTGAGTCTCCCTTTACGAATGAGTAGTGATGTTACGTTGAAAGCGGTCCAACATCGAAGCGGCCAAAGCTGCCAACTCATCTAATTCATTGAGGTATTTCACCATTGAACTAATCTTTAAGTCAATCACTCCAAAAACTTCCTTGTTTCACCATTTGAGTTATTCCTTAATCAACTTAACCTTATCTTTAAGGATAAAAACTTTCCTCCCCCGCAATGTCAAAGATTTCCATGACTTAACAATGAAAGTCATAAATTCTTTATGCTCAAACGAAAAATTACTCACTCTAAATGACTTTAGCCCCCAATTAAGATATTAGCATTTAACTCAAATTCGACAATGATTTGATATGTTTTTGTCGCATACACATTGTCCACGAGCTTTCCATATTCAAAGAGAAATATTTTATCTAATCAACTCATAGATTGGACGTATTGACTAAACCACATGAATTTTTCTCCATCAATGGACGTCTCGACTAAACCACGTAAAGAAACATTATACCCAAAAATAAAATATAAACAAAAATAATAATTTAAAAGGTATAATATATAATGTTAATTTTTAACTAAATACATATAATTTTCAACTACCATATATACATTTATTTCATTAGATCGAAACATGTATACATAGCGTGGTAACGTAAGATTCAAAAGGCAACAACTTGAAAGACTTAGTTATAAGTATATATATATATATATATATATCTTTTTAATATTTAAAATTAAACGGGTTTTTTATTTGCTTCTTTAAATTTTCACTTCCGTGTTCCACTTTCTTTTAGTGTTAATGGGTTTATGAAACTCTTTTGACTTTAAAGGAAAAGCTAACTTAGGAAAACAAATATTACCTTTATATAACTATTAAATAAATTAAGAAATCGATAATATTATTAACACATTCTTTAATATACAATTTTTAATACATTACTTGATTAGTTGAAATAGACACAAATCTCACTAAAATTATATGAGACCTATATGTTTTTGTTGAATTTATGTAAATTTTAATCAATCAAATAAATTGTGTTAAAAAATATATACTAATTAAAAAGTGTTTTTTTAGTTTTTCTTTTAAAAAAGTTGAAGAACCATGGTCATATTAGACAACCTCTAAATTCAAACTTATTTGTATTATATCTAGTATAAAAATTGGATTAATTTTTTAATAAAAATAAATACATTTTAAAATAAAATAAATACAAATTTGATTCAATGAAATATCAAATTATTTTAATGAGTAAAACAAAATTGAATATATATTTATGAAAATAATATATATATATATATATATATATATATATATATATTGAAATATATAAGATATTATTTATAATATAACTAAAGATAATATTTAAAACATGTATCTTTTTTTGACAAGAATTTAAAATATGTATCTTTATTCTATAAAATATTTATAATCTTTAAATCATATTTAATGTATTGGATAAGGTATTAGTTACCGTTTTAGCTTTAAGATTAAACACGACAAAAATACAATTGAATGAGATTACAATAATATAATTGATCAATATAAATTTTTATGTTAGAAAGCTGATGAAATTGGAATATATTTTGACAAGTTTTTTCTTATTAAAAAGGAATATCTTGAAGAAAAAATAAATGGGTCTAATCAGGGTTGAAGCCTTGTTTTTTAAATAAAAAGCATTTTAAGTGTCTCTCTATTTTATCTATGTATGTTTCAAAATTCCTTATTTTCCTTTTCAGGTGGTTCTCTATTCTACAGGAGATAAAAACTGTGAATAACAATATATATATTTTTTTAATAAAATAACAATAAAATGTTATATATATATATATATATATATATAAAAGATAAATGTTAACTACATTATTTATCATAAAAAAAGATGTTGTATGTGGATATGACATAGAAAACCACGTAATATAAATATAAATATAAATGTATTGATATATAGACAAATATAAATGTATTGATATATAGACTATAATATAATTATAAGAGAAATATACCACATATCTATTATTTTTATAAATCTACAAAAAAGTAAAAAGATTATTTTATTCTTTATTCTTTTAGAATATTTTTTTTTGAAATTATTTAATATTTCCACAATTTTTATTATTCAATTTCTTTTGTAAATTTAAAAAAAAAATTATATTATTATTTTTTTTGTTTATTCTATTTTTTGTAAACATTCTAAAAAAATTATATTTTAAAATTTTAATTTTTTTAACTTTTGAAAAAGTTATATTTCAAAATTGTTTAAAACTTTTAGAAAATTTTACATTCATATAAAGTTTAAAATTTTTTTAAAAAACTTTATAAAAATTTTCATTTCGGAAGTTTCATATCTATTCATATTTTTGAATTTTTTTAAAAAATTATATTTCGAAAGTTTCACATTCAATCATATTTTTTATTTTTATTTTTTAATTTTAACTTTTGAAAAAATTGAATTTAGAAAATTTCACACTCATGCAAATTTTTTATTTTTTTTAAATATTTAGAAAAATTGTGTTTCTAAAATTCCACATTCTTAAAAAAAATTGAAATTTTTTTATAAATTTCGAAAACTTTAATATCAAATAGTTGGAACTAAAAAAAGGTAAAATGGTTTTTTTTTTTTTTTTTTTATTTGTTTTTATAAATGTAGAGATTCTTTCGTCATAAGATATTTGGTCGTTTCTTCCACACAAAAAAAGATATTGGGTCGTTCGTGATTCCATTTTATTTGGGTCTATAACCAAGGAGCCCAAAACGCTGAATTTATTGGGCCTTAATTAGAAAGGTAGCCCAATAAAACAAAGCAAATCCTCGGCAACAAGAAACCTCCCAGCTATATTCTACATTCTCCAAAGTCCTGTGTTAGTTAGTTCTCTTTATCAGTCACCAGCAGCACTCAACTCGCGAGATTTTCACCTGTTTTCTTTTCTCTCGTCGTTCAATTTCTCTTTTTATTTCACGTTAACTCTCACTTAGGGTTTTCCCACTTCCTCCTTCTCTCCGATGGCTCCCGATGCTAATCGCGCCGGTAACGGCGCCAGTACCAGTGGCACATCCAAAGACGAAGCTGTTACAAAGAAGAAGATCGAGAGTGAAGATCTGGTGAGTCGAAAACCCTGGATTCGAATTTTTCACTTGTTCTCTTTACTCATTCTACGGTTTAAATTTCTATTAAGTTTTCTCGAGGTAAACAAAATCGGTTGTTTTTGTTTTAATTCGTGCAGTCAGATGAGGATTTGGCTTTGAAGCAACAACTGGAGTTGTATGTTGAGAGGGTTCAGGATTCCGACCCCGGATTGCAAAAGGTTGCACTTGAGAGCATGAGGTAAACCTAATTTTATAGTTGAGGGTTCATATTCAGTGATTAAGTTAGCAAAATTTGATTCGAGTGGGAATTTGACTTATTTTTATTAAATTGTGTATTGAAATTGGAATGTATGGTTGTATTGTAGACAAGAAATTCGAACTTCAACGAGCTCTATGACTTCAGTTCCTAAACCACTGAAGTTTCTGCGCCCCCATTATGGTACTCTTAAAGCTTATTATGAAACAATGTCGGAATCAGATTTAAAGGTATTGCTATTTGTGTTATTTGATGATGATGATGATGATATCTTTATTTGAAATAATAGTTTGGTATTATGATGCTTAACTGATTTGTATTTCCTTATTGCAGAAGTACTTGGCTGACATATTATCGGTATTGGCCCTTACAATGTCCGCTGAGGGAGAAAGGGTGAGTTTGCTGTATTTAGAAATAGAATAGTTTTTGGTGATTGCTTTGATTGTGTTCAAGTTTGGTGATGTTCCTTCATTAAGACATTTTTTTAAATCCAATTATGGTTTTCCCATAGTCCTTTCTCTTGCATCTTCTCTCTTTCC
>NC_021165.2:19983862-19994882 GCF_000331145.2 Cicer arietinum
TCTTTCCCTTTCCTATTGTATTACCAAAGATACGCTTTATATACTTTTTCTCTCCCTATTTCCTTTCTATCTCTGGCAGACACGCTTTTTCCTTTGAAACCACCATTCCACAACAGTTTTCGTTTCTGTTATATTGACTCTTGCCAATAACTCTGTCAGGAAAGCCTCAAATATAGATTACTAGGTTCAGAGGGCGACATCGGTTCATGGGGGCATGAGTATGTAAGGTGAGAATTATGCTTTTTCTTTTTACACTGTTTTTGTTTTATATGGTTGAATATGAACTGCTGTTGTAAATTATTGAGTGACTAGGAAAATTTAAAATTTTGGTAACAAGGTTTGACTGAAAGAGTTAATTACATTATCAACCTAAATCTTATGTTTTCAGAAATTTGGCTGGAGAAATTGCTCAAGAATATTCTAAACGACAGGTTGGGCATTTGGCTAATTTAAATGTCTTTACTGCTGCATTTTCTATACAAGTTTAGTTTAGTGGCTGTGCTTATATGTGATTGTTTTCAAATTGTGCATTTACAGGGTGAAGAGGCTCCAATTGACGATCTGATGGAACTTGTACAACAGATAGTTGCTTTTCACATGAAGGTATGGTATATAATAGTGTTCATTTGACTAAAGTTAACTATATGGAATGTTGACTCAAGAAGACATGTCCGATGAAGATTGTTAATCAATTTCTGACTAATTTTAATTTGCTGCAGCATAATGCCGAACCTGAAGCTGTTGATCTTTTGATGGAGGTAATATCCTAGATCAATCTCTCAGTTATTCCCCAACTATTCAGAGAGTGAACTAATGTTTTTATGCAATAAATGTTTATGCTTGGTTGTTAGGTTGAAGACCTAGATATGTTGATTGAGCATGTTGATAAAACGAATTTTAAAAGGACTTGCCTGTATCTCACAAGTTCAGCTAGGTAAGTCAGACCTCAGGTTATGTTATAAGAGAATCAATTGACTTCAGAACAGTTATAAAGAAAGAGAAAATAATGGTTTATGATTGCAGTTGAACTTTCGTTTCACAATCTCACACTCCCTCTTCTTTGATTTCCCATTTGTAGTTGTATGCTATATCTATATCTAATGTTTTTTTTTAATCTGAATTGTCATGATGTAATTATTAAGTGATGTCCTTGGTTATCGTCCTGGACATACAAAAGTAATTAAGTGATTCTGTACTGTAGGAAATAAAATTATTGTTTGCTTCACTGATACTTGAAACGGCTTAATACTGTTGTAGCTGTTCTGACTTCTGATTATATTAAGTGTCAAAGTCATAGGGTTATGAGAGAAAGAATAGAGACAACATAATATGATGATCTGCTGAGGCAAAACAGTTTAAGCTCCAATCCCTATTGACGGGATTAAAAACTCCTAATCCTAGTTGAATAAAGAAAATAATCAACAGGATAACTAAGTGATGAGAATCTAATCCTATGAGATTATTCAAGACTCTTAGATAAGAATGATATAATGATAAGGTAAGATGTTTTCAGATATTATAGAAGATTGGGAGTTATTTGTACTTGTGACAATACACTTAAATGGTACGTTTGTACAGTCATCTCCTTGGCTCTGAAGCTTATTAAATTCGTATTCAAAAGCATTTAAAAATTGATTTTAATGGCATAAAGGTCTATTAGATGGAGTTTGAATCGCAATTGGAGATAATAGTTGAAAGGTTTATTGGATAGTCATTGGCATGGCTCTAGAGCTATATTGAGTTATAAGCGTCAAATTGGCCTGACAATGAGATGTTGTCTTGGTTTTTCTTTTTTTATGAGTGGGTTAAAATGTTAGATGACTCTGACAGACGAGCAAACTTTTTTTATTTTAATTTTACAGGTATCTTCCTGGACCGGATGATATGTTAGTTTTGGACATTGCATATTTGATCGATCTAAAATTTGAAGAATATCCAAATGCCCTCCAAATTGCATTGTTCCTGGATAACCTGCAGGTGTGACACTAGAATTCTTCTCTATTTAATTCTTATTTGTGATTGATTTTGTTCCTTATTTCTATATACCATAAATAACTCATTTCTATATTTTGTTCCTTAAAAGCTATTGTGGTTTGAACCTAACTAATTGCAGTGTTGTTGACAGTATGTGAGGCAGGTGTTCACCTCTTGTGATGATGTGCTGCGAAAGAAGCAATTCTGTTACATACTTGCACGCCATGTAAGTCCTGGATTCTGTGTTAGTATTTGGTGAATATTTATTAGCTGGAGTTTCCTTGCCTGTGATAATGGATGTAACTGTTGCATGTCACAGTTAATTGATACAATCACTCTAGCTTTATGTTGGCAAATGACAAAGCTAGAGGGTTTCATTTAGACTGAAAATTCCTCTCCAAATTATATTGAAACTCTCTTGTGATGGTTTTTGTGATGCATGCAGGGTATCACTTTTGAGCTTGACGAGGAAATGGTTACTGATGATGAAGACAGAGAAATGTTGCAAGACATTATTAACAATTCCAAGTTAAGCGAAGGATATCTGACTCTTGCGCGTGATATTGAGGTCATGGAGGCCAAGTCTCCTGAAGATATATACAAGGTGTGTTTCTGATGTTGAATTTACTCTTCCCACACCATAATTAACACTTGACTCCATATGACTCCCAGTTCATGTTTAGTCCCTGATATTAAACTTTTCATTATTAATTAAATAAATTACGGTTCAGTTTGATGAGAGGAAACAAAGTGCTTGAGCACAAGTGGTTGTGGTTAATGGGTTTCAGTTAACGGTTAAATTGATTGGGACTAATACTACATCCATACAAAATTAAAATACAAGTTGTCCTTTCTAACAGTTTTCATTGATGATTGCATGTGATTGAGAACCCAGTTGATTCTGAGTAGTTATGTGTTTGTTGAATTCAGGACCCATTTGTTTTCGCTAGACAACTTTTTTTTTTATTGAAAAACTTATTTAATTATTTAAAAAATTTAATGACAATAAGTTAAAATAGTTTTTCTTTTATCAGTAGAAGAAACAGACAGGCTTGCCACCAAACTGTCTTATTTCTTTTTTTGAATTGTCTTGATATTAAATTGATGTATATTATTACTTGTGATTTTTCACAAATGATTTTTTTGTATAATTCATAAATGGAACAATACTTTCCGATGTGGTAGATTCCCTTAATCAAATTTGGTGCTTGGCTACAAGATAGCCTAGATTAATGTGTGGAAGAATTTTTATGTTTTAGTCTTAACTGATGTAAAATGTCATCATTTGAATTTCAAGAAAACAGGTTTTGTTGTTCTTTTATGCTATTGTTGTTTTTCCATTTTGGGATTTAAAGTTTGGTCATTAAGGTAATGGGCTTTAATTACTTTTTGAGAGCTTTCTTTGCCAAAGCAGTAACTGTTTCGACACATCTTGTTTTTCAAAAATGATGCTTCTTGTGACTATTGCTCTTTACATTGACTGCAACTGTATGCTAATGTTGCAACTTTATGCAACCTGCTGCAAGAAGCCTGTGTTGAGGCTGCAATTTTAATATATGGTGGTGCTCATGTTCAATGGTTTCAGAAAAACATTGTTTTTGGCTATGCTAGTTTTCTGTAATTCTGTCTCCAGTGTTCCATTTTGTTGATTTTCCTTTGGTTTTTTCTCTGCTTTGTTTTTTTCTAGGCACATTTGCTTGATGGCCGCGCAAGTGCTGGTGCAAGTGTTGACTCAGCCAGACAGAACCTTGCTGCAACTTTTGTTAATGCATTTGTTAATGCTGGTTTTGGTCAGGTACAATGAATCTTATAGTTTAAGATAATCCCTGTTGTATATTTAGTGATTTAGTGTTTGTATTTATGTTGTCCTTCCATTCCATTATGGTTGTGTAGGATAAGTTGATGACTGTTGCATCAGATTCGACAAGTAGTGGATCTTCTGGGAATTGGCTTTTCAAAAACAAAGAACATGGAAAAACTAGTGCTGCAGCAAGTCTGGTATGCGCTTTCGTTTTGAGTCATCATTATTCTTATTTATGGATCACGCAAATTTTATTGACTATACTAATGATTGTCCCTTGTGTTGTGTTATAATAGGGTATGATTTTACTCTGGGATGTTGACTCTGGACTTGCACAACTTGACAAATATTTCCATAGTAATGATAACCATGTCATTGCTGGTGCATTATTGGGAGTTGGAATTGTCAATTGTAGTATCAAGAATGACTGCGATCCTGTGAGCTCCTTTGTTTTCCTTCCCTCAGTATGACAAGTATATTTTAAGTTTCTGTGTTTGACCTTCTTTGAATCCTTTGTAGGCAATGGCTCTCCTTGGTGATTATATAGATAAAGAAGATAGTTCAACTAGAATTGGTGCAATTATGGGATTAGGAATTGCATATGCAGGTTCTCAGAATGAGCAGGTGAGATACTTGTTCCAGTTATACTGCTTGTTGAGATACTTGTGGCTTTTTATTTGTAAATAATTTTTTTACTTATTCTTGTTTCTTTCAGTTACGATACAAGTTGGCACCTATTCTGAGTGATCCTAAAGCTTCACTTGATGTGATTGCTTTCACTGCAATTGCATTGGGCTTGATCTATGTGGGTTCTTGCAATGAAGAAGTTGCTCAAGCAATCATATTTACGTTGATGGACCGAAGTGAGTCAGAATTGGGAGAGCCCCTCACACGACTTTTACCTCTCGGCCTTGGTCTTCTTTATCTAGGGAAACAGGTATTTTTGTTTTGGCAGTTTCATTTGCCTCTTTTATTGTCTTTTCAGCTCATTAAAAAAGGGAACATGGTTCTACAAAACTCCCACCATTCAAGGTCCGGGGTAGGGCTGGATCATTATAGATTTATTCTAGACAGCCTTATCCTACATATGCAATGCATTCATAATCTTATTTCTTTAATTTTTGAAAACATTGAATGTTTAGGAGAGGTTTTGCTTAGGTTGCGTAAAAGTTACTCCAGTGTAGTATTTACTCTTCATATTGTGCTCTGTAACAACAGGAAAGTGTGGAGGCAACTGCCGAAGTTTCAAAGACTTTTAATGAAAAAATCAGAAAGTACTGTGACATGACACTGTTATCATGTGCCTATGCTGGAACTGGGAATGTTCTCAAGGTACAATCTTGTTATATACATGCATTATTTTTTATCGAAGAGATTTCTGCTGCAGCCTTTTATGTTTGTAATTGCTGGTGCTTATTTCATTTAGGTGCAAAATCTTTTGGGTCATTGTTCACAACATCTTGACAAAGGTGAAATGCACCAAGGTCCTGCTGTGCTTGGAATAGCCATGGTAGCTATGGCTGAAGAATTAGGTCTTGAGATGGCCATTCGATCATTAGAACATCTTCTACAGTATGGAGAGCAGAACATTCGCCGAGCAGTTCCTTTGGCACTTGGTTTGCTGTGTATATCAAATCCGAAGGTAAAATAGGTTTGCATCCCTGCATTTTATCACTTCGATATTGATATTATTTAACAGTGTGGATTATGACCGTGTTCTGAATTTGAAAATATTAGATACGCTAAACTTCTGTTATAATTACAAGCAAGATTTCACGTATGTTTACTTTGCTAACACTTCAATTGATCATCACAGGTCAATGTAATGGATACCTTAAGCAGACTTAGCCATGATACTGATTCAGAAGTAGCAATGGTAAGATGGTAGTGCCTCTTAAGTCATTGTGGTATATGGCTTGATTCTTGTTTGTAAGTAAAAAAAATTTGTATGCCACAGGCAGCAGTTATCTCCTTAGGTTTAATAGGCGCTGGAACAAACAATGCTCGAATTGCTGGCATGCTTCGCAATCTTTCAAGCTATTACTACAAGGATACCAGCCTTCTATTTTGTGTATGTTTCCTCAAAGCTATCCTTAGTTTTTAATTCTGGTTGTTTCAATGTTTTCTGATTTCCTTTTCTACACTACAGGTGCGGATTGCCCAAGGTCTTGTACATTTGGGAAAGGGACTATTAACACTTAATCCTTATCATTCTGATCGCTTCTTACTGTCACCGTAAGTGAATCCTTATTTGTCCATCTTGTCTCCTAACTAATTCTTTTTTAATTTATTTGATAGCATGTTAATTGAGCTGGTGACTTCAAATGACATACTGCTTTGTTGGAATAGTTTATAATCTTTTCCCTTTCAATTTTTACAGGACAGCGCTTGCAGGACTAATAACTATGTTGCATGCATGCCTCGATATGAAAGCTATCGTGTTGGGAAAATATCACTACGTTCTCTACTTCCTCGTTTTGGCAATGCAGGTTTGTTTGAATCTCATTTCCTCTTTTTCTCCCTCCCCAATTTGAAGCTAGTCTAATTTGTACTCTGTTGAAACAGCCGAGGATGTTGTTGACTGTGGATGAGAACTTAAAGCCTCTATCGGTGCCTGTTCGGGTTGGCCAAGCAGTGGACGTTGTTGGACAGGCAGGTCGTCCTAAGACTATCACCGGCTTTCAGACCCACTCCACCCCTGTTCTACTGGCTGCTGGGGATAGGGCAGAGCTAGCCACCGAAAAGTAATATACTACTGCCAAAGATGCTTATAAATACAAGCTTGTCTTTCTAAATATATTTTTTTGTGTCTGTCTTTCTAAATACTAACAATTGTTTTTTCCGCAGATATATTCCCTTATCTCCAATTCTTGAAGGTTTTGTAATTTTGAAGGAGAATCCAGATTATAGGGAAGAATGAGGACCTCAATGTTTTTCTCATTTGTTCCAGTGTCTTAACTGTGTTTTGTTGAAATACTGTCAAAATGTAGAAGAACTTATGTTAAATTATTCCTTTTTTAATGTCAATTTATGAGCATTTTTTACGTGTATCTGATGATATATGATTGCTGTGTTGATTTATTTGAAAGACGGTTTACTAATTATGCAGACGATGTGAGTAGGTTTTACCATGTACATTTGATCATATTTTTTGTAGAAACAATTTTATATGATGTGTCGATGGGATTTACCCTTTCAAATAAACGAATATATGGTTGAATAGAGAAATGACTTTGATCTGAATTCAGTAAAAAAACTATTTGATTAATAAAAAATTGTTTGTAAAAAAACTATTTGATTAATAAAAAATTGTTTTTTAAATATGGATGTGGATGCCCATGTTATATTAGTGCGTTTCACAAAATTCAAGTTAAATACTTGCTTAGCATATTGTTTGATAATTTTAAATGAAAGTTGTCGTGTCGTTTTAAATAAATAGTTATGTAACTTAATCATTTTTTATTAGCAAATAACTATGCAATTCCAAATGAAAACTGTTCTTGTAGAGAAAAACCATTGAAATGAAAGTTCTGATTTTTTATCAAAAAAAAAAAAAGGAATATTGTTCTTATGTACATCCTACATTACATATACTACTTATCATTTCAAGTGTTAAGTGAATTTTAAAATAGAATAATGGATAGTTTTGTAATTCAAAAGAAAATTAAGTGTTATCTTTTGTTTTTGGAAAGTGCTCCAATACACTACTCAAAAATAGAATCCAATAAAAATAAGTAGATATGGAATTTGGGAATTTGGATGAGCTGGTGAAAATACAAAATGTCAGGTAAAGGAGTTTGACAAATATTTTGTCCCATTTATTAAATAATCTTGAGTTTAAAGTGAAATAATTTAAAACTGTGTTTTTTTTTACAGGAGTTAAAACTGTTTTTAGAAAACTTAAAATTAAGTGTAGATTCTTTTTAATCAATTTTATTCTTTTTGGTGAAAATAAGGTTCGGAGTCCGAATAAATAAATATATCGGCATAATATTACAAACCAACTAGCTATATATTATTTTCAAAAGAAATATCCCACTGTATTTTTCAAAAAAGAGAACTTCTTTTATCTTAGAAAAACTAAGTCTTGTTGGGAAGGATACGGATTGTTTTTTTGTTGGGAAGTACACAGGTGAAGAGAATTAGACTAAAATAATATTTGAGCCCTATTATATTTGTAATTAGACTAAAATAATATTTGAGCCCTATTATTTTTTGTGTCCTATTATAGTATTTTTGGGTAAGAGAATTTTATGAGGAGATATACTTGTAGAGGGTAATTAAATTTTTTTAATGCATATTACGTTGTCTACATAAAAATGATTTTCAAAATGATGACATTTTATAAAATATTTTATTCAAGATTAATTTATAAATCTGAAAATTCATTTTTATAAATTTTCATGAATTTTCAAATTGGTCTTTATATATTTTAAAATTTTGCAATTTACTCATATTTGATCTTGAACCCCTTTTATTTATATATAGAGAGAGAAATACACACTTCTACTAAAAAAATTAAAATTTTATAAAATTGGTCCTACAATGTTTAAGAACAAATAACTTTAATTACTCTAATCAAACAAAAAACTACAAGTGAAATAATTGAGGCATTTAAGTTTCTAAAGTTATAATTTTCATAAAATGTTCAATCACTTCATCCAAACATACTATCATATAATTTAAAAGTTAAATAAATATTTAAAATCGATTTAAAATAGTCTTATATCGACATACAATTAGAAAACACGATATTATCGTGTGAGTCCACTTTTTAGCCCCATTAAAGATAATCATAAATATTACATTTGCATTAGACATTAGTGGATATCCTCCTTTTCAATTTAGATTGTCCAAATGTGCATCTTTTATGAACAGAGAAAAAAATTGTGTAGGGAGGGTGGAAAAAGTAACGCAGATGAAGTTTGGATCTCAAGCGTCTCATGGAACAGTGGCCCAAGTCCAAGTCCAAGTCCATGAAATTTGACATAGACCATAGTTTCTATCAGGGTTTTGGACACTGCATAACCAAATCAAAAAACCCTACGTTATCGCAATAATTCCGATCACGAAAATGGCTTCCGCCGCCGCAAGATCAATATTCCGATCATGTTCCTCTACCAGGTCAGCGTTTCGTGTTGCCTCGGAAGCCAAATCAGCTCGTTCTCCTTTCCGCATCGCCTCCAATAAACCTCTTTCGCAATCACAATTCACACTCAGGTAATAACCGAACACACATTTCCACGCATTGCATTGAATCTTTTTATTTCTCAGTGTTTTTCTTTTCATTTTTACTAATTCATTATCAATTGATGATAGTAGTTTTTTCTTTCTTTCTGTGTAATTAGGTCTCCTGTTGAGTTGAGTTTTTGTTTGGAATCAATGATGCCTTACCATACTGCCACTGCTTCTGCGCTCATGAATTCAATGCTTTCCCTTTCAAGCCGTAACTACGCTTGGCTTTCTGAAGGTATTATCAATCTAACTAATGCTTTTAGATATTTCAATGTGTTTGTATCTAATTTGAATTTGAATTGAATTACTTTGGTTTACTCGCATTGTTGATTGTATACAAAGAAAAATGAAGTACTTACAATTAGTTATTCTTTTAGATTTAACTATTCTGTAGCATGAGGTGCACTTCGAAGATAATTGAATAAGAACTTTAATTCTTGTCATTTCTGTGTGTGTCTATTTTTTCGTATGATAATTGATGGAATCAGTTTGATGAATGTTTTCTGATCTTACTACTCTAAAGTCATCTCATCCCTTTAAATGAGTTAAATGTTATTCTCTTTCATGTTATTTGGCACCTATCATGTTATTTGGTATCTTTAATTTTAAGATTTCTCAGAACGGGATTTAGAGTTTTTTTCTTCAGTTTTATGTAGTAAAAGGTAGTAGAATTAGTTCCTGAGAAAATTGTGCGTGTTATGTGCCCTTTCTCTTTGGGCCTGCTAGTTTCTCTCTGTTTTGAATCTTTTGATTTCCTGACCATTGGTTTAATTTTGAATTAGGTAGCTAAGCGTCTCTAGGATTCCTTGATGTTCTTTCTACAATTAGTTTTTCGGGTATGTTTTCTTTAGTTCTTGTGACTGTGAGATTTATTATATGGTGATGATGCCCTTAGATATATACGTAATCTATTATCACCATAATAGTAGGCACAAGGCTGTTTGTCTATTTGATGCTTAACAAAGTTTTTCCATAACTGTGCTAATCCTGTACCAAAGATTGATGGATTAGTTTATTCCCTACTTTGTTTGTCTCCCTCACCCCTCCCTAAACTAAATAATCACACAACTAAATCATTTAGTGATTGATTTAGTGAAACCATACACACTCTTTTTGTTTGTAGGCCAAGAGACTATTTGAAGACCAGGAAGCAAAGATGGATGATGAGACTTCCTGTGATATGTTGAGCTTTAAACAAAATATTTTGTTGCTACTAGGAATAATTTCTCTGTAACTAGTTATTTGACATTATTTAGAGCACAGTTGTGTGCTCTTGAATTTGTATGTCGTGATGCAGAATATTTCATAATTTACAGTGTGGGTTATCTCTCTATCTTTCTCTATTTATGAATCGTATTGTCCGGTGTTTATGCAACTTGAAAATGATTATCATTTGTCGGGAATTGGAAAGAAAACAGTGACCGACCATATTGCTGTGCCGGAATTTATTTCTTGATTTGCTTGCATCGTACAGTAGGGTCAATTAGTAATTATGGGGAATTGTGTACTGATATATTTTGTTTAATCAGGTTGCATTGATGATTTGTGATAAGTTTTAAGAAGATTCAAGCAAACATATGTATGCACATTTCTGTGGTATGTGGGAGTATCCCCTGATTTAAAGCTAATAAGTTGAAAATGTATTGCAAAGTGTTGGGTGAAGTTTTACTTTGTTTTTCCATGTTGGTGAGAGTTTTGGTAATTAATCGTATAATATTTGATGAGTGTATAATTAGAGTATGTTGCAAAATTTCTGTAATTTCAATATAATGGTGCCTCAAAAGTAGGAATCTCGAAGGAGAAGTGTATGTCAAACATCTTTCCCTTGACACAAGACATACCTTCTCCTTGTCCACATGGGTCTAATTTGTTGGCTGTGTTCTCTTGGCTTCCTAGATCCTGATACTAACGTTCTGTATGAGAACTTCTGTTGAGTAGAGCTCTTAGGACTGTTATCTTTTTTGTGTTCAAGGCATATAATACGTTCTCTATTACTTTATTCTTTCAGCA
>NC_021165.2:19996213-20004335 GCF_000331145.2 Cicer arietinum
CAGGAGATGAGTCATGATGTGATAACTACAGAGTCCAATAAAGATTATGCACAATATTTATGTGGTGGTTACCAAATTAAGTTGGATTTTTCTCTTGTAGTTCACTTGACTTGATGTAATTTGAGACTTGGATGCTTGAACTCTTAAAAATGTAGGATTCTCTTTTCAAGTTCTGATTCAATGTTTTGCTTGTATAGGTCTGTGACATCCCCTAAAATCCGCTTTGGCTTTCAGATTCATGTTTTTCACTTTCATTGCCATAATTTGTTTCTGCTGTTCCTATAAGAAGTCGATATAACAAGACGGCTTGCCACCCGATCTCTGAATATTGGGCAGTTTCCTTGCAAGTGTTTTCTTAGCATCTCGATGTATGCATGAGATCATATATCTGTATGGAAGTACGTACTAATTTTTGTTTCATTTCTTGTTCGAATGATACGGAGCTACCCAATTAGTATACTATCACATAAAAGTTGATATGGCACATGTATGATGTATAACTTTTCTTTATTGATTATGTCATCGAGAATAAAAATTAAGTATATAATTTGTTTTAAACTGCTTAAACACCAAGGTGCATAACTAAAAAAACAGCAAGGTGCTTTGCAAAACAAGTCAAGCCTTCATTCTTACAACCAGATGATCTCATAATTGTTACTTAGCCTCGTGCTTTCCAAATAAATTCGCCAAAATAAGTCAGCCATTACGATACTGCAATTGTTGCGCACCTGTTAATTATGTTGTCAGATGCAAAATTTATTATGGCAACTGAATGCAACTTAAAGACTACGAGATGGATGGTATAATATCATGGAGGGAATAAACTAGAGACTAACAATTAAGACGGCACTTCAATCCGTTGCGGAAAAACAATTATTTACATCCAGAAGTTATTCTCACCCTTAAATAAAATTAACCACTTTGTTCTCAAGTTTTTTGGCTGTCAACTCGTGTAGTCCATTTGATTCAATCTCATGGAAATTGTGGTGTTTTTCATAATTGTAATATTTGAAGATCAAATCTACAAAGAAATTTAAATGATTTGTTGCGTCACTTTTAAGATTGGAGATTTTTGTGTGTTGCCTTTTTAAATCTTGTTTGGATACTCACAAAATGTTTATGCTTTCTATTCGACCGACGGCGAAGATTTTCAAATGGTGTAGGATACCAAATATTTGTTTATATATATCTTTCTATATATACTTAGTTAAGTATTTTAATTCTTCATGCTTCTATCTATGGTAGTGAAACAACAATCATTCTTTTTGATCTTCTACTCGATGGTAGTTAGACATTTTTCTCAGGGTTTCATCTTAAGGTGATTAAGCTTTGTTAGTCAAATTTAGAATTTGAAGAGCTAAAATTGAGATTCATGATTCTATATGAAGTGAGTGTCATTGAGACACCCAAATACTTTCAACTTAGTCCAAAGTATGCAGAAGACTTCAACGAGAGTTAATGCGCCTCGTCTGCTTCCACTTTTTACATCAACTTTCTTATTTACCAATGTGATTACGACTTGTATTTTTTTTCTTGTCATTTTCTTTTAATATTGTATTTATTTCTTCTTGTATTGTATTGTTCTTTCCAAATTGGAAATGTTATTACATACTTTCAAGTTACACACTTCCAACTTGCGAGGGTGTTAAATATAATTAGATTTAATCAAATATGGTTTGAGATATTTAGAAGTTACTTATGGTTAGGTGGAATATTGTTAGGTTAGTTAGATTAAAAGCAATATATAAAAGTTTTCTGATATTCTAATTGTATCATAATTCATCACACTATAATTTCAAGTTTAATATTTCTCTTTAATTATTTATCTATTTATAAGACTCAACAAAGATTCTCAATATTATCATTATCGTAAATGAATAGCGAAATATATTCCATTAAAATTGATACAAATAGTAATAATTATATGATATAATATAAAAAATGCATTAAAAATTAAAAGTATCAAGACAATTTGTTTACAAATAAGTCAGCAACAAAACTAACACATAAATCAACTGTAAATTTTGAGGTATTTTTTTACATACATTTCAAAGTTCTATCAGGGTAACTAACCACACTTAAAGTTCAATTAACCATCTCAATTGATATTAATTTTTGATGTCAAATCTGTGATAATGCTGCTATTTAATTACGTTATTTATGATCGTAACACATAAGCCATCGGAAAGTTTTATTTTTTGAGATATATTTTTAAATACATTTCGGATTGGAGTTGTTTTATTCTTCCAAAAATTGCAGCAATGACCACCATTTCATTATGGAGATTCTTTTTCCACCCTCTTAAAGTCACTTCCGAAATACACATCCAGAAAATGCAATTTTAATGTCATCTGAAAGTTTATTTTGAGCAAAAATAGTTTGTTCTTGTCAGCAAGTATAACTTTCAAAAAACATGGTTTTTTAGAAACATGGAGTTGTAATATCATGCATTTAGATTTAGATATTAGAAAATACATTCAGATTGGATGAGAAGTAATTAAAAAGTTGAATATTGGAAAGTTCTTCAAAGGATTTATTTTTGATACCGTGAAACAAACGCCCCCTAATTTTTATAATTTTAGTCATTACATTTATTTTTGTAAACTCTTACTTTTCTGAATCAAGTAATTGATTTGAAGAAGCTCAATGATATTACCAAACAAAAACTCATGTAGTCTGCTATAAGCTCGTGCAATATACTGAATAACATTCCAAGGTGACACCTAAAAACTGCCTTCGTGGTTAATCAGATTCAATAAATATCCATAAGAACATACTCAAAATTATCCCAAACATGATTCCTAATTGAGAAACTAGACCCTAAAAATCACTTTCTATATGAATGAGAGTTTGATTTCACAATTGTATGCAGTGAAGAAAGAACAAATTCGTTCTTCAATGTCGACAGCTTTCAGAGTGATAAGTCTCTTGCAGGGACAATAATGTTAATTAATCTACAAATACAGGATAAGGGTTGGAGTTATAGCTTAATTATAAGTATAACCAAACAAATCATAAAGGTGGAAAATAATCTCAAAGATAACATACCTCATTGTGAAAATTTCAAACAATGCAAATTACTTGTAGAGTCTGCATGCATTTTACTTGCTCATAGTTGATGACAGATAAAAATTCCAAAATATGGAGCCCATTGACATGAACGCCACTCGAGCTGGAAGAGGCACTACCCTGTACAGATGCCATAAAAATAGCCAAGGCATGTAAGACTCATCATGATCGAAACAATTCAAACTCCAAATAACTAGATAATCATATGATATGAATAAGGGTCATGCTAACAAGTGCCCTTATAAGGGCACTTGTTAAGCAACCAAGAAAGGAAACAAAAAACAAATTTTGAGGTAAAAATATCACTTTTTATAATTCCAAATATAAATTACACATTTTCCAAAACTTTTTTTCTACATTTGGATTCTTAACAAGGGCCTTTGAGACACTTGTTAACATTTCCCTATAAATAATACAGCCTAAGCATAAATTGATGGTAACTTGGTAAGAGAAGTTTATTAAAGTCACTAATAGGAACTAAAGGCAATACTAACTGAACTCGATAAAAGAGGAGAAATGATAAACATAAATAGAATATCAAATTGAAGGATGTGAACATGCTTACCAGAAATTTAATACACTGACAGGAATCCAGAATCTAAACCCTGTACAGACAAATTACGCAGAAAGGCTGGCATCAAACCATGAGAAATATGCATCAGTAAGTTGCGATAAACAATTAGGCACTGAGGTTTGTACCATAAAGTAAAGTTGGAAGAGCATCTCTTGTGTATTTTTCAGGAAGCTCTGAGAGCTTCTGTTGCCATAAATTGTTCCATGCAAACACAACAGCAATGACACATGGACCCAACACAATCTGGTTTAGCAAAACCTGTCAAAAGAAAGGAGATAAAAAGAGAGAAAAATTAGAAGCTTTCACTATCCTTAACTGCGGCATGCTTTTAAATTATATTAAATATATAAATTGGTTCCTAAAGTATCACCTTCTTTCCTATTTGGTCCCTGAACTATAATATAATAAGTAGTCCCTGAACTACTTTTAATCTATCAAGTTAGCCCCTGAACTATCCTTCTCTCTCCTATTGGTAAAAAAATCGAGAGACTAACTTGATGGAATAATAAAGTTGAAGGACTACAAACTATATTTATATTGTTCAAGGACCAAATAGGAGAGAGAGCAATAATTTAAGGACTAAATTGAAGATTTACCCTATATTATATTTATAAACTAAGCATTATACCTTTAGCATTAGGTTCTGGACAGTTGGTTTGGGGAGACAGTGGTCAAGCAACTGGTACCAGGCATAAGAACCAGGGCCATAGAAAAGGAATCCATAGGAAGTCATTCGCAAAGCACGTAGCCAATCATGATCTGAAAGGAGCCTCGACAATACATCCTAAAGGAAACCATTTTGTTAAGAACAAACTCCAAATTATCACCATTTATTTCTAATGCAAAAAAAAAAAAAAAAAAGCAGCTCTCGTTCACCCTCTCAGCATATGACCAAAACCAAAACTTACTCTACAGTGCTTGTTAGGCACCCAAGAATTGGATTCCTTAATTTAGAGGAAGAACACTAATATTTAGAAAAAAACAGATATGTAATAATAGGAGAGAATCTCTCCAAAGAAAATGATACACAAGAGCGGATACGCTCCTACAATGGTTTACACCACTCAATTTCTAAAGTTGATAAAAGATGATTTCTAAAGGAGTGGAAGCTTCTATTTAAAGACTTCCAATACATTAGGATAGAGATTAGGTCTAGGTAACTAACTAATAACAAAAACACCAAAGCAAGTACACTTATACCACTACTAACAACTTAGGAAACTCAACTACTAACAAACTCCTAATTATCCCTATTTGTATATCCTAACATTACACCCCTCTTCAAAACAACCTTGTCCTCAAGGTTGACATATACTAAATTCTTCTTGTTCAATGGTTATAAAAAAAAAAAATATTCCTCCAGGATCCCATTGTTGGAAGCTTGATGAACCTGCTGCCACCAAAGGAAATCCTTCTGCTGGAGCTTCAATTCCTCGTTGTTCCCTTTGAATTGGTGGATAAACTTGTGACCCAAAAATTATAATATATGATGTGTTTTGGGTGCTGTTTTTAGCCAAAAAACATAGCATTGTTGCTGCCTCCTGTATTGATGCGTCAAATTTCATCTTTATGACCCAGTTGCTCCACTCAGCATCTTGATTTTGACCCATTAAATCTGTTGCATAATTGACCCTTAAAACTGTACTATATGCCCTGATTTTGTTGTTTGCATCATTCACCTTAAGCTGTTTGACGTCGAATAGCTCTGGCGGAGGTGCTTGGATCTCCTCAGTTGACATGCACAATTCTTGATTTGACAGTTCAGACAAGAGATAAAGCCGGTCAGAATCCTTTGAAACCCAGAACCGGTCTCGTCACTACCACAATTCTGCTTCTCGTTGTTCTTTGCCTTGTCACCTAACACGAACCACTGGCTCTCCCTTGACAACCCTTTGTGGCTTTCGTCATAAATCTTGGAAACTTTTTCCGTCAATTGAATCTGACTTGTTGATGTTGTATGTCCGTTCTTGACAGAGTCTTCCATCTCAGTAGTAGACTTCGGTTTCTCCTTGAGTTCCAAAAAATATTCTTTGATTTCACAAGGCGCAAGGCTGATCAGAGACTGTCCTGACACTGATTTACTTCTTGATACCAGAATTAATTCCTTGATTCCACTCTTCATTTCTTCTATTCCCTCCTTCAGTAGCTTTACGTCTGTCTTCAGTTCTTGCATCAGTTTCAGACAAGAGATAAAGCCGGTCAGAATCCTTTGAAACCCAGAACCGGTCTCGTCACTACCACAATTCTGCTTCTCGTTGTTCTTTGCCTTGTCACCTAACACGAACCACTGGCTCTCCCTTGACAACCCTTTGTGGCTTTCGTCATAAATCTTGGAAACTTTTTCCGTCAATTGAATCTGACTTGTTGATGTTGTATGTCCGTTCTTGACAGAGTCTTCCATCTCAGTAGTAGACTTCGGTTTCTCCTTGAGTTCCAAAAAATATTCTTTGATTTCACAAGGCGCAAGGCTGATCAGAGACTGTCCTGACACTGATTTACTTCTTGATACCAGAATTAATTCCTTGATTCCACTCTTCATTTCTTCTATTCCCTCCTTCAGTAGCTTTACGTCTGTCTTCAGTTCTTGCATCAGTTTGTGATGTTTGCTGACCCCATTCTCCTTCTTCTCCGCCTCAAAGTGATCAACACCAAGCGGTTCCGACGGAGGTGGTGGCTCGACTAATGCCAGTGATGCAGTATGCCTGAAGCTCTCCGCAAGCTGATGGACAACCGACTGTTTTGGCAGAGGTGTTTGGATTTCATTTGTCATCGTGTATGACTCTTGATTTGACAGTTTCGACAAAGACACATTGCTGGTCAGAATCTTTTGAGACCAGGAACCGGTTTCGTCATCCTCGCGTTTACCTTTCTCTTCTTGTTTTACCATTTCACAAAGAATTTGTTTGTGGGTTTTGTCTTCCTCTGCCTTACAACCATTGTTTCTCCTTCCAAATCTACGGATCAAACATGTGGAAAAAGATTCCCAAGTTGGATTTGGGTTTTCTTGATCCCAAGAACGAAACCAAAATAGTATCGAAGCATCCAAGCTCATGAATGCCCACTGCACTCTATCAAATCCATGAATTTCATGCTCCACAAAGAACTTTTCAGCCCTTGCAACCCACCCAATAGGATCAGTCCCTGAAAAGTTGGGCAGCTCCACCTTCTTGGCCCACCAATCCTCTATTTCCATGCACACTGGCCTCCTTCGAATCCGGCAGGTCGGACCAATTGGTCCGACCTGTCGGATTCGAACCAGCAGATATGTAATAATAGGAGAGAATCTCTCCAAAGAAAATGATACACAAGAGCGGATACGCTCCTACAATGGTTTACACCACTCAATTTCTAAAGTTGATAAAAGATGATTTCTAAAGGGG
Source organism: Cicer arietinum (assembly GCF_000331145.2). Classification (NCBI taxonomy): domain Eukaryota; kingdom Viridiplantae; phylum Streptophyta; class Magnoliopsida; order Fabales; family Fabaceae; genus Cicer; species Cicer arietinum. The sequence continues at coordinate 20,003,237 of NC_021165.2, forward strand.
TGGAAACTTCTATTTCAAGACTTCCAATACATTAGGATAGAGATTAGGTCTAGGTAACTAACTAATAACAAAAACACCAAAGCACCTAACAGTGCTTCTGTTTATGTCCAGAAACAAATTGATTCAGTAACAAATGATTGATAAGAAAAACCGCTTCTGTAGCATTTAACTATAAATACAGTTTATGTTTAGGACTGACAGTTCATTGGCAGCACAGCAATATGAAAAACATAATGTTTTTGTCTAAGGTCTTTAACCAATTACTCAACAGTAACTGTTGCTTTTAAAATGATTTAAATGCCCTTAATCTTGTGACACAAGCAATGCAGCCTGACTTTGGTTTAACAGAATTCGAGTAAGATGAAAAATACAGAATTAATAAAATGTAATAACAATGATTACAATCAATTTTTGTGTTTCACAATACCCAATTGATCCCAAACCTATCTTCCTCACTTGTGTTTTCTCTCAGATTTTATTTCATGTAACAATAATGAATGAATTGAATAAAGCAACTCACTAACTAGCTTTATATATAAGGCAATGTGAACATAAAAGAGTTGGTTATTCTCTAACTAACTTATTCATCAGTTCAGCAAGTTAGTTATCCTTCTATTGCCTTGCGAGCCGTTCACAAGCTTCATGACTGAGCAGCTGATGGGATGGCCCATTGAGATTGCACAGGTTCAAGGCCCAATTCATGAGTGCCAGTGATCAACAGTAACACTATAAGTTTAAGAGTGACATATAACCAATGAATATTGTTTTCTCTCAAGCTTTTCATCTCCAACACACATGAAGAACACAAATTGTTTCCAAAGTGCACAAGTAAAAATAGATTTCCATTTGTTTTAGTAAATTTATCTAACAACAATATACTTTATTCTGCTCCTGAAGAGTTTAGTGACAAAACTCACACTAATTGAGAACTGATGATCGTGGGTTCCAACGAGTGCGCCAACATATTAAATATGCAAACAGCTGCTATATACTTACGGGACAACAACAATATACTTTTTTACATTACATTAAACTAAAAATAGATAAATACACCTAAAAAACAAGCTTATTCTTTTTATAAAAAAAAAAAAAAAAAAAA
>NC_021165.2:20005019-20017928 GCF_000331145.2 Cicer arietinum
CTTTTTAAAAAAAAAAAAAAAAAAAAAAACACATTTTTCCACCTACCTGAGAGGCATTTTCGTCATCCTCTTTGGCTTTGCTCCAACGGTTCCTGAATTGAGCGATTGTGTCACCAGTAAGGGCGAGGGAGGCGGCGGTTAACGCCTGTTTCACCGGGAACTGGAAACCACCTCCGGCAGCGGAACCAGGCGAAACCGAGTTGGAGCGAATACGACGCCGTCGAGAATCCGGCGACGTATTAAACTTCCAGAACCCGCAAAACCCACTCCCAATCGCGTCCATTTCCTCAATTAAAAAAAAAAACGATTTTTTCGCTCTCAATAATCTTATTGCACCACACTTATACGTGATTCTGATGTGAGTCGCTGAAACAAATAAAACACAAAAACGCAGCGTTTCATGCTCAATTTTTTCCTTTTCTAAATTCAAAAAAAAAAAGGATTTTTTTTTTCTGGTTTCAAAAACCAATTTTAAACTTAAAGCCACAAGTTTTCTCCAATTACCCAATTGGGTCTTCAAAATCAGTGACAATAATCGTTAGACTTTTTTTCTCTTTTCATTATTTCCAAATTGTACTTCATTCCTGATACCCCTTTTTCGGAAGTGAAACTAGGAAGATGTGTCAACTATAAATAGAACAAATTGGAACAGTTTTGATAAGTTTTTGTTGTTATTATTGTTAGTGGTATGAGTTATTCAGGTGAGTGTTTGTTGCAACTTGCACAACGTTGCATAAAGCACCAAAGACAAATGAAGCAAATTCATTCCCTTTTAATCACCAATGGCTACCTCATTTTTCAAAAACCAAAACCTTTAAACCATAATAAATGGATGCCAACACTTCTCTACAATGCACTCATAAGAGCCTATCATATTCACAACCACAACAAGGTCCTTTTTATATTTACCAGCATGCTAGCAAACCAAGCTTCACCCAACCCTCACACTTTCCCTCCACTCCTTAAATCAACTCCTTCCCTTGTCACAGCCCTTCATTCTCAAGCCCTCAGACGTGGCATCTTGTCTGACCCTTTTGTACTCACCACTCTCCTTGTAATCTATGCAACAAACAACCACCTTGCTTGTGCCCAAAAGGTGTTTGAGGAAGTTCCTCTCTTTTGTCTTGTTGCATCTAATGCAATGATCAATGCTTTCTCAATGAATGGCAATATGGAGGGTGCTCTGTCACTCTTTCGATCTATGATGTTCCGAGATGTTGTTTCATGGACAACTATGGTGAATGGATTTGCCTTTAATGGGGATTTCGGTGCTGCAATTCGGTTTTTTGGGATGATGATTACTCATAAGGATGTTGTGGGTTGTTTGGTGAAACCAAATGAGGCTACTTATGTTAGTGTGCTCTCTTCATGTACCAGTTTAGAAGGAAAAGCTGGTCTTGATTTTGGAAGGCAAGTTCATGGTTACATAGTGGTGAATGGTGTCGAATTGGGAGTTTTTGTGGGAACTTCGTTGATAAATCTTTATGGGAAGATGGGGTGTTTAAATTATGCTGTGAATGTTTTTAGAGTAATGGTTGCAAGAGAGGTTTGCACTTGGAATGCAATGATTTCTTCACTGGCTTCCAATGGTAAAGAGAAGGAGGCTCTGGACTTGTTTGAAAAGATGAAACTTCAAGGGCTAAAACCAAATAGCATTACCTTTGTGGCAGTTCTTACAGCATGTGCTCGTGGAAGATTTGTCAGGGAAGGATTGCAGTTGTTTGGATCAATGTCAAGAGAGTTTCAAGTAGTGCCAGTAATGGAGCACTATGGATGTGTGGTTGATCTTTTGGGAAGAGCTGGTCATATACAGGAAGCAGCTGAAATCATAAGAAATATGCCTTTTCAGCCCAATGAATCTGTATTGGGGGCCTTTTTGGGTGCATGTAGGATTCATGGAGCTATTGAACTCGGAGAAGAATTAGCGAAGAAGATGCTTAAATTGCAGACACAACACTGCGGTCAGTATTTGTTATTGTCAAGCATGAATGCGGAGAAAGAAAGATGGGATCATGCTGCTGATCTGAGGAAAGAAATTATGGAGGCTGGAATTCAGAAAATTCCAGCATATAGTATGGTTCATTTGACTTAATTTTGCTCTTCTCTATTCAATCTGGTGTCTATTTGCTCTTGTACATAATTTTGAGTCAATTTCATTCTAGTATTTGATAGAAATAGAACGGTGACAGCTTTCTGCCAAAATACTTTGTATTCTCACTAATCAGAAAAGCACATACCAAATCTCTCATTATTGAATATCTCAGTGAGATCAGAATGTGAGCAAATGTCAAACAAAGCTTAATATGAACACATTTTTTATTTATTTTTAAACCAGTTATTACAATGAAATGCCCCATGTATGGCTGCAAAATACATACACGTGCTAAGCGTCATGAATGAATAAATCTATTTATGCACTAACTTGAATCAGTTTGTGCTAAGCTAACAATGACTAATAGAAATACTTTTTTTGATTCTAGACCTTCAGCAATTATTAAAAAGAGGCTAAAAAAACATTTTTTTTCTTTTCGCCAAACTATAAGAAGTCGTGTTAAGTGTTAAGGAATGGTTGAATGAACTTCTAGCATTGGCGCCCCTGTTCTGCAACCATTAATAGTGCCTGCTGTTGTTCCTCTTCCTCTTGTTCTGCAGCCAACAATGCCGGCCGCTGTTCCTTGTCTGGCAATTGTGCTTCTCCATCTTCTACTTGTTGCATGACATTTTGTCGAAAATATCTGAGTATTACAAGCAACAAAAATGCTGCAAAGAAAATTTTATACGAATCAATTATCACAAAGTTGCAAAATGCAGATATTGTCAATTTAATGTGTCCACCACTTCAAGACCCTTAAGGGTCAGTGTCCTCCAGGAAAATGTGTAAAAGGAGTGCGAAAACTCTCTCATCAGGAAAAAAATGTTTCTATATTCCAAGTTAGATGAGACTACCAATACATTTCTGGAAACTGTTGACTCTTCACTAGTAATGCATCTTTTTGCAGAATGCTGTTATGACAGGCAAGTGGCTTTACTCAGAAAATTACCTGTGCAGATTCGAGTCTTTATAGTAGATAGATTCCAAAAGGTAATAAGTATAGATGCAACCACAATCTTCTTGTGTCCGCAAGTGCTCCACATGTCCAACAATCCCGATTTCATGCACTCAGCTGCAATAAAAACTTACCTATTATATAAAAAAAATGTGGACAGCCCTACAAAAACGTAAATGGATTGTATTATACCTCGCCGATTGATCTGAGTAGAGTAGCAAGAATAAAGCTTTGGTACACTGAAGCTAACAAAAAATCCTGCTCATAAATAGGCAATACTGTTATATCAGAACACAGATATGAAAAATAAATGATATTAATGATATTAATGATGATAACGACTTTATACAATTATTGTCTCACCAATGGCACTGAGCCTCCAAATTGTAATAAGATGTCCATACTCCGCGCCTAGTAGAAGCAAAGGAGCTACCTACAACAACAAGAAAAAAGACTTAACAAACGCTAGAAAGAGGTTTTTGCACTCAATCAGGAAACTAGGACTAATAAGGTTGCAGGTATTACTTTCAGGGTCATGGATGGTTCTCCAGAGAACAGCTCTCTAGTCTTTGAAGTTGCAAAATTCAAAATTGGAAGAATCAATTTCGCAAGACGTAAAATATCATCTTCTCTCAGCTTGGCAACCCTTTGCTTAGCTTGGCTTCTGAGCACATACAAAATGCAAATTCATTAATCCTACCATAGCTTAGAAGAAAAAACACACTACAGTTATAAAAATAAAAACTCATACCTTCGACAAACAGAATTTGAGAAAAATGAAACAGCCAGAAAGAGAATTGCCAATCGTGAAATAGCAGAGAAGATGCTGAAACAAGAAGCACAATTACATCTCAGAATTTTCCACAGTGCATAATAAAAATAAATAAATAAAGGTCCACAACAAAAAAGATAAAAAAGTAAAAAATAAAAAGCATTTGCTGACCTGAAGTTGAGGCCTTTGGTGAAGCAAGAAGACAAGAAGGAAAGAGATCCAAAACCAAACCAAAGGGAAGATTTTGATACATCTTTCCACATAATTAATTCAGTGATCAACATTCCAATGCGATCCAAATCACCTCCATTCTCTTCTTCACCTTCTTAAGCACCAAAGTAACACACATTAAAAATCAATCTCTACTCAAAATAACATAAAACCAAATCAAATAAATATAAAAACAGCAACAACAAAAAAACCACAAAATATACACATTGCTGCATTATTGTCAAATAGCCAGTTACTTAGCAGAATTTAAACAAATCACTGTTATATGACATGTTGTTAAGTACAAGGTATTATCAAATAGTAGCTGTTACGGTGCCATAGTTCCAAAGTGTTAGGGAATTTGAATAAAATGAACAGCAAAAACAAAACCACCAAATATATAAGAGTCTGTATAATCTGTGGAAACATTTTTTTTTTTATTTGTTAAAATTTGTGTTAATTTTATTTTTGCTAATAAAGAGATAAAATAGTTTTGAAGTGAACAATTATCTATATTAATAAAAATAAAAACTATTTATTTTTAAAAATGCATCTATTCTAAAGTTTCTTAACTCCTTATCAACAAATAAAATTTACATTACATTTACTAAATGAAAACATGAAAATAGACACGTATTATAAAACAGAAAGTAAACATAATATTTTAGACAAATTGAATTAGGCTTACTTGGGGATTGAAAAGGAACCAATGTGAGTTTATCCTTCTTGTGTTTTCCACTGTGTCTTGTCTTTCTCTGTTTTTCCACCTCATCAACAAACACAACCTCCTTCTCTTCCTCGGAACGCCTCCTCCACCGGCGGGAGTTTCTCGGAGAAGAAAGCGCTGCCCCTCGGGTCTTGCACCGGCGCCGTGAATCCAGAAGCTCATCGTCGAATCGTGGCTTGGATTTTCTTGATGATGGAGGAGAGAGGAGAAGAAGCTCTCTGAGAGGGAGACATTTAGTCGGAGATCGGAGAAGAGATAGCGGTGAAGGCGAAGATGTTGGCTTAGTGGTGGTTGGTGAGGGAAGGAGGTCGAGTGATATACGAAGAGGTTCGATGGTGGTGTTTTCAGCAATGCGGGATAAGGAAGAGGTTCGGGATTTGGTTCGGCGTTCGGATGAACGGTGGTGATGATGATAAGGGGTAGAATTGGAAGAAGGAGAAGAATCCATTAATGAATGCGAGTGAGAAGATTGTGTTTAGTGAAGTGGTGATTATTAAATGATGATGAGTGGAGACATTTTTGATATTGTAGCCGTTGGAAAAAGGCACTATTTATTATACTCACTAATTCGCAGTATCATTTCTTTTTAAGTCAAATCTAGTTCGCAGTGGATAACACTAAATTAAATGTATTTAGGAAAACTTTGAAAATAAATTCTTCTTTACATAAAATTCATTTGGAAATTTTGAAAAAAATAAATTCAAAACTCAAATTGGATTTCAAGTTAAATTTGATTATATATAAAAAATAAAATATACAGTTCACGTAAAGTAGAAGTAGTATAACGGTAGGGTATATAGAATAATTTCCTTTGGAGGTTCGCACACTAGGATATCCGAATGGCCCGTTAGGTATATTATTGGATATTAAACTGTGGTCCATTCATCTTAATTTTTTGAAAGAAGTCCGTTCATCGTAATAAAGTGTGGAATATTACAAAGTAAAAAATATTAAAAAAAAGTAACACTTTTGATCCAAAGAGTGAAACGATATTTGAAGGGTTAACATGATATCTATTTCTTTCATTGTAATTTTTGGACACATAGACGTATTTTTTAAATATATAATATTAATTAAATATTTATACATTAAATGTTTAATCATAAATTTATTAATTTTTTTATAATTTAAACTTATTAGCCTACAATAATTTTAAAAAATTTAAAGTTATTATTATGAATTAAATTAAATTTCATATATAAAATTAAATTCTTTAAAAGATCGTATTGAACTTCAAAATAGAATTTAATTTTATTAAATTATTAAATTATTAATATGTAAAAAATAATTTATTAATCTATTTATGAAAGTCTACTCTGTTTACAAAGTGACTGGTGTAAGCTTTTGAAATCTTGTGATACAAGATTAGGTTATTAAAAAGACTTTCAATAATGTCAAGTCATGCATTAAAAATAAATTTATGGCAAGTAATAAATTAAACTCAAATATTAGGTTTTCAATACAGACAAAACTCAGATTTTACCAAGGCTAATTAACGTAGCATATTTTAACCTTTATTTGCAACTTACAAGAATAGCATTAAGTTACATCACATTAATGACATCAATTAATCTTATACGTTTTTAACAAAAAAAATACTATCATATGCGGGCTTGGGCCGTTTTATATTAAAAAAAAATACTAGGAATGTATATCTATCTATGTAATTTGTTGATTTGCTCCTTTAAGTTAGAAGTCAGAAGTTGGTAAAATAAGTTACTTATATTATAATTATTTATGATTTGTTGTATATGTGTATATAATATAATGTTGTTTTTGAAATTCGAAAACCTTTGAAAACAATTTATGCCACCGAAAATATTACTGGGATGAGTCGCGGACTAGGTCGCTCTCTTTAAGACGTTTCGAGGCACTGCCCAAATATAGCACGGAGGCTACTCAAGAAAAGAAGAAGAAGAAGAATATAAGGGGGGGAAGTGAGAAAAGCCTCAGATATGGAGAGCTTTTGGTGTGCTTTTCCAAGTGAGGTGAGCTCTCTATTTATAGATGAGTTCAGCAACTGGATCAGAGAAAAAGGGGGGATCCAAAGGAGCACGGAGTCCATTTACTGGCCACTAGTAGAGTGCCTCAGAAATAGGAAACTTGATTGACAAGGCTCCTTGACCGGGCAAAAGTCAAAAACGTGGGAAAGACTCAGCTTTAGGGTTTTGACGTGGCACACATCTGAAGCTAAGTCAAATTAGGGTTTTGACTGAGCAAGGCACAGGAGACTAGTCTGTTTAGGGTTCGTAATATGTGACTCATCGCAAGCAATTAATTAATTAAATAAATAATTAATTTCCATCTGTTAAAAAACAATAATACACCACACCACAACCCGGACCGGACCGAGCCAAGCCGGACGGGCGGGCGGGCGGCGCGCGTGTGTGCGCGTGTGGTGGTCCGTTTGCTTGCGTTCTCCCTCCTTCACAAAATTGCGGTGCCCCTTGGGGCCCAACCCAATTGTGAAACTAACTCCTTATAAATGTCATAAATGAGTGTGTTCCCTCCAATGTGGGACTTCTCATTTTTCAATTCACACATTAAAGCCATCATCAATGCCAATTATGTTTCATCATTTCCAACATATAACATTCAATTTATTATAAATATTTGAAATTAATTATTTTATTTTTAAAATGAGTTATTTATTTTAAAAAAAGTCAAAATTTTACTCTCATATTTTGTATTTTAAAAACTATTGATAGCATGTCTTTTTACTATTTATCACCATTCATTGATCCACTTCAGTCAATTCATTTTAACCATCAAATGGAACCTTTAATTTAAAGAATATAATCTAATTCAACAAACACCCGAGTTTAACTATGTGATAAAATAATCCATGACAATACTTCACTTATCTATCAGCCAATTTATGATCTAGCGGAGTATTAAATGTCAATCTTAACAACAAGTGTGATATTATCATTGTTGTACTTTCATATATTATGAATGATCACTTATACTAAATTTTGTGTTTCAAAAAATATGATTGTGTTTTTTAAAACAATTTATTAAATTGGAAAAATAAAATGTAGTGCTTTTGTCGGATATTTTCTTTTAAAAGTTTCAACCAACTGCTGTTATTAATTTAGTACAAGATATAATATTACATGCTTTCTAACGTTCACTTTCAAAAATAATTTTTTGACAACAATTTTCATATATTTTTAGTTATTACGTGCTTCTTAATTAATGTTCACTTTAAAAATAATTTTTCGAGAACAATTTTCATATATTTTTAATGCAAAAAATAATAATCACATAAATTTTTTTATGCAAATAATAAATAATAATTACTCGTACACGTAACTTTAATAATTTTAGTTATAACGTTTTTTTTCTTAAAAGCACTCATCGCTGTTAAATTTGACGAGTTAAAAAATCAAGTTCACTTCATTATCATTATTGTGTTTAGGTTTTAGTTCAGTGAATTTATGTCGGAAGGCGAAATAGAAATTTTAAATTTTAAAAAATCACAATTTTTTGAATAATACTATTTAGTACCAAATATAATTAATAAAAAACATAAAAATATATATGAAAAAACTATTTTTAACTTTGTATATTTTTTATTATTTATATTTTCTTATCATATATTATTTCTCTAATTTTTTTAATTATATTAAATCACTCCATTTGTTCTTTCTTCTAAATCTCTAAAATAGAACAAATAAAATTACATTTCTCTCCTCTCATTCCCTCTTATAATTTAAACCGAAGATAAATTGAGTAATTTCGTGCCGTTTTCTTGGCATAGGAGGAGTTTTGCGCACAATTTCAGCAAGATTACGATATACGATTGTGTTTTTCGAACAATCATCAATCACCACGCGCCCAACGCGTCGGTCCCCTTCACATCGAGAGATCCTGTGGTTTTTCAGAAGCGCATTTTCTACACGCGCTAAACCGCGTAACGGAGAAGTCTCTCTCAAGTGAGTCACTCGCGCACACGCGTTGCTTCGTTATTTAACGGGAGCGAGAGAGACAGCGACGCGATTTCGGTGGCGGGTGGCAGGCACCGAAACAAAAATGATGTATGATACGGACTTGTGTTTCCAAGTTTCATCAATTTCAACAACCAAAGGACGCGTCAAGTGTTAGATAGTGACGCGTGTACAGATTACTTAGTGGTCAGCTTCACTTCCCCATTCATTCACCAAACTGTTTCTATAGAAAAAGAACGAAAGGGAAGGAACGATTCAAAAGATGTTCTAGTCTAGTGAGGTGATAGAGGGAGAGACGGCAATATACTCAAACAAAAAATAAGACACTTGTTACTAATAGTTTATTTTCAGACTTGGTCAATGCTATCCAATAATCAATATACCAATATTTCTCTGCTTTGTCAATTTTTATATGCAAAACCGCGTAACAATAGTCACTTTACTAAGACATTTTAATTCTTTCAAAAAAAAAACTAAATTTTAATTGTAATTTTATAATTTTTTACTTGATAGAAATTTTTTATTGAGAAAGAGTATAAATATTTTGTTTGTTAAAATATATAATTTTTTAACTTGATAAGATATTTTTCTAAAATCAATTATAAATAAAAAATAACATTTTAGAAGTTAATATATATATATACATGTTTTTTTTTTTATATTTATATACCTTGATTTTAAAAATAACATTTTTAATTATATGTCTTTTGAGATAAAGTATATAATATATACTTTCATATTTAGAACCAATTATTTCGTACAATTAGAGTGATGCAGAAGAATTTGTGGAATTATATGTATTAATAAAGTAATTAATTAACTAGTAATTTTAGCTTTAACATATAATATAGGTACTCTTAAGAATTACACCTTTCGGTTTTACAAATAAAAAGAAATGTTTAGTATTTTTGGGTTTTTAATATAAGAAAAGATACTCATTTAATTTAATGTATCTTAATTATTATTTTACTTTTATATCTTCCATGTCTTTTTAATTCAATAGAAATGGAGTATATATCTATATAGATGAGCTTCATCATTTTTCAAGATCATTTAATGCAAGTTATATTTAATCTAATCTAGAGGTAGCACCTTTTAAATCAAAATAATAATAATATCTAATTTATAAGATATTAAGGTTATGAGAGTAGTATAAATACTTATGGATTTTTTTTTTTAAATCATTATAAAAAACATGTAAATAATTTAAAGACAAGTTATTTTTTTTTATATAAATGATGATACTTCTAGTTCAATTGATAGTAGGAACGAATAAACGATAGTATTTTTCTTTTATATATTATCGCTCAAAGGAGTCGAAATAAAGGAATAAGATAAGAGAGTAAAAGAAGAAAATGAGGTAACATCGATAAGATATGTGCCTTCATACTAAACACATAGTGACGGTCTACATCTTCGAAAATGTGCCCATTAATTGTAAACAGGGCGGGCTTTGTCCCTCAGAAAATGCATGTATCAATAGCAAGGGCTTTAGTCTTCAGAAATGTGGGAACTTGAAATTCAAATTTTACGTTTAGATTATTTTTGATCGAGCGTTTTGGCCTTCGATAATGCACATAAGACTGTATCAAGTGCTTTGCCTTCAAAAACACTCATATTTTTTTTTCAAGTGTTTGAGCACTCGATAATGCACTTGGGTTTGTTTCGAGGCAATTAGCCCTTCAAAAATACCTTTAAAAATATTATTGTACTTCTCATTGATATTCTAAGGGTTGTGAAGCCCAAGACAATATATGAAGGTTGTAAGGCCCTCACTGAGGCTCCAAAAAAAACTGATTATTTTTGTAATGTATTAGCATAAAGTGTGTCTCTTGATAGTGTAAATGATTATATTTAAATTGGTTAAGTACATAATATTACAAACGACTTAACAATGAAAAAATTGAATGCATGCTACAAGTGAGGAAGACACAAGTAATTATATGTATGTTTTGTTCCATTTATACAATACTGAATATGAAATATATTTTTAGTATCATATGTGTTAATAATGACATCATCATGTTAAACATATCAATTATGATCTAGTGCACTTGGTACATTAACACAATGAAATATATGATGCATGAATGTGTTATATTACATAACATTATTGTTGAAGATGAGCGTCACAGACATACATAAGAAATTTTGTGTATGTTTGATTTCATTTATACAAGACTTGTGAATACAAATGTATTTTTAGTACCATATGTTTTAATAATGACATCGTCATGTTAAACGTATCAACTATGGTCTAGTGCACTGAGTACTTTAACACAATGAAATATATGATACATGAATGCGACACATTGCATAACATTATTATTGAAGGTGAACGTCGCATACGCACACAAGAAATTCTATGTATGTTTGATTCCATTTATAAAAGACTTGTGAATACATAATGTATTTTTAGTACCATATGTTTTAATAATGACATCATCATGTTAAACATATCAATGATGGTCTAGTATCGTTGGTACATTAACACAATGAAACATATGATGCATGAATGCGTCATATTGAAAAACATTATTGTTGAAGGTGAACGTCACACACACACACACATATATATATGATAATTTTGATTGTGATCATATAGACAACGATACCTCTATAACAAAGTGTGAAATAGTCTTTTACCAATTTTTTGCAACATATATGTTAATGAGATCACATATATACTCACACACAAAAAAACATTTTCGACTTCAAGCATACATAATACAAGAGAATTTTAAAACTTCAACTCCAACTCAACCTATTACTGAGTGCTTACATTTAATAGTCCAAACCCAATATTTGTTAGGCTTTTCAGATCGATTCAATTGTGATAATCGAGTTTGTTGGCTTTAGGTGGACCAATTTAATAAGTTTTCTACTGTATAATAGTATTTGAAAATCATTTGCAACTTTAACTACGATAAAAGTTACCATTCAAAAGTAAAAGCTCACGATTCTTCTTATTTTTATAATGGATTGTGATTTGACAACAACAAAAAAGTTGTGTGCATCAAAACTCAGCTCATATTTGATTTTTCTTGAACTATTGAATTGACATCAATCATATCAATAGGTATTTTCCATGATAATTTACGTATCTTTTTTATAATAAGTGCATCTACAATGGAGTGTCCCCCTAATAAGCACCACTTAAAACAATCATCCCCATTGTGGAGCATATAAATTGGGTGCTTCTTAGGAAGAGTGACTATGAAAACATTTTATCTCTTCATTTTTGCGAGTCCCACCTAATTATTTGTACTAAAATAAATGAGTGTTGTTCAAATGTAATGACATAGCGTCATTAGTGTAATCCAATCTAGCAATTGTTTGTTGAGGTGTTGGGTTGAATGATGCTTATTACAGGGTATGTTTGAAAAATTATAAAAAGAATTATTTGTATATGTGATATTCATCTAAACACCCAATTGGACAACTCCAATTTGGATGCTCTAAATAAAGTGAGAGAGTATTGAATATAATTGTAAAAGTTCAACAACTACCATCATTAGAATGTTCTGCTACCTTTGTTCCTAAACTTAAGATTTTATTGACTAAAACGCATAAATTAAAAAATTGCCAGTAATATTAAATTTGTTGATAATTAGTTGCTTTGCAAATTCACTCTTCAAGAAAAATATATTTTTTCCGTCTTAAAATAATTGATCCATTTATTAAAAAAAATATCAAAATGAATGACTCTTTTAATTTTAAATGTACTTTTTTCCATTTGTATCTTTTAATTAATATTATTGTACAATTTTCAATTCAATATATCCTACTATATATTTATAACATTAATGATGTACCAATATTCAACAAGAATAATTTAATAAAAATAATATTTTATTTAAAATTTATATATTTTTACTGATATGTGTGAAATGATCAAATAATTTAATTATTTTAAGAAAAATATAAATATAGTTTAAGTTTCATTTTCTATTTAGTTAAACTTTTATTGATGTTATCTAAAAATATATAAAATAGTTAGGATAAGATGTAAAGATGAATTTGAACTTACTAATAGTCTTAAGGAGAAAAGTAAATATAAACTCTATAAATGATATTTGAACTTGAAAGAGTCTTTAAGAAAAATAAAAAATAATCTATAATTAAGGATGGCGTATACCATAAAAAGTAAAAAAAAAAAAAAAAAAAAAAATGGGGGATTTTTGTAGACGCCTTGAAAGAAAG
>NC_021165.2:20018006-20026887 GCF_000331145.2 Cicer arietinum
TAAAAAAAAAAAAAAAAAAACTAAAAATAAGGATGGGGTATACCAAAAAAAAAAAAAAAAAAAAAAAAAGTAAACAATGGGCGATTGTTGTAGACGCATTGAAGAGAATGTGAAGAAGCAAAGACAGAGTGAATGGAGAAGAAGAATGTGAGCCGAAAAAACGGCCCATTAGGTTAAAAGCCGGCAGGCACGCACGATGCCCCACCCTCGCCGCTTGTCTCGAAATTGCCAAATGCCACGTAACCCCCCAACACACAACACACCTTTATCTTCCATTTCCTTTGGGCGGCGTCACGTCATTTACTATACTCTTCTTTCACTGCAAGCACCTCTCACCCACAAATCATTAATATATTTCCCCATTTTATTTTTCCATTAATTAATTCTTTTTTTTTTTGTATATATATTACCCCACACACACACACATTATCAAGCACCACTTGCACACGTAGTTAATCAATTATTCTATACTTATTATCATTACAATTCTCTCTTGCGAAACACACCATCCCCATCAATGGTTTCCAAACCCAAGAACGCCACTCTCAAAATCAACAAGCCTTGCAATAATGCAGCTGAGGTTCACTTCAGAGGCGTTAGGAAGAGACCGTGGGGTCGTTACGCCGCCGAGATTAGAGATCCCGGTAAGAAAAGCCGCGTTTGGCTCGGTACTTTCGACACCGCCGAAGAAGCCGCTAGAGCTTACGACGCCGCCGCTCGTCAGTTTCGTGGTCCCAAAGCCAAGACAAACTTCCCTCCTCCCTCCGACATCAAAGAGGATAATAACGTTAATAATCAGAGCCCAAGCCAGAGTAGCACCGTCGAGTCGTCCACACCGGAGCGTGAAATCACGCGCCCTCGTGAAGTTTCAGGCGGCGTAATGGATCGTTTCCCGTTTCTTTCGATCCAGCAACAGTATATGCCGTTTTCCGGTACCGGTGGTGTTGCTGTTGATGGAATGGTGACTGCTGTGCATCCGGTTTTCTTTCTCGACCCGGCGGCTCGAGCTGAGTTTCTGAATCAGAGATTTTCTCCCCGGTTTGAACCGAGTCCGGTTGAGTTTAACATCGGGTTTTGTGGTGGGGTCCAGAGCGATTCAGATTCATCCTCTGTCGTTGATTGTCAGCCCAAAAGAGCTCTCAATCTTGATCTTAACTTAGCACCACCAATGGATGTTTAATTTTTTGAAACACCTTTTCAATTATTATTTTTTTTATATAAAAAAAAATCTCACCGAATTTTAGAAGAAAAGTAGAAACCTGAAAGCAGGATGGACAAGTTTACTGTTTTTTTTTGGAAGATTAATCTCCCATTATTTTGAGGAAGATCTAAAAGTTGTTAATTAATTACATCCTTTGATGTAAATACTCATGTTAGCTTTGTGTTTTCATTTTCGTTTTGTCTGTTTTTCATTAACTAATTAACCAGATTAAAGAACATGATGCCAAATTATCTACTAATACTATTTTCATGAACGATTAATTCAGGCCAATGTTTTTATTCATGTTGCTCCTCTGCTTTTTATCGTTAATGCTAAATTATATTTTATTCTCATACAATACATATTGAAAATAATACAATAAGCAAAATTGGCTTAAATTTTCATGACAAAAGTTGTAAACAACTTGTTGATTGGAGTAATAGGGGGATAAGACACCTTTGTTAACAAATAATATTATCTAACAACCTTATCATAAAGATCTAAAAGAAGGATACAGTTTCAATTTGATCTTTAAATTTAAATATGTGATCTCAAATTATTGCATAAAGAAATTACGTGTCTAAGGTTTTAAGAAAAATAGTCACCACATCGACCTATTACTAGTATAAGATGAATGAAAAATTGAGATTTTCGATCTGTCGTTCCTCATTCTTAAGTTTTTTTGCTAGGATTTTGTATTTAACGTCGGTAAAAAATAGTCTGACTTTTATTAACAAAAAGAAACTTCAGACTCAAAAAAATATTTCTATTTTGATTTCTTAATGTGTACTGTATTTGTCTTTTTTTATAAGTAAAGTTTATTTTCTTCTGATTATTATCAAATGCGAACTGAAAAATTAAGTAAACTATGATACATAGCTGCGGACATTTCCGTGTTTATTGCCATACACAACGCGTACGACAAACGGCATATAATACTCCCTGTACTTAAAAAAATATGGTGTTCATTATATATATATATACCTAAAATAATTTTTGGATTTGTATATATTCACTTCATTTCTAATTATAAGTATTTAAAAAAATTTATCTTTCAATAAGTTTTTGTGCAAATTATTATTTTTATTTATGATTTTTTTTAAAACTTACACTTATAAATACTAATATTTTATTTTGAAATGCAAAAAGTTGACATTAAGTATATTTATGTACAATGTACAATTCAGTACTTTCTTCTCTTCTATCTTTAGTTTAAGTTTTTTTTTTTTTTTAACTCTTTAAGAAAATTAAGATATAATTATGATGTATTTTTTTTAAAGATATTAATGGTATTAATTAGCATTTGAAAAAAAGTTAATTTAAGAATAGACTATGAGTCCTTATATTTTGAGAGTAATGGGATAAATATATAGCTTTAAAGTACAAGGACATGCTTTTCAATGTGGTGTACAAAAGAAGGCTTGACTTACTAGAGTATTTAGTGCTACCTTATATTTTCAATAAGATTTTAAAGCAAAACTAACTATAGGTAGCGACAGTAAAGGAAACATTTCATCTTCCTTACCTGATTTGCAAGATTCACATTTTGGTAGCTATTACAATTAGGAGTCGAAGAAAACTCAGCATCCGATTTTAATTTTTCTAATGAGATGTAAGATTTAACTTTTTTATTTTTATATATATTGAGATTTGGATTTCCACTCAACACCAATTCATATATATAAAATTATAAATTCATATTTATTATGATTAATATAATAAAATTTAAAAATATTAAAATTGCATTTTGTACAACGATAAAATTATACTTTTTAATATATATATATTTAATATGTAAATGTGTATTAAATTTAAAAATGATAATACTTTTGGTTAGACGTATTTGATGCGTGCGGGATGAAGATCAATATTCTCAAACTCGTCTCAACCTCTAAACATCCCATCAAAGTGAGTTTTTTCCAATCAAATCGGAACGAGTTCAAGTGGGTACCCGATGGTGCCTGTTGTCATCCCTATATTTTGATATTGTTTTTTAAGATTTTGTGAAATGTTTTTTAAATTTTATACTCTCTTTCTTGTCCTTTTTATAAGAGATCATTGGGTTAAAATTTTATACTTCCTATGATTATATTATAAATTAAATACATCAACTTTAATTGATCAAAATTTTAATTCAAATATCTTTTATAAAAATGATCAAAGACAGTATTTTGCACCAAATATTTATTAAAGAAATTAAGAAAAGTCACTAAAAAAATTAAAAAAGGTAAAAACAAATTTTATACTTTAAAAGGTAAATGATAACAAGTTCGCCAAAGACATTTAGTTAAGACATCAAAAACAAAAATATATTTTTTAAAGTTGTGTATTGAACGTGTTTTATGTCTTAAAAGATAATTTTTCTTACATAAGTTTTATTTGTTTGTTTCCTTTTTTAATTAATTAACAAGTATACTTGAGGGTACTAATTGTCGTCGACTAAATACTACTAAATAAGGAGAAGTTATAATTGGTACGGTTTAATACTAAAATTAGATGAAGAAAAAGATGCGGTCGATAAAAAAATACTTTAGTATTTTATGTAAAAATGTGTGAAAAATGGAAAAAAGTATTTGCTAATGACACCCATAAGCAAATACTTCAGTGTTTTTTTCTCCATATATCTGTAAAAATTTGATGAAATTAGAGTTCTCTTTGAATAAAATTTTAGTAGTATAGTTATAAGGTCGTTGATATGCGAATTTTTTAATTTAAATTCAATATTTTTTGCTCTTAAAATGTGTCACTCATTAAATTATTTAACAAAAGAATTTAAAATAAATTAACCAATTCTTTTAGGCAAAATTTATGTTGTTAATATTAGATACTTTATATTTATTATTCCTAAATTTTTGATAATATACACAATTAGCTTTATTAATTTTTTTTTTTGTTAAAAAAATCTTAGACAAATTAGTATGTGGAGTTTATTAAGGTAAGCCATATCTTAAGGTTCAAAAAATGCTAATATATGTATTTATATATAAAGTTATTATTG
Organism: Cicer arietinum; assembly: GCF_000331145.2. Classification (NCBI taxonomy): domain Eukaryota; kingdom Viridiplantae; phylum Streptophyta; class Magnoliopsida; order Fabales; family Fabaceae; genus Cicer; species Cicer arietinum. The sequence continues at coordinate 20,022,206 of NC_021165.2, forward strand.
GCGAAGGAGTTAACTTGAGTCTATAAAATTTGAGTTGATTTATTACCAATTAATCATTCTAATTATTAACTAGCTTTTAGTAATTCAAGAAGACAGATGTTGAGAAGGAATAAAAAAATAAGTGAAAAATATATTATACATTAGTTAAAATATAGGCTAAATACCACCTGTAGTCTCTTAACTTAATTTTAGTTAATGTTTTAGTTCTTTATTTTATTTTTTTTCGATTTGGTCATTTGTTTTAATTTTAAGTAACAATTTGATCTTTAATGTTTTAAAATGTCAACAATGTTATCCTTATTTTTTTTAAAAATTCAAAAAATTTATAAAAATTTCAAATAAAACCCATAAAATTAATTATCTTCCTCAATATAATACAATTTCATCAAATTCATAACTTAAATCTTTAAATAAACTCATATTTTTAACTCTAACAACATCAAATAAAGAATGACAAATATGACTTTACTTGAAGATTTGAGTTATGAATTTTATTTTATATTAAAGAATATAATTAATTTTATAGGTTTTGTTTGAAAATTTTGATGAATTTTTGTAAGGATAACATTGTTGACATTTTAAAACATAAAAGATCAAATTGCCACTTAAAATTAAAATAAAGGACCATATCGAAAAGAAAAAAAAAAGATAAAGGACTAAAACGTTAACTGAAATTAAGTTAAGGGACCACGAGTAATATTTAGCAAAAAAAATATACTACCTCATTTATTTTATATGTTAGATTTAAATTTGAAATTTGAATCATTTTATATTGAAATCCAATATAAGGATTATATAGGTGATTTCATTATTAAAATTTGTTGGCCACACTTTATATTTTTTTTAAAAATTTGAATTTCAACACAAGAGGATTTAGATCATGTCTTAAATTTGTACTGGCATGTTATGACGAAGAAAATAATTGTTCACTTGAGAGAGAAATACACATTCATAATGATAATGATGTGATAAATATAATATGTTAAAAATGTGATAAAAAAAAAAGGAAAAAAATGTTGGATTTGTATAGAAAAGTTTTCTTCCAATAGTTTCTATATATTTGGACTTACATATCATAAATATCAAGTATGAACCAATAATTGTTGTCCGAGCAGGTGGTAGATACTATCCATATTAATGGAGAAAGTTGGTTTTTTATGGGTCAGCCGAATAATGTGAGCACACACATGGATTATTTGACAGTTGCTAACGTCATTAGATCTCATAGTTTTCCACTTTGTTCAACCCATATATATATTGTGTTGAAAATATTGAGCACACCTTTGGTCACTCATGTGGTCGAGGATAGAGGATAACTATACATAAGCGCGCGACATGATTCTTGGGCAAGTATGTTGCTTAGCAGCAACAACAACTGTTGCAATAGCCGCGAGTAATGAGCCACAACGGACAACTCCAGCGCAATGTTGAGTTAAATGTAATATCAACGCAACGCTTCTTTACTTTTTTGTGCAACGCAACCTTGTGTTTCAATATTGTTATTTGCGGCGAGTTTGACGCTTTTTGATAGCCTACACTCTCATATAAAGATGACATTGGTGAGTTTGGTGACATCATTTGAATTTATAGGCGTAATCCCTCTACTTTATATAGAACTCTAGTGTTAAAAGGCAAACGGACGGAGCTATTTAATTGTTATCTATAACGGTCATGTTCTTAACTAATTTTCAAATTTTGATGGAAATATCTCTTCTATTGAACATGTTATTATAAATTTGTAAACCAAAAAAATAGACCAAATAAAAAATACGTGAGATTAAATTAATAACTCTATATAAATATTAGTTAAATGAGATATATCTATGTCTTGTATAATTTAGTAACTATATTATTATATTTTTATTTTATCTAGCCTATGAAAAAAGTATAAACATATAATGAGTTGGGACGGGAGAGAGGGGGGCAACCACCATTGATAAATGATAAATATACTTAAATGTTTTAATTTTTTTATTTTGATCAAATAATTTAGTAGTTAAATTTACACATGTGTTTACATATTGATATTCTAACAGCTACCAAATAAATTGTATCAATAAAACAGAATCATTTTTAATATGTTTAAAACATAAATTTTTGCTTTTAATTAAGTGTATAGGTAAGTATTTCATTGATTAATAGATCTTGTTAACAAATACTCTAAAAATATAAATTAAACAATTAAAAGATCTTCGTAGAAGTTTTGAGTTGAATAACAACACTTTCAAACTAATATTTAATAATTAAAAAAAAAAATAAACATACTATTTTTAAGATATTAGTAATACGGTCTTTAATCTCAAATATAAATATAAATAAATAATAAAATTAATATATTTAATTTAAATTTAAATTAAATATTTATTTTTATTTTTATTTTTATTTAAAATCAGAGTAATAGTAGTATATTGATTCATTAACATGTATTTATAATCTTAATTTTTGTTTGAGTTGTAAATTTAATAACAAAAATTTAATATTATAATTTTTAAAAATAAAATTCAAATCTCTAAAAATATCATGTATTAATAATAACTTGTAGTTTCTTATTTATTTTTAAAAATTCATTAACATGTTTTTGAAGTTATTAACAAAAAGTGTTTTCTCTTAAAAAACAAAAAGGTATTTTCTCTTAAAAAACAAAAAAGTGTTCTTAAAGAATTGGGTAGCGTTTGCATTAGTTAAGTAATAAATTAATGAGTTTAGGATTGGTGGTGTGGTGCACCGACTACAAATGGTAGAACTAGAAACAAGTAAATAAAGAGATTTTGTAGTATCCTATTTGGGTCCCACAGGAAGCGCTCCGTGTTGACTGCTACGTGTTAAATGTCTGAGTATACAGTGCCTGGCACGTGTGTACCGTTTTTGCCGTCTAGATAACTGTTGTTTTTTGTTTTTTTTTTAATTATAAAAAATCCACTCTTTTACTCCACCTGTTTAGTTTAATATTGCGGCTAGTGGATAGCTTGCTTCCAAGTAATTGAAGAAGGAGGCAGGAAGGAATTTTGAAAATACTCAACACGAATATAATCATATTCGAAAATTTAGTGTATGTCATAATAACAAGGTGAGGGAGGAGTAAGAAGCAAGATACATAATGACGAGTAAAGTGTAAATTGAAAAAGAAAGAAAAAGGCATTCAGTTTTAGTTTTAGTTTTAGTTTTTTAAATTTATTTGGCAATTTTATTTTTGAAAACTGTTTTTAAGATGAGAAAATTAAAAAACTTGTTTAGCAAATTATTTTCCAAATATATTTAGGAAACAAAAATAAAAAATGTGTTTGATATATATATATATATATATTATATTTTACATTATAATTATTTTCTTAGAACTTCTTTTATTAAAAATTGTTATATTAATTTATGATTTATTTTTTTATTACTTAACATTTATGAGAAAAAAAATTATTTATAAGACAATAATATTAATGAATTTTAATCAGTAAAATTTAACTCAATCAACAATACCAACATTGTTATGTTGAATTCATGATCACTATTTTATTGTGGAGTTATTAGTGGTACCTGTACTTTGGGAAACCTTTTATATAATATATTTATAAAAAGATTCAAAATACTCTATTTTAACATTTTTACATCAAATTTTTTTACTTTAAAACTTATATATTCACAACTCCATTGAATCTTTATAATATTTTGTAATTTTTATTAACTTTGTATTATTATTAAGGCTAAATTACATTCGTGGTCCCTTAACTTAATTTCAGGTAACGTTTTGGTCCTTTAACTTTTTTTTCTTCCCATTTCAGTATTTTATCTTTTGAAATAATTTCAATTTTACACTTTAAGTGAGATTCCGTTAAGGCAACGTTAACAAATTCCCTCATCCGTTTTCTTTTTAGTTTTTTCTCTTTGATATTTCTAAATCTCTTGTTTGGTATTCTCATCTCCACTGATTTCCCTCTTCTCATTTTCGTCTTCTTCCTGTTTTTATTTTCTCTGATCTCCGTGAAATGCTATCGTCTTCGCGTTTTCTTCCTGAATTTCCGTGAAATCATAAATTAATTTCAACGATAACTATAAGGAATCGAAGAACACACCATTGGAGTCAAGCTTCAAGAAATCGTAATCGCACATTGAGAGGAAAAGGTAACGTGTTTATGGATTCTGATGTTTAATGATCTATTTTATTTTAGGGTTTAGGTTTAAGGTTTAGTTGGGTTCTTATGGTATTTATTAGTTGCATGTGTTTGATTTTGAATGATTTTATTTTTACATGTGTTGATTATTTTGGGTCAAGGGTTTGTGGTCCACACATACATATTACTTCCTGTTTTTCTAAGATTATGGGATCAGATCTGTGGTCCCTACCATTTGATTATAATTTTCTATTAATGGGTTTTTTTTATGTGTTTTCAATGTAAAAAAAGCAGAATGGATGTCTTTTTCGTCGATGTTCACCATGGAGGGTATTTTTTGGATGACACAATGGAAGTGTACCAAGGTAAAGTTTCTAATTGGAAATGTGATGCTGACAGGTGGAGTTACTTTGAGATTTTTGATATTATTAAACAAATGAGGTATCCTGAAGTTATTAGTATATGGTATGAGGCGTATGGTGAGAAAAAGTTTTTGGAAAATGACATTGGGGCAATGGAAATGGTAAATTTTGCCAAGGCTAATGGGAAAGTGAATTTGTATCTTATTCATCCAATATC
>NC_021165.2:20027073-20054689 GCF_000331145.2 Cicer arietinum
TGAAGATGAAGAGGCCAATATGCAAAGTGAGAAGGAATTATTTGATGAAGAGTATTTTACAGAGGAATTGGAGAGTGATGATTTACAAGAAACTGATAAGTATCCTTTATTTGTCATGCCAAAAAAAATGGAAGATTATAAGTGGGTTTTAGGAACCCTTTTCACTGGTAAAGAAGAATTTAAGGAGGCTATGACAACATATGCCATTCATAATGGGAGGGATTTGAAGTTTATAAAAAATGACAAACTAAGAGTGAGAGTTAAATGCAAGAAAGGTTGTGAGTGGTTTGCCTATTGTGCAAAGTTACCTGATGAAGATACATGGCAACTTAGGAAACTAGTTGACACACATTCATGTAATAGAGAGTATAAGGTCAAATTTATGAGATCAAGTTGGCTCGGGAAAATATTGTACTCAACAGTTAAAGAGAACCCGAACATAAAAATTACAGATATTTCTAACAAGGTTCATCAAAAGTGGAATGCTGGAGTAAGTAAGATGAAGGCATTCAGGGCACGTAGGGTTGCAATTGATATGGTTGATGGATCATTCAGAGAGCAATATATAAGATTGTATGATTATTGTCACGAGTTATTAAGATCAAATCCAAATAGTACAGTTAAGTTAGAAGTCCAAGCTACAAATTCAGAGGTAACTGACTATGTGGACAGACCACTTTTACCTAGTTTTCAACGCCTATATATGTGTCTTAATGGATGTAAAGAGAGTTTCCTGATTTGTAGACCAATAATTGGTCTCGATGGTTGTTTCCTTAAAGGGTATTATGGGGGTATGATTCTGGCTGCTGTAGGTAGAGATCCAAATGACCAAATGCTTCCAATTGCCCTGGCTGTAGTTGAAGGTGAGACAAGAGATTCATGGACTTGGTTCCTTAAATTATTAATTGATGACTTGGGTAGACAACAAGCATGCAAGTCCTACACCTTCATATCTGATCAGCAAAAGGTACGCATTAAAGTTCTGTTTTGGTAATTCTCTTAGATTGGTAATTCTGTTTTGGTAATTCTGTTAGATTGGTAGATTGAAAATTTTGTTTTGGTAATTCTGTTAGATTGATAATTTTGTTTTGGTAATTCTGTTAGATTGGTAATTCTGTTTTGGTAATTTTGTTTAGATTGGAAATACATATCCTAATCACCTTGTGCATGACTGCAAGTGTTTTTGCATTGCATTGAATTAGATCGATCATAAAAATAAGAATGCAGGCTGCATAAAAATAAGAATGCATTGCATTAACCCCCAAATCCGATGACAGAAAAAATACATATAAGATTTATATCGAATTTTATTCCTTAAATAAAATTATATTTAATTTTGTTTGTGCCACAAGTTCTAATACAAGAAAGCTGCAGGCTGCATACTTTTAGCATCAAATAGAAAGTTGCAGGATGCATATTTTTTAGCATCAAATAGAAAGTTGCAGGCTGCATATTTTTAGAATCAAATATAGGATGAGGGTGACTTGTGTGTAGGCTTAGGAGTTCGGTAATTCTGTTTTGCAGTCTTCTTCATCAAATATCTATAAATAATTCATCTTTTCTGACTTTGGATATGTATTTCCCTTTGTTAATGCAGAATTTACTGTATTAAAAAACCTTTAGAGCACACATTAAAGTCCATATTCATTATTTTTTGTTGTTTATGTAAGGGACTATTGCCTGCAATGGATGAGTTGCTTCCTGAGGTGGAACAAAGATTTTGTGTAAGACACCTCTATAACAACTTCAGAAAAATTCACCCAGGGAAGAAGCTTAAGGAATTGATGTGGAAGGCAGCCAAGTCAACATATCATCAAGCATGGGAAAGAGAAATGAAAAAGTTGAGGAAAGTTAACGAAGAGACCTACAAATATTTAGTGAAGATTCCTCCAAGGTTTTGGTCAAAGTCAAGATTTAGTTTCAATTCTAAATGTGATGTGCTTGTTAATAATATGCCAGAGACATTCAATAGTGTCATCATTGGACCTAGAGGGAAACCCATAGTGACAATGTTTGAAGACATCAAATTGTACTTAATGGAAAGGTGGGCTAGAAATAGAACTACATTAGAAAGGTACACTTGTTCTGTTCTGCCTCAAATCAAGAAAAAGTTAGCAAAGGAACAAGAATTATCAAGAATGTGGTTGTGTAGGTAATGTTGTTTTTTATGCTTTGGTTTTGTTTTGTTTTTTAATTCTATGGTTCTGAAATCTACCTGAAATCGATTTTGAAACATGTTTATTATGCTATGATTTTGAAACATGTTTATTATTCTGAAATTTGTCTGAATTCTGAAACCTGTTATTCTGAAATCTGCCTGAATTCTGAATTATGATTTCTGCCTGATTTTCCATGATTCTGATCCTGATTCTGATCTTGTTTATGCTATGATTCTGATCCTGATTTTGCCTGATTCTGGTCCTGTTTATGCTATGATTTTGATCCTGATTTTGCCTGATTCTGTTCATTTCTGTTATGATTCTGTTCATTTGTGTTCTGTTATTCTGAATTGTGATCCTGATTTCTGACTGAATTCTATAATTCTGATCCTGTTATTCTGAATTTTGCCTGAATTCTGAATTATGATTTCTGATTCTGATCATTTGCCTGATTCTGTTCATCTCTGAAATCTGTTTCTGTTCTGATTCTGATTCTGTTATGAAATCATGTGTTAATTGTTCTTATTCTTATTGAACAAGGTATGTTGGTGAAAATATATTTGGAGTTAGTAACATCAACCACACAGGAGACAAGTTTGTGGTATCACTGGAAAATAGAGAATGTTCATGTAGGAAGTGGATGCTCACTGGAATTCCCTGCTGCCATGCAGTTTGTTGTTGCAACTTCCTCAAAAAAGATCCAGAAGACTTGATTCCAACATATTATAGGCGAGAGACATATGTGGCATGTTACCGACCTGTTATTTACCCAACAAATGGACAAAATATATGGGCTCAAACTCCATATCCTGATGTCTTACCGCCACCATCAAGAAGGCTTCCAGGAAGGCCCAAAAGGTCAAGGAACAAATATGGCGATGAAAAAAATAAGGACTCGACAATGATTAGTAGGAAAGGGATGTCAAGTAAGTGCAGCAACTGTAAACAATCTGGATAACAAGGCATCATGTCCAAGCCAAACCCAAGAAAACCAGTCTCAAACTGAAGTTGGTCAAGCCCAAACTGAAGTTGTCCAAGCCCAAACTGAAGTTGTCCAAGCCCAAACTGAAGCTGTTCAAACCCAAATTCAAGCTTCCCGGACCCAAGCCCAAGCCCAATCACAACCTATCAAAACCAGAGGAAGACCCAAGAAAAACCAACCCACACAACCTGTCAAACGCAGATGAAGACCCAACAAACTAGAATCTGCACAAGGTCTGTCCTAGCAAGCTCAGTCCCAGTCCCAACCTGCACAAGCTCAGTCCCAACCTGCACAAGCTCAGTCCCAGCCTGCACAAGCTTCGTCCCAGCCTGCAAAAGCTCAAGCTCATTCAAGCACTTTTAGACCAAAGTTCAAAACATAGAAATTGTAATATTAGGATTTGTCTCTTTTTGCTAGTTTATAATCAATTTATGATCACTTTTTGTTAGTTTATTTTAGTTTATGATCAGTTTATGAACAATTTTAGTTGGTGTATGATCAATTTATGATCACTTTTTGTTAGTCAAACACTTTTTGTCATTTTATGATCACTTTATGTCATTTTGTATCACCGGAAACAGAATTATGGATTATGAATGAATTATGCTTTATGAACATTGTATGCCGTTTTGTACCACTTGAAACAGAATTATGGATTATGAATGAATGAATTATGCAGGAAATGATTTATGAACATTGTATGCCGTTTTGTACCACCTGAAACAGAATTATTGATTATGCATTCCTTATGAATGAATCATTTATGGATCTCAATTCTGATTTTCTGAGATTCATAGCACCGTGTTGACTTTCTGATTTTCATCAATTTAAATCTAATGTTTAATAATACAACTGCAGACAAACCAAACATTATATTGACAGTAATAATTAAAGAAATAACAACCAAGAACATTGGAGCCACAATTGATGCAAAAGAAAATTACATTAATAGTTCCAAATTCCATACAGCAAACTCTATCATAACTACATACTTACAACACATCTACAACATCAACCTCAAGAAAATTACATCTACTACAATAAGCTCATTTTAGAGCTAAGATCAACAATAGAACAACACATGCTACACCAAACAAAACACATAAAAATAGCAGCAACTTCATCTTAATAATGGTTGACTTGTGATCTCCATGCATCTTCAAAATGACATTCCTAAGAGTCATAATCTCTAACTCCTTTTGGAGGCACTCTAAACATTGTGTATGTATTTGTTGTGGAGTTCTCTGTTGTGTTTGAGGCATATAGTACATTCAATATCATAACTCTACAATTGATGAACAAAGACAACATCAATAACAAATCAACAAGAAACAAATTTCTAATCTGAACCAAAAAACCATAAATCTAAAACCCTAATATGAGAAAACCATTACGAAAAACAAAATCCCAAAATCTAATCTAACAACCCCAACTAAAATATTGAAAACCATAAAGGTATTATTGCTTACCACAAAATTCCTACAACCCCAAAACTTTCTTCCTCTGTTCGGACCCCATTTTGTCACTGTGCGCATCACAGGTTTCGAACCACAAGCACAATTTGGCAGCTCACGAATTCCATTGGAAACGAAAGAACCATAGTTGTAGGACTGTGTATTTGACCCATTTGAACATGAGGCGGCCATGGATTTTGAGTTTTGGGAACCGTGAATATGATTTTTCATGGATGGAAGAAGAAAATGATAAGAGAAAAACGAGTGGGACAAGAGAAGAACACGCAGAGGAAAACGATTTCACGGAGATGAGAAGAGGAAAATCAGTGGAGATGAGAATACCAAACAAGAGATTTAGAAATATCAAAGAGAAAAAACTGGAAAGAAAACGGATGAGGGAATTTGTTAACGTTGCCTTAACGAAATCTCACTTAAAGGGTAAAATTAAAATTATTTCAAAAGATAAAATACTGAAATGGGAAAAAAAAAGTTAAAGGACCAAAACGTTACCTAAAATTAAGTTAAAGGACTACGAATGTAATTTAGCCTATTATTAATTAATAATTATTATTTTATTATTATTATTTTTGTTTATTTTATCAATTAATACAAAAGAATTAGGTATTTTGGAATTTCTGTTTGAAAAAAGAATATAAAGAGAAAAAAAATCATGTACCTCATCTACATAACAAAAAAATTAATGAATTGTTACTGTTAAATATTTTACACTATTGATTAAGTACAAGTTATCATTAGTATGATTTTTGAGTTAGATATGTTCAACGTCAACTATATGTACTTGGCATTAACCAACTTACAACTATTTATAACTAACTTCAACTATATGTAACACTCCCATAATGCAATAATATTTCTGAAAAAAGGCCATTGAATATTAAAAATTAATCAACTTTTGCTTATATTTGATACCAAATAGCACATGCACTATTTTCCTTATGATTGAGGCTAAAGAGACTATCAGTGACTGTAGAAATTGAGAGAAAATGTTTCGTCCAATATGAAGTGAAAGTGAAAGAAAATGAATAATTGAATTTTTCGAATCAAAACAAAGAAAAATAAAATGAAAGGAGAACATACGAAGAAGATAGATTTAAAATCATGTTTGCAAGAAGAATATGTGTCTCCAATATTTTGTTGAGAAGCACACTAAAGCCCATAAAAAGATATATAATTGAAAAATATATATTTAAAATATAATTGAAAGATATATAATTTAAAATCAGACACAAAATGTTTTATTTTCGTAAGTAAGCTGGCACTTCCCGTGACCGAGTAATGCTTCGGCGGATTCCATCGCAGATTTTATCGAAAAATATTTCGTTTTAAGATGAGATCATCTCAATTTCTCTAATTTTATCTTTTTTTAATTTTTTTTTAAATTTACTTAATTTAAATTGAAAACTTATATCATATAAATCACACATATAAAATTTTACACATTTAAAATTATTTCATATGTTATTAAAATTAATAACTTATATTTTTATTGAACATCGTTAATTTTCACCAAATCTTAATAAGATATCAAATAATTTTATATTTGTGTAAAAATTTACATGTATGATTTATATAATATAAAGTTTCAACTAAATGAAAAATAATTTAAAAAAATAAAATTAAAATAATTAAACATAATTGACAGAGATTGAGAGATATTTGGATTGAGATAATTCAAATTCTATAATTTTTTATTTAGTTTGAATCAAGGCTAAATGTAGTCGGTCTCTCCAACTGCATAATAGTCAAGTATATTAGACCGTTCGATTAAGATCAAATAGTCTAAATTTCAAATACAAATTTTTAATTTAAAATAATCAAAATCCAAACTTAATATTTGGATCGTCCAATTTTAATTGGATGATTTAGATATGTTGACTACAATACTATTACTTTTTAGATCTAAAATTGATTATAGATGTTTAGAATCAATTTTAAAACTTTTAGTTGTTAACTTGTTATTGACTATAATTAATTTTACCTTAATAATTGATTGTGATTATATTTTTATCGTCTCAAAAAATGTGTATTGGTGTACTTTTTACTACTATTATTAATGTAAAATACAATAATATATTAAAAATTATATACATAATAATAATTAAAGTACTATAAAAAAAATAATTAAAATTGTTATAAAAAATTACATTAATTTATAGGTAATTTTTTTTTCTTCTTCTAAAGTTGCACTTATTGTGAGTTAGAGTAATTTATAGTTATTGCCATTAGAGTAAATTTTTTACCTTTAATATATTTTAATCAAAATCAAGTTATTCAACATCGATTTTTATGATCACATATTTAGTTATTTCACCATATTTTTGTTTTCCATTGATTAATTTTTAAAAGTAAATGAATTTTTATATATATTAAATAAACCTTTTGTTTTATAAAATTAAACAAAAATCTTTGTCACTTACCTATTAAATAAAAAATGTTGTTTAAAATTTGCACAAGACAGGACATAATAGAGATTACAATATTTAATTACAACTATTATGTTGATAAAAATAGTTTTTCCACTTAGCTTTTTTTTTTTTGTTACTTAGATAATTTTAAATATACTTTAGTCATTTATATCAACCGTTTTTTATTTTTCTAATATTTTCCGATTAAATATGTTATCTAAGCAATCTATATCTAGTTTATCTTCACATAGTAACCAACTTCACATGACTTACAGGTGTAACCTATGCAATTTGCAATTACGAGTATTTTGTTAGTTATGAAATATAATTGGATTTATGTTTGTTGAGAAGCATGATACAGTCCAAAATAAAATATTCAGAGAAAAAATTGAATTATTCGTAATTGACTCAATGATAAAAGTGAATTAGGATATATAAATGTAATACAATAATTTTTTTTGAAATAATGTCACTAAATGTTGATAGATTAGTGACTTTTGGTTGTATTGGACATCAACAAACACATGCACTCTTTTGCTTATAATTAATGCTAGAGAGACTATCAATGGGTATGACGATTGAGAGAAGAATATGGTTCCTCTAATTAATATGAAAACGAGAATATGAGAAGAAGGTAAATTTAAGATCATATTTTCAAACATAACACTATGTCTCCAATATTATGTTGGGAAACACGATAAAGTCCATAAAAGATAACTAATTAAAAAAAAGTATATATTTGAAATTGATTTAATGAGAATAGAATAAAGTATATAATACTTTTTGCAAAATTACTTTTTTACTCTTTTGTCTTGTTTAGTTTTAATATGTAGGTCTTCTATGTTGTTTTTTTCTTACATGTCCTTTTATGTTTTAAAATATACATAAATTAACTATTATTATTAATGAAATGGCCAGTATTTTTATCAACTTATTTTTTACAATAAGATCGTTATAATGCATTTTTTATGGGTGATACTAACATATTTTTAATAGCACATATACTAAAAATATAAATATTTTATTAAAAAGTATAGTGTTTATAAACTTTTTAAAGAATTAAAAATACAAATTCTGTGATAAAATTCTATATTTAAATCATTAAAAATGTTTATAGTAAATTTTGTTTGCTTAAGAAATTGGAAGAAATATGTTATGGTTAAAAAAAGATAGGATTTGAATCACGTTTGCGGTGGTCTCTAGGATGAATATTTAATTTAGTCCATAACCGATAGATCAGAACAACCGTACTATTAAATTTAATCAGTGGTCCATATGACTATATTTATTACAATTTAAAATGAGTTTTTTATTTAAATGTTTTTTAAGTCACCAAAATATTTCATATTGAAAAATATATACTAAAATATTTTACTTGTCTTCACTTTTAGATGTTGCATCGCCGTCATGTGATTATCTCAAAAAAATAAAATTTGACATAGTAGGAGGTCGCATCTCCCATATGCGATCATATACAAACTTTTAATTTTTTTATTTTAATAATTAAATAATTATTTATTTAATAAATTAAAAATAATAAAAATATTTTGAAAAATAAAATTATATTAATAAAATCAAATGAAATACATCATAGAAAAAAAATACATTTGAGTAAATGTGACAAAACAAATAATTTGTTATATTATTTTAACAACCTCCGATTATATAAATAAATTTATATTATTTTAATAAGTCTTGCTTACATATAAATTAACAACTTTCTCCTATTTTTTCTTCTTATGAATTTAATAAATAAAAATAATTATAATAAAAATAGTTATAATTAAAAAAATTGTAAACTATATTTACGAAATCAAATAAAATACATTAAACTAAAAGAAAAAAAAAATACATCAAAATTAATACAGTTGAATAGATGTATCAAAACAAATAACATGTTATATTATTATATTTATTTTATTTTGTCAACAACTCTCTCATATTTTACGGAGAAATTAACTACTTAATTTTATTTTATTAACATAAAAATACTACATTGGAGGAAATTAAGATTACCACTAGGGGTATGAAAGAACGAGATAAAAATGGTGAAAGGAGAAGGGTTTGGAATGCTGATGATCATGAAAAAGATGAAGAGGGTTTGGTGGGAAGAAGAATAAGTGAAAGAAGCTGAAGAAGTTTTGGTGTCCAAAGAGAGAAGAGCTAAAAATATGATATACAAGATCATTTTGATCTCAAAGATTAGGTATGACGGGTGTTCTAAATATATAAATTAAGACTCATAAATATTATGATTTCATATTTTTAAATGAATTGACAAATAATAATTATATATAACTTATTTTAAATATTTTTTTAATAATTATGTTTAAAAAAAAGTTAAATAATTATTATTTAACATCGCATTTTAAAATTAAATTAATATTATTATTAGTTTATATTTTTTAGTGAATCGCAACTAACTAGATTTGATCGAGTAAATGTATATCTTAAAGGTATAAAATTTAGTCCAATCAAACAGAATGATTGAGTGTGAAAATATGTACATACTCGTATTTAGTTGTAATAAATCTATACCATTGAATAAATCTAAAGGTACTTTTGTTTTGGTCCACTACCCTCACCCTATAAGCCACTAGCTCTTACATCTTAAGTTGGGGTACAAGATCAATGGAGAACTCGTATTTGAGTATTTAAATGAACAACATGTGTAAACATTATTTATTAATTTATAAATTTTAATGGTAGTATTTAATTTCTTTAATCTAACGGCTCAAATTTTTTATTACATATGATAAAATCACTGTTTTATTTATATACATGAAAATGATCGTTAATTATTATTTTTTAAATAATATTGTTAATAATTATTAAATTTTTTAATGTTTTTAAAATATTAATATACGGTAAATTATTTATAAAATGAAAAATTGTTGAACTTAAACAACTCAATATTATTAAATTTAAATATTTTAACATTAAAATCAACTTACAACTACACAAAAATGCTACTCGGAGAGATTTTGAAGAAAATCATAGCCAATTTATTAAATTTTGAATAATATTTTATAGAAAATTTAACAGTTAATTACATTTAATTAATTTTTAATAATTGTAAAATAGTTACTTTTTGTCATAGTAATGATAGAAAAAACTATAAACTTAAGTGACTTTTAATTATTACTTCGATGCATCATAAATTACAAAGAAGTATTAACATAATATATATATTTCAATATTTTTTTTAATTGTTAAAATTTAAAGAATTCTACTTAATAATATATTTAAATTTCAACTCGTAAACAAATTATGTTAAAAAAAATATATCAAGTAGTTGGTTGTAGTATTCTAAATTAGTATTATTCTTAATTAAGCTAACGGGGTCGGGTGAAGTTTGGGAGCATGCAATGTAAGAGTGGGAAGTTTCGCCGTCAGAGTTGGCAATAAGCTGGTGGGACCGGGTGAAGTTTGCATATTGTGCTCCCACGTGACACATTGGTGAGCGTGACTGTGACTGAGTGGGCGGCTATATGCGATCACCAGTCAGCACCGCCAATTTATTCACTTGCTTTGTTATTGTAATTTTTAATTATCGTTTTGTCTCCAAATAATTTAATTCCTTCATTTTCTATATATTAAAAAAAATTAATAAATAAATAAAGATAATATCAATTTTATCAAATCATAATATATTATTAATTAAATTGTATTATTAAATAAATATATTAAAATATATTAAATTGTATTATTAAATAAATATATTAAAAAATTGTATTAATAAAAAAATATATTAAATTGTATTATTTTTTTGTATAAATAAATCAATTATTTTAAAAGAGAGAAGAATTAATTGCTTGATATTGGGGAATGGGGAGGATGTTTCCACGATTCCATCGCAATCACAAAACAGCAAGCAAGAGGGGCATTTCAGGAATTCCATTAAGTTTGATATGTCCAACTCCGACCCCTTTACTTTTCATTTCTTACGTACCTCGTGCAACTTCTCTGTTTATTTTTTTAGTGTTTTATCCAAAGCAGTAGCACTTTCATCCTTCTCCAAAGTTTGGCGACACCCACGTGGCTGGACATTATATCGTTTAATACACGGTACAGTTATTAAGGTATTTTTCTCATCGATATCTTTAAAAATATTGAGTTGATTAATTAATTATATTAATTAACTAATTATTTGTAACTAATTAATTATTAATAATATTATATTCTATAAATTTTACAATCTATTTATTTTTTAATATTTATTTTTATCTTCTTAAATTGTAACTCAACTAATAAAATATTAATGTTATTAAGTTGAACACATCATATTTTTTATTTAAATTCAAAATGATGATTGTATGTGTGAGTTTTTTTAATGATATTTGTAATCTCATTTATAAAAGAAAATTATGTTTTATAAAATCAATTATAATATAATTTATTTATTATATTTAATAAACTAAATAATACTCTTAAGTTAATTATATATATATATATAATTTTTTTTTCTTTTGTAATTTAGATATTATTAATTCTTTTGATATGTTTTAAAATTAATTCAAAATACCTTTTACGTCTCACCATAATTAAGGGTGAAAATATGTCAGATTGATTTGGATTTTGTAAGATCAAGACCTTAATTATATATAAAAAAGACATAAATTTAACATGTTACTCGTCATAAAATTTAATTTTAAGAATGAGTCTCACATTTTTTAAAAATTTGATATAACATGGTATACCGTTTTAAGACACATTTCTTATTAACTTCCTTAAAGAAATAATTTAACTTATTTTTAGATAAATCTACGAGTCAACAGGTCAATGAAATTACATTATATTTTGATATCTATTTTATATGTCATCTATTTTATAATAATATATTTAAATATATCAAAAATTAATGTAGGTTAGTATGATTAATGACTTAATACAAAATATACAATTTTAATATACTCGTAATATAGAATATATTTATATTTACTAAAACAAAATAAAAAATTGATGTGATAGACTTAAAAGATTTATACACTGTCATGTAATACGTCCTAATAGAAGTTAAATAAGTAAAACTTTTTAAGTTATTTTACAAAATTAAGAAAGATTTTGAATAAATAAAAAGTTTTTAAAATTGTATTTATTAATCATTAAGTATCTTTCAACACAATTAATCATTTAGTGTTGACTATTATCACAAATTTATACTAGAATATAAGAATATAACGAACTTTGAAATTTATTTATATAAATTTAAATTAATTTAGAAATAAAATAATAATTATTATATTAAAATATAAAACAACACTTATTTTAACGTTTTTTTTTTCATTCTTTTGCTAATATACTTAACCCAATCTCAAATATATAAAAAAACAGAGTAAAATAATATTAATATATTTAAATTAATTATATATTTCTTAATCCAACTTTTATTTATATTCGAAATTAGAAAAGAGTATATTGGAAAAGAAAGAATTGTCCCCGATTTGTGTCATCTTTGATTATAGTTCTGTCCGAATCCACCTTGCTTCAAACACTAATATAATTTGGCAGACTCAGATCTAGATAATGTGAAAAGTTAAAGAAAATAACAAAAGGGTTATTAATCATATCATATTATATCAACTTTATAAAAGAAGAATTTTTTTTATAGAAGTAGTAATTTTTTCGATAAATGATGTAAAGAAACCTAAACACCTAATAAACACATTGAAAGATAAAAAAAAATAATTTTTTTTGATGTAATAGATATAGTATATTAGTGATATGATAAAAGGAGAAATAAAGAAAGAATAACATGTTAAATGAAAGTGGATAATTTGTGGTGTACGTCACATTTTTATAGTTAGTTGAATAATTTATATGTGTATTTTGGTACACAATCTGAATGTATTTGTAATGTTAGGTGCCAAAGCAGAGGCACGATGGGTTGAGCGGATATAGTTGGTATCGCGGCAGCTCAATAACAACAACATATCAGTGGTTGGACGTCGTGTATGCATATTCAATGAACAAACTGTTCGTCAATTATCATCAGATTATAATATCATAAGCTGTTTTCAATCATCAGGTCTTGTGGATTGCATATAACAAAATCTTCATTTACTTTTTGGTTTATAGTGGTATACATGTTGATTCAAACTAGACTGAGTTGGACGGTCTGTCAATTTTAATCTTCGGAAAAAATGGGTATTTATGAGGTGGTACTTGTAAATATTTTAATACTGAGGTAAGTTGTTAAATGCACTGTTTATATATATGTGACATTGAATGACGTTGATTCTTTGTCGAGGATGGCAAAGATATCTCTTCGTGACCGTTTGATTAGATCTAGCCGCAAGTTAAAAAAATCCTACAATATTTGTACTGTATTGTCAAGCTGAGTTGG
Source organism: Cicer arietinum (assembly GCF_000331145.2). NCBI lineage: Eukaryota > Viridiplantae > Streptophyta > Magnoliopsida > Fabales > Fabaceae > Cicer > Cicer arietinum. Next base: position 20,040,441 of record NC_021165.2, read on the forward strand.
ATCGCGCAAATAAATCTGGAGTCTTAGACAAGTCTGAAACACAAGTAAATTAGTTTTTTTTATATAGAAAATATGTAAACTAGTTATTAAAAATTTAAACCGTTTATTTTGTGCTTAGAATTTGTAGATTGTACAAATAGTCCTCTAATTCTAGTTATCCGATGTTAGTGAAAAACTAAACTAAAAAGCATGTGCTCTAAACATGATAATAATAAATTTTTCAAAAGCATGTGCTCAAAGGTTTTGAGAAGGTCAATAACTAATAGATATGGGATCTCATTCAACAATGTGTATTGTCAGGTTAGGTTTGTCAGAATACAAATTATGACTTTAAGTTTAAACAGATAACTCAGAAAGAGCATATTCTCTGCGGAGTCTAGTGCACTAGGTTTTAGGAAGGTCAAAGATGGAATTAAGTGGGATTAGTCAAGTTTATTGAATAATTAAATTGTTTTTTCATACAGCATCATATGTACAAACTGCAACTTCCTTTATCACAATGGTTGTTAGAAAAAAGAAATATCAATACAAATTACAATCGTAATACTGATCTTCGGTAAAACAATACTAAAGAGCATGTTACTTGGGTTAACACCGAAAGAAGCATTTGGATTGCCATTCGCTTCACCCTTATATTCCCCAGCCACAATTTGTCAGCACCTTTTGTTTGAATCATTTAATTAAACACATTATTTAAAGTTAAAAAAACTATGGGCCAAAAAATAAAGTTAACCTGATACTCCTCAGGACTCAGTAGACAGCCCATTGTGGAGTATAATAATTTATTGAGTTAATTGCAGTTTTAATTATTTATTATAATTTTTAATTAAAAAATAATAATATAATATAATTTGAATAAACTAGTATATAAAATAATTAATATTTATTAAATTACAATAAAAGTTTTTAAAAATTTAACTTTTTATTTTAGAAATTGTTTTTTTATTTTTATAATTTAACAATAACATATAAATAATTAATGTATTTTGATGGTTCTATATCGTGAAATTGTATATTACATAATTTAAAATATGGAAAATCGTTATTTTTTTAATTCATAAAATATGAAATGAGTCTAAATTATTGACTTTTAAAATAAAATAATTAATTTATTAATTGATAAAAATAAAAGAATTAAACTTAAAATACATTATTACACAAAATGATATATTACTTCTATTCCCTTCTACATCACGTGTTTATGGAGCTTATTTTTTCTTAATTTTATTTGGCAGCTAAATTGGCACCTACAGCCACAAATCAATGAAAAATTACCCTTGTTTGTTAACTTGTTCGTTGATCAAAATATGAGATATCATATATATTTTGGATGAAGATCTAAGGAGAAAAATAATTTTTCTGATTACTTTTTTTAGTTGAATGTAATTATCTACTCTAAGATTTAAGTCTCTCTCAAATTTTACAAGAGATTATTGTAGGTTTTATATTGTGTATGTAAAGCGAAGAAATGTCACTTTTTATAAACGATTATAGAATTTCATCTTTTATATACGACTTGAGTTTTTCTTAATAATTAAAATCCTCTTTTATTATTATTATTATTATTATTATTATTATTATTATTATTATTATTATTATTATATCTATTTCGTGATTCATCTTTTGAAAAATTATTGTTTTGAATTGTGCAAGCCTCGATTTGTCAATAATAGTCCAACTATATTCCTCGTGACAGCTATAAAAATATTTCTCCCCCGTCAATTTTAATCTTAACAGGTAGATAGAATCACATAACAAGAATAGTGACATAATATATGTGGAGGATATGAGTGTTATTTCTCTAGTAACAATTGAACAACTCTGTAAATATGACCGACTCCACACCCTTAATGTACACAAAATATTTCTCTCACCTCCACTTACACTCAATCTTATATTGACTTAAGCTTGGAGTATTTACATGTACTACCGCCATTACTTTAAAGATGAAGTGATGCCAAAATTGCGGTGATTTAGAAAATGATGGAAAAAAGAAAGAGATTATGGAAGAGAGTTATTTTCTGATTTTCATTAGTATATCAAAATGACATTAGTTTTTAAAACTATACACACACAACTATTTATATGGGGTACAATGTGGAACCAAATTAATTTGGCCCAAAACAACAACATTTGAATTGTATTTAACTTCCAATACATCTCAACCATCTTTCTCCATCCATCGAAGACAAATTTTAAAATGAGTATTTTTTTTTTAAATATGTGATACTATTATAGTAAAATTGTTGATTTTTGTTTAAATTATTTTTTAGATGTTTTAGAAAACAAAATACCCATTTTAAAATTTGTCTTTACTATACAAACACAGCAAGTTTGTATAGTTTTTGAATTTTAAATTCATTTTTTTCTTTCTTTTATTTAAATATTGTTCTTCTTTCACTTCAATACTAATGTCTTTACTCAATTATACATACTATCGAAATGCAACATTAAAAATTGTGTCCAAATAACAAATAACTGGTTACAAAAATTAGAGACACATTTATAATTATTAGTATTTTTCCTAGGGACAAATATTAATTAGTTGACCTACTTTTAGTTTAGCAAACCAAATTATTAAATTGATATGAATGATATATAAGGTTAAATACTCTTCCCGTCACTACATTTTAACTTCAAATTCAATTTCCTATAAAATATATTTTTATAATCGCCATAATTTACAAATAATACCAAATGATTTTTATTTATTATAACAGATTTTTTCTTAACAAATTTAAATTATTTTATAAGTGTTTAATAATTTTATGATTATTTTTATCTTGAACCGATACCCTTTTTTATTGTCAATAAAAAAAAGTCATTTGGTTGTATTTATCAAAAGTTGTTTTTAAAAGTTTAATCTACATAGATTAAGTTAAATTTGTAGTATAAGTATAAAAAGTATAAGTAAATAAAAATCGATAATATAATTTAGTTTATAATATATTTTTTAGGTTGTAAATTTTTAAATTAACAAATGCCTTCCTTTAAATGTTAGATCCTTCGATAAAAAAATATGGACATTTTGTAGTTATTATGACTGATGGGCTTTTTTCTTTCAAATAAAAAATAACCGATGCTCATCCGTCTTTGATTTTGTCTCTCTATCCTCAAAGCTAGTATGCGATAGTTGTTGGAGAAAATATACTGCATTGAACTTCATTTCAAAAAACTTACACATATAGTATGTGTCTCTGCACACGTCTCCAGTGTTATTGGAGAATGATGGGAAGTCACTTGTTTCAATATGTTCTTGATCTTGTTAATACCTAGATGGTCAGTACAACCAGCAAGTCGTAATTTTGTTCTAACAAAATCATTATTCCGTTAATTTTAACTTGTTTTGAAGCAGATTTAAATTTGATATTTTCATGGGAAGGAATTTGTTTTGTTTGTTGTGGCTAGTATGTTAATATGTTCAATTGAACTTGCCATGCATGCGTGCATTGGGAGCAAGATAATTACAAATGGTTTGTTTTGAAGTTTATCTTTTTGTTCTTTTCCTTTCTGAAACAGGATGCAGCTTTTGTTATTGATGGCTGTGCTCTTGAGATTGCACTACCGCAAAGCTTTTTACTGAGCTGGCAATAATGTCAAGGACTGCTATATGTTATCGAATGACATCGTCAGAAAAAGAACCGGTATATTATAGTACAACTTTATCTGCATGTAATCGCGATTGTTTCAATATATAATTTCTTTTAATTCATTCCTTCTCCCCTTTTCAAACTCCTAGCATGTTGGTTTGTACTGTCTTTCTTAATTCATTTTTTTAACTTTTATTTTATCAGCAAAGTAAGGGGAAGAAAAGAAAGATATCTTACACCTTCCTCAAAGTAACTAGGTTAGAAGTGAAAAGTAGATTTGGAAAGTGAATATTTGTAATTGATAGCTAAAATTGACTGCTTTCTGCTGTTAGCATCAATTAATAATTGAAATTTCCTATTCAATTTTAGGCTTTTATTATTTACTTTCATTACATACTTATTACAGTTTACTAGTTACAAGATGAAATTTCTTATACAGAATCGTCATTACCAATCAAACCCCTTATTATATGGACAAATAGTTATGTGTTATTTCTTATTTCAAGTCTCCACAGTCTTGAGTACAAAATACTGCCATTTTGTATTAAGAATCATGGTTGAGTCCAACAAAGAGAAAAATAATTAAAGAGAAAAATAAACTTAAAATGATTATTTGATGAATTATTATTACAATTAGAGTATGATGCACTTTTATATAGTGCAATTAATGTAACTAACCTAACAACTTACACATGACCATAAGTAATTTTAACTACCTCTAATATTTTGTACTGCCTCTGATTCAATTCACCAGAAAAGTTATGCTTGTTTGCTTTGTCACAGTTTGTGCAGAACTTAAAATCGTGTGATTTTAGAACATTAGCATTTAGCGATGGTGGGAATGATGTAAAGATGATACAACAAGCTGACATAAGTGTTGGCATTACTGGTAAAGATTTGACCCAACAGTGTTTTTAAGCTTAATCTTTTTATGGTAATTGTAAATTATAGGAGGCAAATCTGCTGTTTGCATTCTATTATATGCAGATAACTGTAACATTTCATCTTAGGTATGGATTTTTTTCATCTTAATTTTGCAGAGTTTAAGTTCTTGTCCATGGATATATAAAAGCCACCCCAGAAAGAGCTCAGGAAAGAAATTAGTAATAACAAAAGGATAAATTAGGACTGTTTCCTTTTGTGGTTCTTACTGCATTTCCATTTCTTTTTTCTGTTCTCAACATTTTGAGGCACCAACATTTGCATTTTTAGTTTTTCATTTGTTTCAGGCGTCTTTGCAACCAGCCTCTACAGTTCTGTTAGCTTGATGACTTATAATGGTTTGTACATTAGTGTTCCTGTTTTATTCAGTGTGCTCGACAAAGATCTTAGTGAGGAATCCGTGATGGAGCATCAACAAATTTTATTTTACTGCCAAGCTGGGAGGTTTGACTTTAAGTTGCCAATTGACTGGCTTTTTAAATGCTTCAAATTCTTCTATATTTTGGGTAACTATTGTTTCAGTTCAACTAAGAATTCTTGCCTTTTGGTTTGGTACCCAATTTTTATAAGAGAGCAATCAAAATATATTTTGACCGAACCTTTCCAACAAATCAAAGTGGAAAACATTTGTTTAATTTGAAAATTTAATTACATTGGTGCTCATTAAATTGACTATACATATTGGAACAGGCTTCTAAATCCTAGTACATTTACTGGATGGTTTGGGATCTCTCTTCCATGCAAGTGTTAATAGTGAGAGTAATTTTGGTAAAGACATTGATAATAACCAATTATCAATCATCATTGACAATAAGAGTATCTAAGATATTGCGTTCAGAGGAATCCTACCATCATGAACTATCTAAATCCCAGTTATTTAGTTTTAGGGAATTTTTATGCTTGGTATTGTCTGTAATTTGCAGGCAATAGTTGTATTTCTAATAAGCATACAAGCCTATGCCTATGACAAAATGAAACGGAGGAAGCTTCAATGGTTGCACTTTCTAGTAGTATATGGTTGCAGGCTTTTGTAGTAACAATGGAAACCGAGTAAGCTTTAATTTCAGTAGCTGCACTTGCTATTACCTGCCCAAATTTTACATGGTTCTGCTTCTTCAGGTTTTGGGTGCATTTTTTATTAATATCATAGTAAAGAACTAGTTGTAAATGTCAGTTGCTTCTGCAGCTTTTTTTTAATGGTAAATCTTAGTTGCTAAATTGTTGTTTTGTTAGCAAATGGAGTTAAACTCATGGCCTCTATGTCACTCTAAAGCTCCAATTCTTATGTCAGTCCCACCAAGCCACCTTATCACTCCTAAGGAACTTAGTTAAACTTACAGTTCCTGCCATCAATGTGGGAGTGGGGTGTTTGCTTGATTTGCAAATATCATTTGGTTTGTGGGGAAATTTTTAAAGAATCGTTTTGGTTTAATTGCCTCCATCAGCTTAGATAAGTTTTTCTGCTTCGATTGGCTCACTGATGTTTGATGCCTCCTAGCAATTTGGGTTAATTTGGTTACCTTCTATGCCATCATTTGGATCTTTAGCGCTCTTCCTTTGTCAGGGATGTATACGATTATGTTTCGGCTTTGTCCACAACTATCCTATTTGATGACTATTTTTGTAAGTACCACCTTTGCATTTTTTTTCTCGCATGGAAAATTCCTTACTTTGTTCACCTCTTAAGATGAATAGCTCCTATTGATGTGGGTGGACCCATGCACAAAGTTATGGTAGCCTTGCAATCTGGTGGTCATGGTTTCTTATTCGCAGAAACAGACTTTTTGCTTTTTCGGGGGATGGTTGTGGGAGTAAGACTATGTATATCCAACCCTTCTCACTGCCAATTAGTAGGAGCCTACTGCACCACCCAACCCTTAGGTTCTGTTTGGTTGGAGGAGAGGGAATATTTTGAAATTTATGTGTTTGGTTCAATTTTCAAGAGGGGAAAGGAGTAAAATCCCTCATATTCTTATTTTTACTCTCTCTCTCTATTTTAGGGGGATTAAGAGAGGAAGAGGTTAAAATAAATAAAAAATTATTTAAAATATTTCTCCTCTCCTCCATTGAACAAAACATATCTTTATGAATAGCTCATCTTATAGAAGGTTGAACACCTGCCATTTCCCTAGTATCCTCTCAAGTCTTGCTGCAGAAGATTCCACATTCTGGTGTTGTCTAAGGTTGGCATGGTCTATAATAGACCCTCGGTGATTGATCATTGCATATGTCACTTTGTTCTTTTTTTAAGGGTTACGTGTAGCCCACGGAACCCCTTAGCAGTAGCCTACTCCCACCTTTTCTTTTTGCTTAAATTTGTATACATTGTATCTGCTATATTATGATAGAAACTTTAGTTTTCATACAGCTCACAGTTGCATGCTGAACGACTGGGGGAGGGGAGGGAGGGGGGGACCAATTTTGTCTCTCAGCACCATTGAGCCTTATCCTTGATCTATAGAGAAACATGTTTCTCCCACATTAATTACACAACCCAAAAACATAACATTTGTAAATGAGCCTTTCTAAGCAGATTCTTTTGGAGCAGGAACGCCATTTGATTTTTTTTTCAGCCTCGATTATTGCCATCTAATTACCTGATATACAAGGACAAGTGATTCAACAACAATTGGAAGAGCATTATGTGCCGTAGTTTAGTTGTATATATATCTCTTTTGATCTATATCAACAAATTGAATTTATAACTTTCCCCTGTATAATGGATAATGGTCTTCAGTAGGTTTTGATCTAGTAAATGTACATGTAATTGTTTCGGAAGCAGATTCTCTCCATTATAGATCTTGGCCATTAGATTATAAGAATAGAAAACAAGTCATTAGACTTGGAAGTTAAACACAATATCAAACTATCAGTGAACTGAAAAAACGTCGAATGTGTTCTACTTCTAATTAATTGAGTCACTTGTTTTCTAATATTTATTAATAAAAAAACACGATATTAAACTTGTAAAATCATAAGATGAATTTATTGAAATTCTTAGTATTAATAAGCGTGAGTTTCATGTTAAAGTAGTACTGCTCTCATATCAAATATAAATAAAAATAAGTTTAAAAAAATGGATGTATTTGATTTAAAATTTGAATCAAATATTTTAATTTTCTTTAACCATAATTCTGCTTATAGTAGTATTTGAGAGATTGGACGAAGTATTTTCCAACTAGTAGGCCTAGGTCTATGTACCATTCTCCATTAAAAAGTGGGGTTATGCTACAATTCTATTGAAGAGTAATAGAGTTGAGGTCTTTAAAAGAGTAAGCAATTTATGCACAGCATGGCTGATATAGCAACAGTATTAAATCTTGGAAAATGACATATAAAATCCGCATGACAGTTTTATTCTCTTGTAGGTTTTAAAACATGGTAATTCGTACAAGAATGTGAACTTTCAAATTCGATAAATAAACACAAATTTAGTTACCATTTGAATGGTATGGAAGGAATGAGACAAGTTTTTAATAATTGGTTAATATAATAAATATTACTCGAACAACCCTTGTCAGAACTCAACCAGAAAATGTAAGAAAACTTTAGCATTGATTGAAAAGAGTGCATGAGCACTGAGAGAATGTATATGCATGCATCATTTAGTCTATGACATAGAAATGATGTACCCATTCCTAAGTGTCGGTAGTGTCATATATTCACTTAGGTCAAGAAAATGAGTAACAAAACATGAGTATGGGCTTCTTGTCCCACCAAAGTTGCTGTTTTATTGATGTTCTACGAACAAATATGAAATAGTGACACAAAGGTGAAGATAGAGGGGACCTCAAAATACCCCAAAATATGTCTACTTTAGCATGGGTTGCTCCCCCATTCCCACACCATTATGTGTAATTTTATGGCAATCACTACAACGCACCTAGCTAACAAAGTACCATAGTGTAGTGTACTACCTTACCAAACCAACAAATGAACAACCATACCAAAATACTTACTTCCATACTCTCATCTTTATGGGTCATTTCTTCACTGCCTTAGCTGTCTTTCAGATAAGTTTGCTTCCTAGGAAACAAATATTACGCTATCAAAGAATGGTGCGTTATCCCACTTTTACTCTATAATGTCTACTTTCCTTTAATCAAAGAGTCATGGATCGCAACACGATTCTCTATTAATTAATAGCCCTTACCCGTTTTGGATCTAAATCCAATTAAACAGCTATTAATTTGTGAAAATTGAAACACATATTATATTGGTAACCACTTCAAATTTTCTTGGATACCGTATATCATCTCAGGTTTTTGTTTTAAGTAAAGAAATGGCCTTTTAATCTTTACTGCATTCTTCATTCGAGAAATTTACATTTGGTCAAATCCTAACTAATTGCCACGCAAATAGTTTGTTTAAACCATCTTGGTTACATAATAAATAGGTACGCAAGGTCCCCTCCCCACATGGCCATGTCAGTTATTAATATGTTTAGTACATATGATTATTGATTTAATTAGTTTATTTACATAAATGTTTTTTAAACATATTCACCTTATACAGATTAATTGTACCGGATTTGGTTTACTGGAGTAGGGAGAGCCAACATTTAGTTAGCTCTTCAAATTTTACAACCAAATAGTCTTCTTCTACTTAATCACCCCTAAACATCATTAGTTATTATATATTTATACAACAAACTATACGACTATATTTCTTTTGATCAATGTGGAATGCCACGCCAAGACTTGCTAGATAAGTTGTTTCCTTCCTCTCTACTCCATTTATCTTGGTGGCTTTATTTTTTTTTTTAAGAAGTAAAAATCAATGCTTTCTCTCGATTTATTATCATTTTTATTATATAAATAATAATCCTAGTATAATTGAAAAATTAAAACTTGAAACTTGTGATCTTAAATTTGGATTCCACAACATTGCATGGTTGCCATGTGTAAAGATATGCCTTGCATCACTAAAACAAAATCACATATATATCAAGTCACACACGTAAGATAAAGCTAAGTAACAACCCCAAAAATAATAGCATAAAAAAGTATCTTAATTAACAGAACTTAAACACGAGTTCTTAGTCCTTTCCTTTCCACACAATTAATTTATAAAACAAGATGAAATTTAATTAATTAATGGACATAAAAATTACAGAATATAATTTTGACAAACTTAACAACAAATTGAAAAACAAGAATTGAACAATAGAAAGAGAGGACAAGGATCATATGCATGTTGTTCACATGATCACATTACTCTTATAATTTACACTTAATTAGCGAAATAAATCACCATCCTTTAATCATTATCACCAGAAGCAGCATTGCGGTGATGATCTACATGAGCAAGTCATTGACCCACCCAAAATCAGGGACTGCTATGACATCATCATCACCAACCACCTTCCTCTGTTCCCTCACAAACTCTGCATCATCACTTGAATAATATTTTCCACAATTCATGGTTGGCAAAACATCAATTACATGGTTCTGGCTATGATCTTCACAGCCAAAAGGAGAATATTGATCAGAAACATTAACATCAAGCCAAGGCAATTTGGTAGCAGAAACAGGGGAATTCAGAGCACTCTCCAATTCAATTGAACGCATAAGCTCATTAAGCACATGCATATTCTTGGAGTACCTAGAAAGAGTAGTGGGAGAACTAGAAGAAGATGAAGGTGACAAAGGTGGTGAATTTGATTTAGAAAAATGGGACCCACTAAACAAAGTTGAAGTGGGTGAAGAATTAGCAGAACAACAATGACAATAAGAACAGCAATTGTTGTTATTGTGACTCTTTTTATTATTATTATTGTTGTTGTTGTTGTGTTGAGGGGGTGTCAAAAGCAAAACCCTGAGTTGACGGGGTGTATGAGCAAAAAAGCAAATTTTACGCTTACAATTCTTTCCATCTTTACAAGCTTCAGTTCTATACCTTGAAGGATGCAACCAGCATTCAAAAACGCCGTGGGAAAACTCGCACGCGTCGCCGCGTTCGCAGTTTCCGCGCCGGTAATCAGGACACACCTCGCCGGAGTACTGATACTTCAGGGGGTCGCGACGGCGGGCCTTCTCGCCGGGATGGGCGAAGGGACAGTCGGTCCAGTCGTGACTTCGGCTTCGGGTGCATCTCCGGACCTTGAATTCGTACATACGGAATTGATCGGAGGAATATGGGTCTTCGTCGGGAAGCATGTCGGCGGCGGGTTGTCGGCGAGCGAGTAGCTTCCTTGGTGGAGTATTGTCAATGTCGATTTTGTCCCTGAGAGTAAGAGATTTTTTTAAGGAAAGGAGAAGTTTTTGTTGCTCTTCACAAAGTATTCCGCTCATTTTTTTCTAATGATAATTAGAATTTATATTATAAAAATAATTGAAGAAATTTAGAAAAATGAAGTGAAGATATATATAGAGAGAAAGAAGAGGTGAGTGAGAGTTTATATATAGTGAGTTTTCAGGTTATTGATGTGAAAGAGAATTTAGAGAGAGAGAGAGAGAGTGTGTGTGTGCGTGGCTGCATAGCATTTGGTGTGAGCATGCAAAAGGGGGTATGTGGCAGTTTTACAATACCTTGCAGTCATCTCTTTTGCCTATGTGCTGCAAACCTGTTTCTTCAAATTTATACTATGTTGTCACAAATTTTGGATGTTACTTTATTTTTAGTTTATGTTAATTTGACTGAAAATTCAAGATATAGGGGAACTGGTATTTAATTTTGACACAAAAATCATAAAGTTTGTTTCATTTCCCTTATTTTACTTTGTGATTTATTATATTTTATGGCCGTTCCTTTTGACTCTTAAGACGTGTTTCTTTAAAAGGAAAAATAGGAGATGCGTTATGATTTTACTAAATTATCTACCAATTTTAAAATTTATGGTGAGATACGGTAAAATATTAATTTCTCATGATAGTTTATTAAACTCTTTGAAAACATGTTACATAGGTGTGGTTAAAATCTTTGACCGTTTATTCACAGACAAAATATCAATTAATAAATTAATAATTTTCAATAAAATATAAATCTTACGGATTTCTTTCATTTCTTATATTATGAATTAATATATAATATTTTTTTAGGGTAATTAATAAATTAATAATAAAATTTTTATTTTATAGAGGCAAGAAAAAGGTCAGAAGATTAATCTTTTTTACTTTAATATAGATTAGTGATTTCTTTTATCCATAAAATTTAAGGAAAACTGTTGAGACTCATAAAGATGTGAAATGAGGATGTTATATATTAAATTTGATTATTTTAAAATAAATGATTAATTTTAATGAATAATATTAATTATTATTGATCAAATTAATTGTTAATATTATATAATTAATTATAAAATCATAATATCAATAATTAAATAGTCTATTTTATCAATTTCTAAAATAGTCAAACTCTTATATAGGCATATCAAAAACATTGATTGAGCTGCTATATATGTAACTTAATAATAATAATAATAATAATAATAATAATAATAATAATAATAATAAATAAATAAATAAAAAATTAGGTCGGATAGATTTTTTACTAATTTAAGAAGACAAATATCACTTTTTCTACGTCAAATTATAATGTCAGAATTATTAGACTGTAAATTTTAAAAATAAAAATTGCATTGCTTATTAATTATAATTATCTTTAAGATTAAAGTTTAATTTATTATACACATGATATAAATAATTTTACACCATCAAATATTTTTAATAATTTGATAGTTTAATTGATTAATCGTGTAAAAAAAATGTACAATCACACTATATATGAATTTTAAATTCTTAAAGTTATACACACTTTTAAGTTTATGAAATACTTCCTATTGTATTAAATATAAGAAAAAATGACTTAAAAAATGTATATTTAATTTAAATTTTAGAAAAATACAATAACTTTTGTTAATTCGATTTTTTCTTATATTCAAGAAAATAAAGATTATTAATGAGAGTGTCGAAAAAATATATAAATGTAATATTGAAAAAATACATAATAATAAATATTCCATTTATCTACGTCTTTAAAAAATATTTATCTCAAAATAATCATATTTGATTATTTTACACAAAGTTTAAAAATAAGAGAAAAAATACTAAATCATTCTTATTAATGATTGATGTAATTGATTGTCATAAATACAAAGCGAAAAAATAATAAATTGAGAGTGATATACTTCTTGTGAGCTTAATTATAAGTAAAAAGAAATGCATCTATTTAATGACTTCAACTATAAGCAAAAAAGTGAACTAATTTATCCATATTTATTGATATTGCTCCAAATATGTTCTTGCATTAATTCCTTAGTGACGTGGGAGATGTCCATATATAATAATTAAGAGTAAATTAATAATTATATTTTATTTTTGCATAAAAAATATTAAATGCACTTATAACATTTTAGTTATTTATGATTATAATTAAATGTATTTAGATCATCCACAATAGAGTATTTTTATTTTGGTGTTTAAATGAACCCCACATATACTTAATAATTTTTTTAATCTTAGTGCTAATAAATCCACAATTCCTCCAACCTAGCACGAGAAAAAATAATAATAAATTGATCTCATTAATAACTTTATATTTTTTGGGTTTATAAGTTTATAATTTTTTAGCAATACATTTAACCAATATTTATTCACTTTAATATAATTTTTTTGTATGATTCTCCAAAAAGTGAAGAAAAAAGGTAATTTAATAGTCATTCTTCTCTTCAAGCAGTATAAAAATTCTATCCATAATAATAAATATATTTATTTAGTTTGGTGTTAATTGGGTCAAACACCAATAACATTTTTTGGAAACAAAATATTTCTATAAAGGTGAAAGTTACCATTGAGGAAAAAAAATATTATTTTAATATTTTAAAATAATAAATTAAGAAGAAAAAAATGATAAATAAATAGAAATAAAAAATATTTCAGCATTATATTGTAACGAGACAAATAAACTATTCAATAGAAAATATTATTTTAATGATAGATATAAGTTCTTTTATAAATGTTCAATAAATCATAAATTTTTTTCTACTTTAAATTGGGATACTATTCTTTTACTCTATATTTTATTAAAAAGAGGAAATGTTATCTTATTGCATACATTATTTTTTTAAGAAGAAATTTGCATTATAAGGTTAATAAGTTTTTTGTTTTAATGAAAAAAAATTATTTACTTTTAGTTTCTATTTCAATTTTTTTAAAATATTAAAAATTTTAGTCTTTAAAAAATTTATATAAAATCAAAATAAAAAACTAAAAGTAAATAAATTTATTTTTTAAAATTAAATTTAAAATATCTTAATTTTATATGAAAAATAAAATATATTTAACTTCAGTAAAAGAAAATTATTAAAAAATGCATTTGATTAACACAAAATACAACAACTTAATTAGAAGTCTTGAATCTAAATTCAGTTTTTAAAAATACAACAACTTAATTTTTTTTAAATCTGTTTGAATCAATGGAAAAATAATAAAATTGATATTTTTAATAATTTTATATTTGATTTAAAGAGAGAATAAATATTTTGAACGATTTTAAGAGGAGTTTTTAACGCATTGATTGATTCGGCCATTAAAGATAAAAAGTTTTATCTTCTACGGTAATAGTCTCAGCAATTCAAATAAGTCGAAGCCCATTGATCTCATTTAGGATAAATTAAGTGTTAGGCTCTTTAATGTAAATTAGTCCTTCCCATCATGATGACACGGACCAAACCTTTTAGGACCATCACTGTGTTAAATCCATTAAACTGTAGTTTGA